>NC_046159.1:126150472-126512972 GCF_011064425.1 Rattus rattus
AAGTTAAAAGGTATTCTAATAGAAGTATCTCTGATTTATAATTAAGCTAGTAAACCTACAGATTACTTAATCTCCCACCCTCAGCAGGAAATATTATTGTTAGCAGTAGGAACCTTAAAACAGGCCCCAATACTGGTCAACTCCATAAATACAGGACTGTGATGTGATTGGTTCTAACTGGGACATCTGTATTGCACACCTTGTGATGGAGCTGGATAGGAACGCTTAATTGCTTCTCCCCTTTGGTAGCTTGCATAGAGTTTCCTACAACCGTGGAAGCCAGCCATTGAGTCATCTGAGTCTTATGTCTTAATTGTGTTATGTCTTCAGCAACCTGGGCCCACTCTCCACCCCTAGGAGGTAACCGGCGTCTATATCAATAATTCATATTGTTTTGGCAGCCACCTCAACTCCTTTGGCCAAATATTTGAAAGGAGGAGGTGCTTCATGTATGGTACTAGAGTTCTTGTTAGACGAGGATTCTTGTGAAAAGAAGTACAGTCAGCATAAGTCATACACAGGCACACACACAGAGACACATGTGCACATACATATATGTACACAAATATGCATGTGTATATTTATATATGAGTGTGTATGCATACACCTTATTAGTTCTGTGTATAACAAAATTAAATAGAAAATAATGTGATAACTCAAAGCCTTAAACAAGGTTGGTGCTATTTTTCCCTGTCCCCCCTCTGTTCTGATATCTTTCCATCCTCCCCATGTAAATCCCCTTCTTCTTTTTCCATTTGAAACTCCAAATTTCCTGTATGAAGTGTCCTGCTATGCTTCCCCATCACCAACTATGGTCCCTTTATACTTTCCTGGTTTTTATGGTCACTACTGTTGTATAATTCCATATGAAAATTTGGAGCTAGGAACCACAAATGAGAGAGAAACATTTAACTGTTATAGGGCCCTAGTGACCTGCCAACCAAAAATAAAGACACCGAAACCTTCCAATATTTCAAAGCTTAGGGCCTTACTGGGTAGACTTTCAACTAGTTCCATTCCTCCATGTGGCTAGCTATACCTTCAGGTCCATAGTCATGTCTTCTTTTTTGTCTCCTGACAAAAGGACCTTCCTCTTTCCTCTTCCCAGAGTCCCTTTCTCTATCCAGAAGTCTTGCCTTCCACTTCCTGCCCTAGCTATTGGCCCAGAGCTCTTTATATCAACCAATTACCAGGGAGATATATCTGACACAACTTTTAAGCAGTGTTGGGATAGAGAACAGTGTAACCTTTTCTTTAGGATTTACAAAACAGGATTCCATAATGAGTCAGAGTAATGATAATACCAGAATATGTTGGCATTTAGCTGCCAGTTTAGTAATTAACAACCTAATATACAGACTCTAGTATACTGAGACATACCTTAATACAATGTAAATGCAGGTCACCTCTACATTTAATTTTCTTGTCTGAGTTACCTCATTTAATATAATTTTTCTAGGTCCATCCATTTGTCAAAAACTTAATGATTTTATTTTTCTTTACAACCAAATAGTGCTTTATTGTGTATCTGTATCATATTTTCATTATACATTAGTCTGTTGAAGTACATTTAAGTAGTTTCAATTTATTAACCATTGTGAATAGGGCAGTAATGATTATTACCGAGTGAGCATCCGTCCAGTCTTTTGGATATATGCCAAGGAGTTGTAGCGCTGGGTCGCATGGTAGATTTAGCCGTAGAATTTTGAGATTTTCCCCATACTTATCTCCAGAGTAGTACACCAATTTGCATTCTCACCAACAAGGAATGAGGGTTTCTCTTTACCACAAACTCACCAGTATTTCTGTCGCTTATTTTGTTGATCTTGGACATCCTAATTAGGGTAAGGTGAAATCTCAAAATTGTCTTAGTTTGCATTTTCCTAACCTGATGAGGATGGTGAAAGCTTTTTGAGGTACTTCTTGGCCATTTTTATTTCTTCTGTTGAAATAAAAATGTTCATCTTACTTCTCCATTAAGATCCCTATCATATATTGTAATTAGGCCATTTGTTTTCTTGACTCTACATTTTGAGTTCTTCGTATATCCTGGATTTTACTCCTCTGCCCCCTATATAGCTGGCAAAGATGGTCTTATCCTATGGGCATTTTCACTGAACTGTTATTTTCTTAGCTGTTCAGAAGCTTATATTTTAGGCTTCCAGATCCCTGTTGTCAATTGTTTACCTTATCTCTTGCCAAGTAGAGTCCTGTTCAGAGTTTTTCCTTACTCCTCTTGTGTGGTACTTATGTTTTCAACTTAGAGTTTTAGTGTCACACAGAGAGTAAGAGAACATGAAGTTGGGTTGGTAAAGTGATGGGGAGCATTGAGAAGTTGAAGAAGAAAGAATACAGTGAAACTATATTAAAAATTATTTTAAAAAGGAACATAGGGAATTTACAGGAAATAATGGTGGGATAGTTGAGGAGGAATGGAAGCAAAGGAAATAGAATGTATCTTCTTTATTAAGTTCCAATGTAAAACATAATACAGAAATTCTAGCAAAGTTTACACACACACACGCACACACACACACACACATACACATTGATAACACACTCTCATACATACATGCATATGCATACATGGACACACCTCTCTGAATACTTATTAACTGTTTTTTTCATTTTATTGTATTCTAAAGTAAGCACATACCTATAATATCTTAAAAGTCATCACTCAATTTAACTCACTGTTGAATCTTTTTTGTTCTTTTTCCTCTCATGTTGAGTTGTTTCTTTCTTTGACTCTATTTCTTCACAAGCATTTGAAATTACATATTCCATTCTGTAACTATAAGGCAGGCATTCTTCACTCAGCAAATTTTCAACAGGAATTAATTAAGACTGTATTTTGTTCAAGGATCTTATGAAGAGCTGTCAGTGAACAAATATTCTATAAAGATTTCCCTCTGGCTTTATTATAAAGCTGAAGATAAAAGTATAATACATATAACCAAATATAAGTTTTAAAATCACGTGGAAACGGAATGGCTGTATTATGTTACAATTTTATGCAGAGGATTCAGAGTTGATTTCTTTGACATGTAGTTAATAAAAGCATTGACAGTGTAGATTAATAGTGCTCCAGTATCAGGAAAGAACCATGCATATGTGAGGAAATAGCAGAGCAGCTGGAGGGGACAAAGTTTTTGATCACATAGCCATGAAGAGATGGACACTTTGAATCCCAACAAATGTGATGCCAGTTGAGGATTTTGAGCAAAGGAATAACATGATCTAATTGTATAAAAATAGAGTTATCTTAAACTTACAAAATGTTGAAAGAATATGCAGTGTGTCCTCCTTCACTCCAGTTTTATTTTGTTTTGTTTTTTCTGTCCCCGCAGGTACACACACACACACACACACACACACACACACACACACACACACACATGCATAACCAAGTTACCCATAGATCATTGCCTCTGAATATTTCACTTTATTCTTTCCAGAAACAAAGATCTCTTACACCGCCATATTGTCACATGGTACCTAGGACAATAGCCACCATTTCAAAACAATTTCTAGATTTCCCTGAAGGATTTTTGCAATACTTATCGTCAATCTTGTGTAAAAGAAGACCCAGTTAATGCATTCCCTAAACAATTCTTATTCTCCCCATTATGTGTCTTTTTTCTTTTGTTCTTCATGGTACTTAATCTCTGAGAGAATCCAGGTCGTTTGTCCTGTAGGTCACCCTTTATTCTAATAGACCTAGGTGGCAGAGATGCATGTATATCCTTTTTGCTTTTTCCATATATTAATTGCTTGAATAGGCAGAGAGGGTCAAATCTGTGTGAGGAGAGTCCACATTGGCAGTTGCTCGAGTGATCTCTATTAGGACAAATGTTTGAACCAACACAGTTCCTTCTGAAGCTATCTTTTGTTTAAATGATCAATGAGGATCTTGGGGGAGTTATAATCTGGGATTCAATAACCTGTAAATTTGCCTTGGAAAGTTGTATCTTATTTATCTCTTTCATTTGTCCCTGGAGGCAAGTAGTTGATTTCTAAAGTTTGGAACATCCAAGGTAGATGTGTTATTGATGAAATCACCGTTCAGATCTGATGGCAATTTAATATAGAGCAAAACTGGATTGAGTGACCTTTGGCGTAACTGATGTTGGCCTTACTTCATGTTAAGTGACTGGTCAATTTATCTAAGTTATCGGAAATATTGTGATTGTTAAATAGACTGTCATAGATAAAAATATGCACCATTTATCTTGAACTGGCTCACCACACAATAGTAATAACAGAAAGTCAAGGGGCAGAAGCTCATAAACTCCTTAAAATTCAGTGTCCTTCCATACAAAAGTAGTGGCATTATTTTTATCTTTTAGCTCCTTACCCAGACACCAGCTCACTAAAAACACACTGTGCATGAAGAATGAGAGTATCATATATTCCAGCACTACAATATTAACTATTATTGTAATAAAATGAAAATAATATATTTTAAAGATGGGAACACAAACCTGGAAAATTATCCATGTTTATTAAACTGTGCCGGTTCTGGATATTTCTAAGGAAAATCAGAATTACTTTCCAATAGAGCTGTACTTGTTTCTCGCATGTACAGATAGGAGGGACAAAAGTGTAGAAATATAGCCAGTTAGGGAATGTGATGAGAGAATATGCCAAAATACTGCTGTAAGGCTGTACAAGGGACACAGCCTTCCCTTGAGAGGCAAAAAAGCCAATGAAAGGCATATAGTCCTGCAAAAATCTCAAAATCAAATTAAAGTCCTGATGGCTAGAGTTCTTCCTCTACATCGGTGATACAAACCACATATCAATAGTTTCCAACCTGTTTCATTTGCTGTTATCAAAAGTCATTTGGTCAGTTGGAGGAATGATGGAATGTGATATTCTTTCAGTTACTGACTGGAATGAAACACTGATTCTACCAAGTCTTTCTGGGCCTTTGTAACTTTAAAGTGAATTCATAATTTTATTGGGAAGCCTCAGAAATAAGACAAGTTTAGATAAGCACATGAAAAGTCCATTCTGTAAGGCTGGAAAATAAGGACGTAAAGCTTAGGTTAATCCTTTGTAGTAAAATTGAAGTTAAAAAGCTTCAACTCTTTTGTTTGCTAAAATATATTTTCCTATAGCTTACGTACATATTTTATTTAGTGTTATATTATTAGTATTATTGTTATTACATTTACTTTTTATTGGATATTTTATTTATTTACATTTTAAATGTATCCCTTTTTCCAGTTTCCCCTCCACAAACTCCCTACCCCATCCCACATCTCTTCCTGTTTCTATGAGGGTACTCTTCCACCCACCCATATATGTGCATGTTATAAAAATGAAGTTTAATTTCTGGTGGATATTTTTCTATTTTCCATTCTTTAAAGAAAGATATACATTATTTATCTGACATAGTCCTCAGTGTTTAGCAATGTCTCCTATCTCTCTCACCTTTTAGGGTCATTACTGACTTTCTGTAGTATTACATACTTTCAAGCCATTACGTGGTACATTAGGGTTTGACAAATTGCCCTCTTGAAATCCTTATTCTATTTTTATAGCTTTTCCATTTGACTTAATGAGTTAGGAAAATTTACTTCACTTTACTTTAATTGCTTTATTAGAAATGCCATATTTTCCAGAAGGTTGGAGCTGAAAAACTGTCTTTCTCAAGTCTCTTCTAGTTCCTATATTAATTAATTTACTGCATTAGTTCAGCCCTTAATCACTGAAAATTATAATTTTAACCCAAATCTGGAAGTGTCCTATTCTTCTCTCATGTTTATATGAGAAATTATGTAACTATAAGTCCTTCCCTTTCTATTTATTTCTGTATCCACTTATCTTATTTAGTATATGTAAATGACACTTATTTTCGAATGGTGTTTAATAACAAAGATGTCCAGGTTTTCAAACACTTATCTTGTAAGTCCATACTTCCCTCCTTCATATACAATATCCAGTTAAAGGTC
Source organism: Rattus rattus (assembly GCF_011064425.1). NCBI lineage: Eukaryota > Metazoa > Chordata > Mammalia > Rodentia > Muridae > Rattus > Rattus rattus. The sequence goes on from NC_046159.1 coordinate 126,156,433, forward strand.
TGACTGAATAATGTTGCTGTAGTACTTAAGATTTCTCAGAACAAGAAGTTATTGGTTATGTCTTTAAAACTGTCCATAGGATTTATCTACTATGTTGGTGTGCTTTTTAATTAGGAGGAAGATCTTTTACAGACAGGGATCAAAGTTAACAATAGTATGAATGGTTAATCAGTTTCAATTTTTTTAAAAGTTTGATAGACTCTGACATACTCATCCACAGTTAATATTACTCATGATACTATTGTGATGACTCCATCTACAAAGCAAATTTTAGGGTATTGGTGGATTTGATACATTTTTGTATAACATGTCACAGCTAAGTCCCAACAAAATGTGCACCTTATGAGACTTTTGATAAGAGCTAACACAATCATTTAAATACAATTTCCTTGAAATGTAGAATCTATGTTTAATGACCAGCAATAATCAATGAAGAAAAGTAAGTTAAAAAAATAGGTAAAAAGTGACCTGAAATGTTTATTATTTAAATTATAATTGCTAACATTCTTTAATTATCCACATATTCACAAATTTATCTTTTTGGCTTGACCATTGTTAGGTATGTTGTTGTATTTTATGTTTTAATTCTGTGTAAAAAATATGGACATGTACACATTTATTTATACATATCTATTCAAATGTAAATATATGTATATATATATATATATGACTCACTTAAATATATTGTTATTGGTAAACATAGAGGAGAGAGCATCTAACTCAGTTCATTTTAGCTAGCATAGCATAGGATGACTCAAGATCTCCATTTTATTTAAGAGAACAAATTAAACAAGTTGAAAACAGGGAACTTAATATAATTGAGGTTAGCTCTTTAAGAAGGCATTCATCCAGTTGAGAAAACAGTGTCTCCACCTGTCTGCTTCTGATGCCCGTTTACCACTAAGAATTTTATCTTAACGTTTATTTTCATGGATAATTGATTTAATGTTAAAACAATTTACAATAAACTTAGGTGCTATACGAAAATGTTTTTGTTTTTATTTTTCCTCCAGGATTTAGTTGTTTTGATGCTAATAAAACAATTCTGTTACCCAAACACATTTAAAATGTGTCCTTTGCAAAAGTGAAGGTCTCTTAGAAATGGCCAATTTGAGACCCTCAAAAGGCTTTCAGCTGTAGATGTTAGTGATGGGAAGCTCTGCACAAACCTTTCTTATGTTAATATGGCTGCCTGGTGGAAGCTCTTTCTGTATTCAGTGAGATAATACCTTTTTACTGAAAAAGATCCTTGATAAAATATCTTTATGACCTAAGTTCTAGGAAAATACATTTCTTTATGAGTACAAAGATGCTACACTATGATCAGATCTATAATGCTAGGACAACATTATATCACATACCTTTGATTAGTAGACTTTAGGTCTCTTTTCCTTTAAAAATAACTTGACTTTTACATCTGTGTCGCTGCTGGTAAGTGTGGGTCATTAGGGAAAATTGCAAGATAATGTTTTATTGGTTGTTTTTGTTTTTGTTTTCAGAATAAATATCTTTAAAAATTGTTTGAAGCCATTGGTTTTTTTCAAGTTTTTGAAACAATAATTGAATCTTAATTCCTACCTTCCAGTTTTTGTTTTTTATTTGATCTTTTAATCATTTTACGGTTGATATATTTATTGTTTTTCAATCTAACCACTTGGAAAATTTTATATTAAATTATCATTACTCAGTTGAGTAGTTTCTATCTACTAAACTAAAGCTGGTAGAGAATTAACCAGCAGGTAAGTAACACGTTAGCACTATATGCGCTGAGTGTATAGATGGTATTATATTAACAACATGTGTCCATAGCATAGGATAAATTTAAATTGTGTGTGCTAGTTCTAGTTAATTGTCATTATTTTAACTGTCAGGTTTTACATTGCGTCCTGGATGATGTTTTTAGCACAATGTGTGCTGAAACCAAAGGTATTCCATGAAAGTCATAACAAGATTTACTATAAACCATCCATGAAGGGGAATTTTACAAATCTCATAATTGTGTGAGCCTAGAGGCTGTCGTAGTATAATTGTCTTCCCAGGGACTGATGTTGTACAATTTTTTTGGAAATTCATGGAACAAGAGTTTCACAACATTCATAAGATTTCTCAATGTTTACATTTGTTGACTATTACTTTGATCTAGCAACATTCACATAAAGATGATTAGCCATTACCAGTTGCAGATCTGCCATTTGAATATAATTGAGGAATTATTTTTGATCTCTTCTCTTTTATCTGCTACAGAATTAGTCACTGTGATAATGTCAAAATAACTAATAAATATCATGGAAGGATCTTGTTTATCACAAACATTTTGTTTATTTGTCTGCAAAATATTCTACTTGTGGATATGGAACTCTCACAAGTATTTATCAATTAATTTCTTGATTTTCTAGTTTGGAACTTTTATTTTTAATATCAGTTCATTCACTGATTGCAAAGCATTAGACCAGTGGCAATAAACCACTATAAATTCCATTAATTAGTGATAAAGATATTTTTTTCAGAAATATTTATTAGAAGGGCCAGGGATGTGACTCAGGGGATAAAGTTGCTTGCTACCCAGTGATACAAGTGTAGGTGAGAGATCTGACTCCACAGGTTGTTCTTTGACCTCTAAATGCATGCCTCAACACACATGCCCATGTAACACAACACACACATTCACATAGACAACAATAATAAATTAAGTGAAAATAAAAATAACTAAGTACATTATAGAAACAAGCTCTAAAGCCTTTATCTTCCTAAAATAAATCAAATCATATATATGTATATATGTATATACATATATATGTGTGTGTATATATTATATATACATATAATATATATATACATACATATATATATATATATATATATATATAGAGAGAGAGAGAGAGAGAGAGAGAGAGAGAGAGAAAGAGTCATACCTGACATTTACCCATAGGTAGTTATTACTTCTCCAACCTTGTATAAGATCTTCATTATACACTTTATCATGATGATTCATTTAGGTTTTGGAGTCTAAGAAGTGACATAGTGGATAAGTTCTCAAAATATCATCCTGAGTGAGGTAATGCAATGAGAAAGAACACACATGGTTTGCACTCACTGAAAAGTGGATATTAGCCCAAAAGCTTGGAATACTCAATATACAATTCACAAGCCACACTTAGCTCAAGAAGAAGAAAGACCAAAGTATGAATGCTTCAGACCTTCTTAGAAGGGAGAACAGAAACACTCACAGGAGGAAATTTGGAGACAAAGTGTGAAGCAAAGACTGAGGAAAGGCTATCCAGAGACTGAACAACCTGGAGGTCCATTCCATATATAGACACCAAACCCAGACACTATTGTAGATGCCAAGAAGTGCATGCTGACAGGAGTCTGATATAGCTGTCTCCTGAGAGACTCTGCTAGAGCCTGACAAATACAGAAGCAGATGCTCATAGGTAACCATTGAATGAGAACTCGGTCCCCAGTGGAGGAGTTAGAAAAAGGACTGAAGGAGCTGAAGGAGCTGAAGGGGTTTGCAATCCTATAAGAAATAACAATATCTACAAACCAGACCACCCCCCCGCCCGGGCTCCCAGAGACTAAGTCACCATCCCAAGATGGACCTGGGATGGACTTATGGCTATATCTGCATATGTAGCAGAGGAAGGCCTTGTCAGGCCTCAGTGGGAGGAGAGGCCCTTGGCCCTGTCAAGTCTTGATGCTCCAGTGTAGAGGAATGCCAGGGCAGGGAGGTGGGAGGGAGTGGGTGGGCAGATGAGGGAGCACCCTCATAGAAGTCGGGGGAGGGAAGACGGGACAGTGGGTTTCTAGAGGGAAAACCAGAAAAGGGGATAACATTTAAAATATAAATTAAATATATCCAATAAAAGAACAAAAAAGAAACAAACAAAAAGGAAAAATAAAATTGTTATTCCTGGGGGAGGGGTAAAAAATCCTGAGTCATGTTTTCTTCTCATAGCTCTTTTTTTTATGTAGTGTCTACAGAGAATGTCTCCAGGATATGGCATGCCTTTTCATTATTTTCTCCTTGTGTGTGATCATCTTATGGCATATTTTTAAACACTGTAGTGATTTTATTTCCTTTTATTTCAGCATACTTTAAAAATGTACTGATATATTTTCAAACATTCGCACATCCTTGGGATCTTAGAATTCCTTTATTTCTTGTCCTTACAAACCCATCTCTACAATTTTCAAATTAACTTTCAGTAGTGATTATTCTTTTCTTTTGAAACTCGTATTTCCTGAAATCGTTTCTTGAATTGTCTTAGGAATTCTTTGACACCTGAGCTTGAACCACACCTCCAGAGGTGACTTGTATACTTCTCCCAGGTCCTGAATCATTAGCAGCAGATGAACACTCATATAAACAGAATTCTGGGCCACTGCTTAGCAAACTATAGACTGTAGTGCAACATAGTGTTCCGCCTGCCTTGTGAACAAACACAGCAATGTTAATGTTTTGTCCATGTCTAATGAAATATTACAGTGGCAGGATGATGGGAACTGAGGCCATATGACAACTGAGGGTCAGAAGAAATCAGAAATTCCCGCCTCACACCATTAGGTTTTCAAAGCTACTTATACGTTTAAAGTATAAACAACTCAACATATGTACAATTTGTACCTGTTTTTCCTATTCTATATAGCTATATAGTTGTTGATTATTTCCACATTTAGGAAAAAATTATGTGGTGGACTAGAATAAACATAATAGGAATTTGAAATCTGAATTTCTACAAAAACCAAAAAAATGTTTTTGTCTCCCTTAATTTTCATTTATTAATAAATTTTCATGGTACCTAAACAATGAGCTCAATGTTAAAAGAGCTGTATTTAAAATATCAACATTTGTAGGATGAGGTCTGTAATTTTGACATAGCAATTAGTTCCTGAATTTCTTCAATTGATAGATAATGGTAGTGATGCTGTCTTCCTTTGGGGACAGTATTACGGAAGGGCATACTGCCATTATGACAGCAGTTGTACTACATCTGTCAATGCTTAAGCTTTGACGATTAGATTGAAGCTGAGTCTGTGGCATATCTACCCTTCCATTTGGTACCTGATTAATCACTATGCTTATACATTCAAGCACATGTGATAGATACCAACAACTTTTGAATAAATTTATTCCAAAGTTCTCGTGGAGTGTCTATACCATTTTACTTATAATTATTTTCCCAATATCTTAATAGTGCTTTATACTTAGAGTAACATTATGTTGGAAGCTATATAATTGAATGTTTTTTGTGCATTTATTGGGAGTAAAGCACTGTAGCATTACTTAGTAGTGAGACCTACTTCATACTACAGCTTTAAGAAGCTTACACACTCTGCTAACCAGAGATAAATAAAATCCTCATACATTTGGTGTTGGAAGGCAATACTCAATAAGTAAAAAGCACAAAATTTCCCACTAAAGTTTGCCAGAACTACTAAAATAACTTCAGGCAATATTTTCCTGTTTGACACAAATACTATTTTAATTTCTCTTTGATAAATTACAAATATAAATATAGAAACAGGAAAGCAGGGCAAGACATCGTATATAACATCTTCAGGAGGGAAGGTAGATTTTAGATAATAAGACTCTACAGCTCTGGCAAAAAAAAACATAAATAAAATAAGTATTATGGAGAAAAGCATTGTGTATCTGCACATGAAAGAATACCTTCTCTATTATAATTTTTCTCTTCAAAATTGTCTATAACATTTATTGATTAATTTAATTTCACTAACACTATTTTGTTTAACTTTGAAATCTTCATTTTATTGAGTCTTGGTCCTTTACTTATAGCTATTTTATAGAAACATAATAAGGTCCCTGATGACAAATAAGAGAAATTCTCTTGTCTATATTTGTTCTCAGACATCATGGTCTACAGCCCCTCAGAAGTAAGGACAGTTTCTGGGCATTCAATAGGGGACCCTGCAGGTTGTCATCTGGCTGAACTGAATCTGGGGTGGAGACAGAAAGGAAAAGATTAACGCCTAATCATACAAATATAGAAACATTTAAACATATATAGGACACGTATTTAGATGTGTGTGTGTGTGTGTGTGTATGTGTGTGTGTGTGTGTGTGTGTGTGTGTGTAAATAATAAACAGTTATGAATGGTTTTAGGTACAATGTCATGCTACTTCCTGCTACTCTCTGTCCCAGAGGCCTCTCCACCTCCATGGCTAGACCCATGCAGTGACCGCCTATCTCACGACTCTCTTGCTGTGAACTCTGTTCATATTCCCAGCAACCCACTAAAATCAAAATACTAGAGGCCTATAATTTATCAATCAGATTTATATAAGTAAATTTTCACCACATAAAACATCCACACAATAAACTCAGAGCCCATTGATATTGATATAAACTGTCCACCTATATAAGACAATTTGTCCTATAATTATCTACCCCTTATAAGATATTCAGAGTTACCTGTGACTATTGAAAGCCACACATGGGTGGGTCATCCTTCTCCTCCTTCATCTTCTCTTCTTTCTTCTCCTATCTCTCTTCTCTCAATAATTCTGCACCCACCTCTCTTTTTCACTGCCCAGACACAGGCCTTGCCTCATCTTGTGCCTGTCCTCACCTTAATATAGACATCGACCCATATTAATCCTTTAGTTATGTCTATGTATTGAATCTCATAGTAAAAACATATCATGTCAATGTGCAACATTACATATGAGTCTGATAACATTCAGAGGCTCTTATCAAATTGTTCTTTGAAACACTCTCTGAACATTGAAAGTAGAAAGTGAATTCATCCCCATTTATGGCTAAGACTATGGATTTTCTTTCTAATCAGAAGCTCATGGGCCCATTGGTTTTCCTTCTTTGACATTGAACCATGAAGTCAACTTTGATGAGTTTGCACCATCCTCTTAGACAATAGTTTGGAAACTATTGCTTTGAATCAGTTTTGTCTTTTTTCTGTGTGCCATTATTTGAATGTAATAATAATAATAATAATAATAATAATAATAAAACCTCAGATAGTCTGTGGTCTCCTACATCTAAATCCAATGCAATATATCCATGCAGGTATTATGAATATCAGTACTTTATTCCTGTTTATAGAATTTTGTAAATAAACCATTATTCTCTTATACATGGACATCAGAGTCTTTGCCAAAGTGTGCTAATATTGATAATATTTTGTGCAATATTCACAGATACGTTTGTTTTAGCTTGTTCAGATACATGGCTATTCTTGCTACATTACAGAACTGCTAATATGTTTTCTGGAAAAGGAATTTGGAAATGTTGCACTATTTAGTAAAAATGTATTTGAATTCAATGACTATTCAGAATTCTAAATTATGAAAGGAGTTTTGGTGCAGTAAGTTAATAAGGAAAGTGTTGAATTATAATTAAATAAGAAACCATAGAAAATCTGTGAAAGTAGCTGAAATTACAGAGTAGTTACATTTAATCACTAGTGTAACCTTTTCACCTGTAGTTTCTGTCCTGACAATGCCTAGAGTCCAACAATCTGTATATTGCCTGACATTTTTCTCACAGCCACATGTTATATAACCACGTGTCAAAGGCATGCTGGCATTGGATAATTTTCATGTCTGAGCAAAGAATTTGAAAGAAGAAAAATTCCTTTGATTTCAAATTTTGTTTTATTTTAATAATTACACGTCACGATGCTACTAAGATTGTGTTATAAACAATGATAGATTTGTCATTTTTTCGTTCCATTCTAACTGCTAATGGTTTACCAGTTCTCTAAAAGTGAGAGTGATTGGGTTGGGGGATTTAGTTCAGTGGTAGAGCGCTTGCCTAGGAAGCGCGAGGCCCTGGGTTCGATCCCCCAGCTCCGAAAAAAAAAAAAAAAAAAAAAAAAAAAAAAAAAGGAGAGTGATCTGGGTTGGAGTGTTGCTCAGCTGTGAAAGCACCTGCTGTACTAAAGGACCCAGATTTCGTTCCTATAACTTCCAGGGTAGCTCACAACTGCCTGCTAAAATAGCAGAGGACAACTTGATGTCCTCTTTGAGTTCCATAAACATCAGGCACGCACATGATGCACTTACATACATTCAGGTAAACAGTCATACACATAAAAGAAAAATAAAATAAATCTTAAAGGAAGAAATAAGAATGGCCTAAAAAAACATTCTCTACTCTCTAATAATGTTATTTGGTATTTTGGAACCTTGGGATATGCTTAATATGTTAATGCTTCCTTTGGAACTATATTTGAAAAAATAATAAATAGGGATATGTGGTTTAATGTCACTTTAATCTTTGCAACTATAAATATAGGTTGAAAATACCAAGTAAGTCTAAAAGTAAAATATGAGTAACTTTGTTTTACTTTTTATCAAACTGTTATTTATGTTTTATTTCCTGATAGACATAATGTTATTTGTAATTCACTGTTAGGAAAGTAATATATTAACTGAAATCTCATTAAACATAGGCAAGTATTTAGACCTTAGTCACTAGAGTAGAGGTCTCCCTCCTGATGCTCAATGTCAAGGGTAGCATTCATATTCCCTTCCACTGCTAACAGTCATCGCTGAACTTCCTCCTTCACTATTCGCCTTTAGTTCCGCATTCTCCCTGTACAGTTGCTATGGTTGCACTTCTCCCTAACATGGCCATTAGTAGTTTATTTCAGAGCTTAAAGAACCAGGAGAAACAAACAAAACCACGTTTGTCATATTTAGTCATATCTCATTGTCTTTATGATTTATTTGCTATGTATTGGTTTTCTTTGTTCTTGAATCTGCTATTTCTAATATTACTTATACCTCTTTTATAAGTACACTGAAGACTTCCCATTTTCCATACTAATTGATCGGAATACTGAAAGTGTCTCTTCCTTTCCCAAAGCACTTCCATTATTCCCTGTTCGTTGGTATGTTCCTCTCTTGAATTCCCTCAGTTTCACATGGGTTATGCAAGGGAGGCAATCCCTGTCTTGGCTGTCTGCATCTAGTCTTGGTAAAATCCAGATTCTAAGATATTCCATTAGTGTTTTTATGCATAAAATCTCTCAGAATATTTTTCAAACAAAATTTCTTCACATTGACAGTTGATGACAACTGAATCTGAGCCCTTAGTGCATTAGGATATAAGGTGTGCTAGCATCTTTTTTACTCCTAAATGTTAGCCATTACCCAGAACAGCTTTTACAAGTTTAATATACACACTAAAAAGATCCACATTTGGACTTTGTGTCTTTACAGGGATATTTGTAAATTTTCTGTTAGCCTTTGAAGACACAGGTCAAGGGGGATCTCTTTCACATTTTCTATGGTCTGGGGAGGCAGTTTAAGTGTTCCTCTTTGAAGCTGACATAATATCACCTTCATTTCTTTATTATAGTGTGACTTCCTTGGTCTCTTCTTGACCTCTCTTCTAAACTCATGTCCCTACATCAGAGTTTATTGTCAAAAGGGAACAAACACTGTTCTCTAAAATAAAACTCAATCATCTTTGAGGATTCTCAGCTATTTCTGACTTTTCTGAAAACGAAATTTAAATTTCTTGAACTGATTTTTAAGACTTTGGGATTTGACCATGGCTGCCTCTCTAATCTCATCTGGCAGGGGAACATCTGTTTTTGTACCCAGCCCTATCTGATCTCCTTGATAGCTACCAAAAGCAAGGTACAGTTCCATCCGTATATTCCCACAAGTGTTTATCCCTCTGCCTTTATTAGCAGCCATCCCACCTCAAATATCTTTTCCTACCACTTTCTACACCTGAACTCTATATTTCTTCTTTTTTATTATTTCCTTACATTATGTTGGTATATTTTCACTGGCATTTTTTCCACAATTAAAATGAAAATCATTGGAGATAAGGATCTTTGTGCTTGGGCACTCCATGTTCAAAGTGCCAGGGATATCTTGCCATACAGCAGTGGTACAATGCATAAAACTGTAGTTGATGGATTGATTCAACTATTCAAATCCATACAACATACCATAGGACTTATTATTTCAGCTATGTCACTCTGCTCTTTCCACAGCCTTTTACTATCCCCCACCTCCAGTCTGGTCTTTCCCCTTTCAGTCTGGTCTTTAGTATTTACCTAAGTTCTTTTTTTTTAAATTATTGGATATTTTATGTATTTACATTTCAAATGTTATCGCCTTTCCCAGTTTCCCCTCTGTGACCACCCTATCTTTCCCCACTCTCCCTGCTTCTATGAGGGTGTTCCCCCACCAACCCACCCACTCCCACCTCACTATCCTGGCATTCCCCTACTCTGAGGAATGGAGCCTTCACAGGACCATTGTTTCCAGACAAGGCCATCCTCTGCTACATATGCGGCTGGAGCCATAGGTCCATCCATGTGTGCTCTTTGGTTGGTGGTTTAGTCCCTGGAAGCTCTGGAGGTGGGGTAATCTGGTTTGTTGAAATTGTTCTTCCTACGGGGTTACAAACCCCTTCAGTTCCTTCAGTCTTTCCTCTAACTCCTTCATTGGGGTCCTCATGTTCAGTACAGTGGTTGGTTGTGAGCATCCACATCTGTTAATTGTCAAACTCTGGCAAAGCTTCTCAGGAGACAGTTATAACAGGCTCCTGTCAGCAAGCCACTTCTTGGCATCTGCAATAGTGATTGGGTTTGGTGTCTGTATATGGGATGGATCCCTAGGTGAGTCAGTCTCTGGATGGCATTTCCTTTGGCCTTTGTTCCACATTTTGTTCCCAAATTTCTTTAAGGCAGGAGGAATTCTGTATTAAAATTTGGAAATGAGTGTGTGGCACCAACCCCTAATCAGGGACCTTGCCTAGCCTCTGGATAAAGTCTCTGCAGGTTTGGTTCTCCCTCTCTTTTGTTGGGTATTTCAACTAATGTCATCCCATTGGGTCCTGGGAGCCGCTTGCTTTTCTGGCATCTGGGACTTTCTAGTAGCTACCCTCAGTTTCCCATCTCCCATTGCTATACACCTCTGTTCAATCTCCTGACCCTCTGTATATAATCCTTGTCTCCTCCCATATCCTGGTCTTTTTCCCCTCCCCTTCTTCTCTTCCTCCCAAGTCCCTGCCATACTCTACCTCTTGTGAGTACTTTGTTGCCTCTCAAATAAAAGACTGAAGCATCCCCACTTTGGTCTTTCTTCTTGAGCTTCATGGTCTGTGAATTGTATTGTGAGTAATCTGAGCTTTTAGCCTAATATCCACTTATCAACTTATCAGTGAGTACATACCGGGTGCGTTCTTTTGTGACTTAGTTACCTCACTCTGAATGATATTTTCTAGTTCCATCCATTTGCCTAAGAATTTCATGTAGTCATTATTGTTAACAGCTGAGTAATACTCAATTGTGTAAATGTACCACATTTTCTGTATCCATTCCTTTATTGAGGGATGGGTTCTTTCCAGCTCTGGCTATTATAAATAAGGCTGTTATGAACGTAGTGGAGCATGTGTCCTTGTTTTATGTTGGAAGATCCTTTGGGTATATGCCCAGGAGTGGTATAGCTGGGTCGTCAGGTAGTACTATGTCCAATTTTCTGAGGAACCTCCAGGCTGATTTCCAGAGAGGTTGTACCAGTTTGCAATCCCACCAACAATGGAAGAGTGTTCCTCTTTCTCCACATCCTTGCCAGCATCTGCTGTCACTTGAGTTTTTGATGTTAGCCATTCTGACTGTTGGGAGGTGGAATCTCAGGGTTGTTTTGATTTGCATTTCCCTGATGACTAAGAATGTTGAACACTTCTTTAGGTGTTTCACAGCCATTTGATATTCCTCAGTTGAGAATTTTTTATTTAGCTCTGCACCTTATTTTTAAATTGGGTTATTTGGTTCTATGGAGTCTAACTTCTTGAGTTTATTATATATATTGGATATTATCCCTTCATCAATATAGGATTCATAAAGATTTTTTCCCAATCTGTTGGTTGTCATCTTGTCCTATTGACAGTGCCCTTTACCTTACAGAAGCTTTGCAATTTTACAAGGTCCCATTTGTCGATTCTTGATCTCAGAGCATAAGCCATTGGTGCTCTGTTCAGGAAATTTTCCCCTGTGCCCATGTGTTCAAGGCTCTTCCCCACTTTCCCTCCTAATATTTATCTAATTTCATGATTTTTTTTGCTCATGGGCATGATTAGAACTTCCCATTCATGATTGCTATGTATGTCAACCTTCTACCATCCCTATTTTCATCACATTCATTTTTCTAGACTTGTAAATAAAGTTCTAAACATACAGTGTATGTTAAAATCACACCTAAGCTTCTCAGACACCCAACAATATTGTGATTCTAACATCAAAGTGAAGGATTTTTTTGACATGCTAAAACAGGGATGGGTACTGGCAAAAATCTGGGCAAGTGTATAAAATTATTTTCAGGTTTCTTGGATTTCTCTTACATAAAATCTTTACATTCTTACACAGAATCTTATAATGACTCTTACACAGACTTATATAGACTCTTACATAGCAATCTCCCAAAAATAGTAACTATCTTTACTTTTAGACACTGATGAATTGTGCACTTAAAATAATGCTTACTGCATAGCAAAGCTAGCTTTGAAGGCATAAATTGCTACATTTTATTATACTTTTTTACTACTTATTTTATTTTATATATGTGACTATATGGTCACTGTCTTCAAACACATGAGAAGAGGACATCAGATCCCATTACAGATGGTTGAGCCACCATGTGGTTGCTGGGAACTGAACTCAGGACCTCAGGAAGAACAGTCCATGCTCTTAACCACTGAGCCATCTCTTCGACTAACTTTATTTTAAAGAGGCTTTAAAACATTCCACTAGACTCGCTGTTCAAGGGAAGAAAATAATAAAAGCATAAAAGTAACAGAAAATGGAATTCTACTTTACGAGAAAAGAAAGATTGGGAGAATAGGTTTATTGAGGAAATTGTTTTGTTTTTTAAAGTGTTTATTAAATTCGAGATACATATCAAAATAGAGCGAAAAGCAGTTATTTAACTCATTGGCAATGCTTGCCTAGCATGAATGAGATCTGTGGCTTGATTCCTGTGCTGCCATACCAAAACCATGTGAGTATTTTGCAGGTAATATGGGTGATTCAGGAAGTACATAGAACAGTTGGGTCTCACAAAATGACCTTGAAAATCATCCACATGGAACTGATGAATAGCTTTCTGAATAATGAGAGTCTGTGGTGGAGACTATAAAGGAAAGGATGGGCTTCCTCAAGGTTATGCTGGCAACCATATATGTGGAAGGAAATATGTGTATAATGAAAAGGATCAGTATCAGCTCAGGACAAAGACCGAGTTCTCAGCACAAATGAGATTTATTTGCACCAGAGGGACAGAGGGCAGGGAATAAGAGCCAAAGACAGGAGTCAGAGGACAAGAGAAAAGGGGAAGAGAATAAGGGAGAGGGGAAAGGGGTATTTGTCCCTGAGGGGACAAAGGACTGCCTTTTGATAGAGTAGATGGGGCCCATAGCCCAATTGTGGTTTATAAAGGTAAAGGGATTAGTTATTTAACTCTAATTGGGAATCTTAATTAAGTTAGCAAATGGGGGTTTTGGATTGTTAAACTTCAATATTTTTATAGCTGGACCTTGGTCATCAGCCTCAGGAGGAGGAATAAGGAAAATGAGGGACTAGAACTTGGTTTCCAGAAAGTAAAATTCTCTTCCCCTTTATTTATTACATTTTGTTCTTTCAATTGGATTGCAAAAAGTGGTAGACCAATAAGCACAGCAGGAACTTCTTATTGAAAGCCATTGTGCGTGGCATGGAGATTTGCTGCATAATTCTTTCCTACTGAGCTTCTGATGTGGGCCGCAGGCACCACTGACATCCTCCAGCGGCCACACATGTGGGACTTTGTACATTGTTGATTTCACGGTCACACTTCCCATGGGCTAATCCTAGCAAACACTACACAGGAGGTTATTAGAGCCAAGAAACTGTATATGACAGGTGATCCTTCTAATTGGCATTTTGGGTCCAAACCCTTTCGATTAGACTGACATAAATAGCTTCAGACTTATGATGCAAACCTAGTCAAATCTTTCCCCACCAGTCCCTGCAACAGACAAGGCCACTAACTTTCTAAAGAGCACGAAGCTCTTTCAAGTCCCATCCTTTTCACCTGTCACGAGTGTACCCTTCCCAGTCAGTCAGGCATGCCATGTTCCTTCTCATCTCAGTTGACTCATGGAAGACTTGAGAACTCAAATGACCCAACCACATGAGAAGTCACATTTAGTTTTTCTCTGTCACTTAACGATCTATGTTCAGGTTTTTAGCTGGTGTTTGTATAATTCAATGTAGTTTTTTTGTTTTGAAAAATGACTTATAAGTATTCAGATAAACATGTAATTTTTGAACACTATGTCCCTAAATGATCCTTTCCCAATTTTGGATTTATTTGACTAAATATTCATTTGCTTTGGAGTGTTTTTGCCATGTATGTTATGTGTGTTTATCTAAAGCTCTGGGGGCATCCCAGCCCTTCCACTCATAAGATTTGTCTCCCAGTCTCCTGACAGTGACACATGTCTTAAAATATTACTAAATAGCTTCCTAAAGGCAAATGAGGCCCCTGTTAAAAATCAGAGGGAATTGTGTAATTCGTGCTCTCAAGGTATTATTTGAATTTAGTTCTACGGTTACAGAGTTTTCGGTTTCTAAGTTAGATTGACAGGCACTGCCTAAAACAATGGGGAAATGTCAAAGACACATCTACAGCATCTCTGAAGATAATCACGTCCTAGGAAATAAGAGGTGATGCATGTTGTGAGACAGGGACTAGGCTGGCCTTAAATTCATCATGCAGCCAAGAATGACTGAGCTGATCCTCCTGTCTCCCTCTCCTCAGTGCTGGCATTACAGTCACGTGCCAACATGACTGGATTTAAGCTGTGCCGGGCATTGTACTTTGTACTTCCTAGTCGAGTTTTAAACCAATTTAACCCCATCGTCACTCGTTTTGTGTCTGAAGTAATAATAAATGCTTTTAAGACACAGCAGTTGATACAAGTTTCTGACACTTGACAAGGATTTGGTTAAACAAGAACTTCGAGATGGGACTAAGTATGTGATCTGAAGCATAAAAGGAGAAGCAAGCACATGAGGAAAAGCTTTTCCCAAAGAGCCACCTTCCCAGAAGCAGAGCTTCGACACTGGAATGGTAGAGTAGTGAAGTGATTCTTCCAGTGATATGCGCCTCAAAGCTCACTGCTATGTTTCCTCTATTGTGCCTTCCTTATTCAACTGATTACTACAACGTGTGCTGGCATCACGTCTCTTCCTATGTATCGCAACATGGGCTACAAAGCCCAACACCTTCTAAGGAATTCTTCTTGGTTGTATTGGACATTTTGGTTTCTTCATAAATATTCTGATGTTCTTATGTGCCATATTGGTTTCTCTACACTTTGATCCTATGATTTCTTTGAAGATAATTAGAAGATTTAAATTGTGTGTCTAATCACACCGCTGTGTGGGTTCTTTGAAGTGAGATTCTATTGGTTGCTTCTGCATAGTGGCTTCAAATTTTTCAGTTTCTTTGTATGTGCTCTAAATGTTTTGCTAAAATCTAGATGTTTAATATTCACATGGCAACCCTGGAAAATATATGTGTGACTACATAAATAATTATATATTGCATATACATATCTGTGACTTTAAAGATACATTTATATAACTTAGCCATTGATAGTTTTCACACATCTGTATTGCCCTTTGACACTCTACAAGTAACACATGTTTTCAAAAAGTTTTATCTTTTAGTAATAGTAAAAGAATGCATATTTGCTCCTGTAAGGAAGCTATACTTTTTATTTTATATAGGACTATAAGTAACTATAACTTACATCCTTGACTCTAAGTGTGTGCACACTTTGAAAGCTTATAGCTTAAATAATCTGGAAATAATTTACATGTCTTTTGATGATTTCCTTAGACAGCGTTCTTGAGTTTTTTTTTTTTTTTGAATAAGGGGAATTAAGAATTAGAGAAATATTACAAATATCTAGTTGTAAATTTAACCTATTTATGAGCTAAAAATTTCCATGACAAATATTTTCAAACTTCCTCATGTGTGTAGTTGCCTTGAATCTTCCAAGAACAAATTACCTTTCATAATGTGAAAATAGCTTCATCTTCGATTTCCATGAGTAAGCCTGAGTCACCTTCATTATCCAAATTAAGCTTCATTTTTACTCTCTTCTAATCAAGCTTGCCCAAAGGGAAATTCGTCCTTCATTGTTCTAATTTAATCAATTCTCCTCATCATATCAAATTTGTTTTCTAAGCAACGCAGTAAATAACCCACCCACCTCTATTTCCATTGCTATAATCATGCCTACTACTTCTTCTTAGCTACACATTTTCTTGTACCACACTAACTGAGCTATTCCTTAAAAACATACAAGTTCTAGTTATTTTCAGCAATCTCACCCGCTGGATCTGTAGGTTGTTGGGCAGGTTTCTTCCTACAGAACTGATACTTTCCCTTCCCCCTGCTGTTTCTCTCCAACTACTTATCTGAGGAATCCAAACATATTTTCGTAGTAGGGGAAACATGTTGCCCAAATGGTGCTCTGTTTTGTTACTGGCTTTGCATTTTTATATATCCCACCCCCTCACACAGACACATAGTCAAGGTTACTGCACCTCTTAAGGAGGATCCGAAGAATTTAAATTTCTTGAAAACTCTTCTTATGTAACGTCCACAGAGAATTACTCCTCCTGCTTTTTTGCCCATCAGCCGCACATGTATATTGTCAAGTGGCTCCCTACTTTGTGTGTGTATCCACTCATGCTAGATAACCATCCACTTACATGGAGAGACTGTCTTTCTGTCTTTCATACAAACATTAGCAATACTCCAAAACAGCCTTGAGATGTGCTAGACATCAAAGTTATGAACTTAAATAATAAAAACTCTGTGCCACAAATACCAAACTGATCAACAATAAACTATCATCCACTAACAATACCTAATTGGTTTAATAATATACATTTTAGAGCCAGTTTAAAAGTTTTATTTGATTTCTCTGTGTTTGTCTTTCCTATTTGTTTACTTTATTTACTTTCCGATTTATTTATTTATTCATTTATTTCTTTATTGAAACATGCTTTAAAAGGATACATTAAACTTTGTAATCAATCAGAGTAAACTCGGTCTCAGAGAAACAAGCTAGAAACATATTTTTATGTTCATGCCTAACATGTCACAGAGCATCTTTGAAAAAAGAGCAATTAGTAAAGATGATGATACACAGTACAAAAGCTACAAAGCAGTACAAAAACACCTAACTCAAGTATCCATGAGTTCTGTCACTAATAGTAGTCCTCTTGAGAAGATTTTAGATTCTCAGTTTTCAACACAATCTCTATGCCCTAAAGTATAAAACTCACCACCTAAAAACTAAAATATCCATCTCCTTGATAACAAGAAACTCAAACTATCACAATAGCTTTCCTTCTGCATTTGTGAGTTGGTGGATCAGTTATTATGAATAAATGACATGCTTATGAGGACTAAGACAGCATTATACTCACTAATTTCATATTGTTTCAAAATGAAACAGGAGAAGGGACACACGTTTTACACAAAATTCAAAACAATCCATTAGATACCTGTCCTCCTCTAAGATAACATTTAAGTTATGTCCAGAATATAGTCTACATTTTATGACTGATTCCTATCAAATTAATGGAGTGTGGAAAGGTGAAGCAACAACCATACAGTGGAGACCTGTGACAAGCCTGGTAGTGTCATATCTAGATGAATACTACTAGTGTTACCATGTCAATCAATACTCTTTTCATATGCTGTGATGAGAATCTTCTGATTCTGATATATTTGTTCATAAAACCAAAGCCATACAGACTAGCAATGAAAAAAATACTAAACAGATCAAATTTAATAATTTATAAAAAGTGCAAGAATTTATTGCTATTCAAGACAGACAAAAAATTTAAAAATAAAGAATGTGTGAGAAACTGGCTCAACTCTACAGATCCTGAAGCCTGAAATGGTTATGGACAGAGGGGATTCTGAATGGTTTGTGCAAGAGGAACATTGCATAATGTAGAATTGCAAAGAAAGTCAGAAAATTATAATATATCAGTGTCAGCTGCTTTGTTCTGATGGATGTAACAAGGCAACGTAATATGTCAATATTAGGGAGGGGACATTGTGTGAAGGTTTTAAAGGGATTTTATGTATAATCTTTGCAACTCTTTATTTTAAACATTTTATACAAAATCTAAGATAAATGTAATGATTTAAAATACCAAGAGAGTGTAGCATGCAGTTAATTAAAAGTACAATTAAGCCTTGTATCATAAAATTGATTCAAACATATGTTCATCTACATATTTTAATTGAGAGTATATAAATGAGTGTCTATTATTCAACCCTTTGATGCAAGGACAAGAAGGTTCTCTTTAATTTTATTCCTGTGTATGTTCGTACACCTGTCTGAAACTTTCCATGGGAAAGAATGCTTATTTTAAAATTTGTAAAAACCAGTTACATAAAGAATAAAAAGAGCTCTGTTTTTAGAATTAAATTAGGAGGACAGCCATATTAATATTTATCAACATATGCCAGTGGACATGGAGGCTGCTTCCATCTTCCTGCTACTGTTAATAAACTTAAGAGTACATAATGAAAACATGTTATGAACAATGATCTGTATGAATTTTCTTCGACAATAGAGAAAAGTGAAATCTGCAAGAAAATGGATGGAACTGAAAAGCATTAGTGAGGTAACCTAGGCTCTTATACACATCTCTTATCCATTGACTCTCATATCTATATTCAGGATGAAAAAATATGGGCAAACCTGAGAACCTACAAAGAAGCCCCCGAGACTAGAAAATGGAAAAACTGTTCTATAAGAGGTTAGAGAACAGGGGCACACTGTATGCAAAAGGGTGTGGTGGAAATGGCTGGAGAGATGAAGGTCTCAGAGATGAGGAACTCAAACACACGAACTGTGTATGAAAACTTCACATATATGGAAAAATCTAATATTGAAGCAAAAATAAAACATTTATCTACAAACTTCCATCATGGAATGGTCAACCGAAAGGTACATAGATTATTTCCTGGTTCCTTAAGGATCTAGCATTTCTATCAGAAAGTCGTCCAACAATCACCATGGATCCTGACATCTTGACATTGTCCTTCTCGTTCCTGCTCAGTGTCTGGCAACTGGAGTGCATTTTAAGGGGTAGCATCTGGGGAGGGCCCTGTGGATTGAGTCAAAAATTCAGGATAACAGTTAATTTCTTTAATGTTGGGATGCTCTACAATCATTCCTTATTTTTGTCTATGATTTCAAGTTTTAAAAACTAAAAAGCTGTGCAATTCTCTGTAGACAGCTGGAATATGACAAACTGATAAAGGGATAGTTTTTTTAAAAAAAATTATTCCTCATCACAGTGCACACATTTGGGCATTCCTCACTCTACCAACAATATTTGAAGTGTTTTCATGTGCTTTTCCTCATTGTCTCCACATGAGATGATGACAAAGGGTCCAGACAATACATTCTGAAGGAAATGAGTTCTCAGAAAAACCTACCACATATTAAGAGAAGTGCATGCCAATGCATTAATCGGAAAGACAAATTTGAAACCTCAATGAATAGTGAACTGGAATACCAAAAATTGAATGGAATTTTCAACTATTTGATGTTCTCAAGGAAAAGAAAACATTGCTCTCTATTGGAGTTCTTCTAATAATGATTGGACACCCAACCAACATGTATAATGCAAATTTGTTTCAGACTTAGATAAATAGACTCCATGTGTGATAAATTTATTTTCAATTGCTGTTCATTTCATCTCAGTGACAAGCGAACAGTACTGCTAAGATCAGATTTGGGGTTACATTCTAAACACCACGACGATTTACAACTGAGCTGTCTTGTAAAGATAACAGAAGCCCCCAAAGCATTGCTAAATATCTCATTCATTAGGGCTGTAAAATACGTGTATGCTTTCATAAATGTTAATGAAAGAGAATAGGTAAACAAATGTCACTGAGTATAAATTAGACCTTAGAAAGGCAATAAAACCATAAGGCTCTTCAATCTTTATCCATCAAATTAACCTTTTTCCTTTGAGCAGAATTCTACAGAGTAGACTCTTACTGCTGCAGCATACTTCTAACCTTGATGGTAATATCATTGAATAATTATATTACGGAGGACCAGGTTGCATTGTAAACCTCAATGAACAGGACTATCATGCTACAAAGACAGCCTTTAATTAAGTATGAATGACTATATTTTAAAGTGCTGTCTGTGGAAGGAGAAATGCCACCTTTAAATGAATGGTTTCCTCTGGCTGATCTGGCCTCCTCCACTTGAGAGGTGAAGGTTATAAATCACTCAGGGTGGCAGCAGCAGGGATCCTCCATAATGGCAGGCCCCTTTCTTTGACAGTCGCCATGAGTGCAGATAACATGCACATCCTTTCTCAGTTGAAAGGATGCAAATGCTCTGTGAGGATTTCTTGGAAATGACACAGAGTTTCTGGGGCACCCAGGTGATTGCTTCATCAACTGACAACATAAAGAAGGATTCCCAGAAAACATGACAATAAGACATCAGCTGTTGTCTGTCCTAACGGTTTGAATTGAGGGTTTTTATATCACTACTGGAGCTATATTCTAGGAAGGAAAGCAGTGATGACCTCACAATTTATTTCCCTTGGAAGAGACAGGAAAATGTGGAACTAATAGCCCAAGGATATGATTTTTGCTGAACTAACCAGTGAAAAGAAAAGGGCAACTTAAAAATGAGGGTTATTTATTTAGCATCTTATTTCTTACTTTAATTACTATATTCAAACACTTGATTGTGGTTAAATATTTCTTTAAATTACATTCATTCTTATATTGCCTCTTCGTGTGATAGCTTCTACTGAAACTGCTGAGATTCATGAAACAGTAGTGAAATTTGAGTTTGATATTTCTTTTTTCCAGTTTTTTAATTGGATGTTTTTTATTTATATTTCAAATGTTATCCCCTCTCCCGGTTTCCTGTCCATAAACCCCTTATCCCAACCCCCTTCCCCTGCTTCTATGAGGGTGTTCCCCCACCCACCCAACTACCCCTTCCTGCCTCCCCACCCTGACATTCCTTTGGGAGGTCCAGCCTTGGCAGGACCAAGGGCTTCTCCTCCCACTGATGCCCAACAAGGCCATCCTTTGCTACCTATGCAGCTGGAGCCATGGGTTTGTCCATGTGTACTCTTAGGTGGTGGTTTAGACCCTGGGATCTGTAGTTGGTTGCTATGGTTGTTCTTATGGGGTTGCAAACCCCTTCAGCTCCTTCAATCCTTTCTCCAAATCCTCCAATGGGGACCCTGTTCTCAGTTCAATGGTTGGCTGTGAGCATTCACCTCTGTATTTGTCATGCTCTGGCAGAGCCTCAGTCCATTAGAATTCCAGAAAAAAAAGTAATATGAGTTTAGGAAATTCAAATTTGAGTCTTTGATTAAACACCTGTACATTTATTTAAAACAACCATACCAGCATTACTCAATACAAAATCGAGACAGTTGTTTTTATGGTAAGAATCACTAGGAATATTGTGTATATTGCACTGGAGGTAGTAAGTAGACTTCTTAAAAGTTTAAGGTGGTTTTATAAAAAAATAAGAAAATAAGAAAAATAGCGACATAAATAATTTGGAATTTGTATGCAAATTTTCAGTTTTGTTTCTGTTACCAACGTAGTTGCTGAAAAATTGATTTGTACAGGCACGTGTACCTAATTGTCTACCCTCTGTTTGTCTTCCTACAAATTTTAGCCTTATAATTAAAAAAATATTTTCAGGTTTCTTTGGGCCACGGAATGCTCATAACTTGTAATTCTTAAAGAAACAGAATTTATCTGCACATGTCTGTATAATATTTTACCTCTTATGTAAAATATTAACAAGTAAAAGAAAGAAATCACTGATAAGCTTACTTGCAATATTCAGTTTTTCAGTCTACACACACACACACACACACACACACACACACTATACATGTATGTATGGTATGTGAATGTGCGTGGTCTTGTAAAATTAATCATGAATTTTGTTTCAATACCTATTGATGGTGGAAAATAAAGAATACAGAATGATGACTAAAGATACATTCAAAACTTGGCTTTTCTTAGCAATGAACCCACACACCTATAGTCACTTGATCTTTGACAAAGGAGCTAAAACCATCCAATGAAGAAAGATAACATTTTCAACAAATTGTTCTGGTTTAACTGGAGGTCAGCATGTAGAAGAATGCAAATCAATCCATTCTTAGCTCCATGTACAAAGCTTAAGTCTAAGTGGATCAAGGACCTCCACATCAAACCAGATACACTCAAATTAATAGAAGAAAAACTAGGGAAGCATCTGGAACACATGGGCACTGGGAAAAATTTCCTGAACACAACACCAATGGCTTATGCTCTAAGATCAAGACTCGACAAATGGGACCTCATAAAACTGAAAAGCTTTTGAAAAGCAAAAGACACTGTCATTAGGACAAAATGGCAACCAACAGATTGGGAAAAGATCTTTACCAATACTACAACAGATATATCCAAAATATACAAAGAACTCAAGAGGTTAGATTCCAGAGAGCCAAATAACCCTATTAAAAATGGGGTACAGAGCTAAAGAAAACATTCTCAGCTGTGGATTATCATATGGCCAAAAAGCACCTAAAGAAATGTTCAACATCCTTAGTCCTCAGGGAAATGCAAATCAAAACCACCCTGAGATTCCACCTCACACCAGTGAGAATGGCTAAGATCAAAAACTCAGGTGACAGCAGATGCTGGCTAGGATGTGGAGAAAGAGGAACACTCCTCCATTGTTGGTGGGGTTGCAAACTGATACAACCACTCTGGAAATCAGTCTGGAGGTTCCTCAGAAAATTGGCCATTACACTGCCTGAGGACCCAGCTATACTGCTCTTGGGTATATACCCAAAAGATGCTCCAACATACAACAAAGACACATGTTCTACTATGTTCATAGCAGCCTTATTTATAATAGCCAGAAGCTGGAAAGAACCCAGATGCCCTTCAACAGAGGAATGGATTAAAAAATGTGGCACATCTACACAATGGAGTACTGCTCAGCTATCAAAAACAATGACTTTATGAAATTCATAGGCAAATGGAATGAACTAGAAAATATCATCCTGAGTGAGGTTACTTGATCACAGAAAAACATACTTGTTATGCACTCATTGATAAGTGGATATTAGCCAAAAAGCTCAAATTACTCGAGATGCAATCTGTAGATCACAGGAAGTTCAAGAAGAAGGATGACCAAAATGCAGATACTCCCACTCCTTCGTAAAAGGGGGAAAATATTCATAGGAGGGAATATGGAAGCAAAGTTTAGAGCAGCGACTCAAAGAATGACCATTCAGAGACTGACACACATGTGGCCCATATATATATACAGCCAACAAAACTAGATAAGTTTGATGAAGCTAAGAAATGCATGCAGAAAGGGACTGGATAAAGATCTCTCTTGAGAGACACATCCAGAGCATGTCCAATACAGAGGTCAATGCTAGCAGCAAACCACCAAACTGAGAAAAGAACTCCCTTGGGGGAAATTAGAGGAAATATTGAAAGAGTTGAAGGAGTTTGCAACACCATAAAAGCAACAATGTCAACCAACCAGATCTTCCAGGGACTAAACTACTACCGAAAGACTATGTATGGACTGACCCAGGGCTCCAACTGCATATGTAGCAGAGAATAGCCTTATTGGGACACCAGGGGAAGGGGAAGCCCTTGGTACTGCCAAGGTTGGACCCCCAGTGCAGGGGAATATGGGGGGGCAAAAAGGGGGATGTGTAGGAGGAATACTTGTATGGGGAGGGGGAGGGAGGGAATGGGGGCTTATGGACAGGAAACCGGGAAGGGGAATAATGTATGATATGTAAGTCAAGAAATATATCTAATAAAAAACAATGTAAGTTCATGCAAGTTTATTTTTTACATAATGCACTTAAAAAGTGGTTGACAAATTCATGAAGATTAAATTTGACTCCTGGTAGCTAGCACTAGCAGCTTCAGATCACTACCACAGATGATTTTTGGCGGGGGGTGGGGATGTGGGGGGGAGGGTAAGTATCTAAAACAATCTACCTGTGCTGAGAAGAAACAAACATTGATCTCGAATGTGGCTGCCTATATTCATATATAAAGAATAAATGATTCCTCTCTCCCCCCAAAAAACATGATCTTTTCTTAGTCAAAACCACAATCCAAAATAGTCTACCAAACTGAGAAAAAAAGCATTTCATACTATCAGGAGGGAAGGCTATGATCTGCTTACACAGCTAGCACAGTACATAGATCGCAGGTTGAGGTGAACAAAATTTCTGAGATTGCCACTTAATAAATGGAAATACCTTTTCTTCTAGTATGGTCTTATATAAAACCATTATAGCAAATGAAAGCAGTTTAGTCATTCAGCAGGTACTTTTCTTCTGTATACCATGTGACAGGTACTTGTGAATTAGTAGAAAACAATTGCTGAACCCTATACATTTTCTATTCTAATCAAGAGAACCAAACTCTGCAACCGTAGAGTTTCAGTCATGGAAGAGCATTTAGCCTGCTTTATCCAAGCATAATCACGGGTGTGTGATTAGAAGAACAAGGAAGATCTATCATACTGCTGTCAGGCGCATGTCAGATTTCTTCTCCCTGACCCTGGCTCTGAATTCATTGATCACTCACTCCCTCTGCTCACTGAGGTTAGGAGAGCAATGTGCACAAATCTCAGCTGTCCCATTCTTGCTTGTGCCTCATGATTGTCTCCCTCTATGTTTGCTTGTCCTTATATTCATATTTTGGAGTTGTAGAGGACGTAAGCATCAGAGGTACATCTGTGAACTGAAGCAGAAGGGAGACAAATGTTGAAAGGGTGGGAATGTCCTTCTTTCTATTTGGGATAAATTGCCTTGGACTAGAATAACTCTTGTCTTCTGAAAGAAGTGGTGTTTTCCATGCCACTATCAAGGAGATAGAAGGATCTAGCAGAAAATATATTATCTTGACTTATTCACTCTCAGCATCTGTCTAATGTATGCATTAGTATTATATTGCTTTCCAACAACTGTTATCACTACTTAAATGTGCAATACCAAAACATTCTCGAATCTCCGTGACCTTATCTCTTGCCTTCTTCTTTTGTTGAAGGGATTCCTGAAAATCACAGGTGCCAGGGACTAGAACATCTGTACATTAAATTTGAGGGCATGTTTCTTCTTAACAAATAGGTCCTTAACATTTAGAGTGAAGACTAAGACACAGAAAAATTAAGAAAGTTATCAAAGTACAAAAAGTAATTGCAGAATTATTTAGCTCTAAAACCAATACGATTGTCTACTAAAGCATATTCTTATTTTTAAAAAAGAATAAAACATTGCTTATATATCCTTGGCTATGTTCTTTTGGGACAATACTAATAATAGTGATTGTTGAGATGATATTATGTTATATGAATCCTAAAATACTATGTGAACTTTTATTATGGGTATAATATTTAGTGACCACAGATACCAATATTCAAGAGTCTAAGACTCTTAACAGAAACATTAAGGAACATTTACTATTAGCTATGCATATAAACAAATAACATATATAAATGTTGGTAGATACATAAAGTTCTGTGGGCACTCAAACTGAAATTTACACGGCTTAATTCGTTTTTCTAATGCCATTATACTTACCATGATGAGTCATAGAAGACAGCTTCAATTTTCTATATGTTATTAAGTACAAAGTACTGTTCAATAATCATGTTGGCTGTCCTTACTGTAACATTCTTAAAAGATACAATCATTTCCAACTTTATTGTAATGGTAAATTATATATTTACATATATATGTATAGTATATACATATATGTACACACACATAAAAAACTTATGGAGATTTTTCCATTGACAGACTAAACTGTATGTATGTATATATATACACAGACACACACACACACACACACACACAGGCTTAATATATATATACAGACTATTATATAAAGATACACAATATATATAAATATAGCACTGACATGTTTGAAGACAGAGCACAGAAAGTCTTCCACAGACTCTCTATTCTGAATCCCAACCCTCCTGTGTGCTCTGACCTTCCCCAGGAGTCACCACCTGCCAAGAGCTCAACTCTTCATTTACATAAATCTCAAAAGAAGTGTCCTCAGTACCATCCCCCATGACTGCCGCACTGAAGACAGCTTCTGTCTGCAAGCAGCCACTCTTAGCTGTGTGAACTGACCTCTCCTGTTCTCTGATATTCTCATATTAAAAAAAATTCAAAAGTCTCCTTGCAAAATGAAGTAGATGCTGCAATATTTTCGGAGTCATTTTCAACCTTGTTTGAAAGTCAAAGTACCTTCACGGTTTATCATTTCTGGGCTTACAAATACATATGGAAGGGTTGTTGGTATCCTTAGCTCTTCCTTTCTCATGTAAAAATGTAATAAAAAGAGCACCCAGCGCCCTTTCATTAAATCATCAGTATACAACTGACCAGCCCTCAAAATGAAAGCTTAACAGAGTTCTGCACTGTATTCTTAACTGTATTTGATCAAATATTTTAGCTATTATATGGGAAAATTGTTTACTTTAATATATATGTGGTCCTAGTATTGTTAGTGTCTGTTATTTAACGTATCTTAAACTTTCTATGTCTTTAGCCAAATGAAACTATTATTTACTCTCTACATATTCATATTAAAAGCACCTAAGTACAGCATTCGCAGCTCATTTAACTTATGAAAAAACGTAAGTTATACATGTAAAGATACATTGTTAGCTTTTAGATCTATATTTACTATGTGAATATATTTGTAAGTTCAAATATTATAATCTTTTGATAAAATATAAGAATGTGAAATACCCTGGCATTTGGGTGTCATAAATAAATATGATTTTCTAGCATTTGTTTTATTCTTACTCAGAATATTTTAATATTGACATTTATTTTTCAACTCTTAAAATGATTAGGATGTGCAATAAACATGATTATATAATAAATTATTCTCTTATTAATTCCTTCCTATGAATTACATTTCTATTATCTTCACAATAATGAATGATAATAATTTTAGCATCATGTTAGAGCACTTTTACTTTAGTTTCTTATATGTTCATAGCAAAGGACAAGTAGTTTCAGGGTGCTAATCTATATCCCATGTGCCTGCAGGATGATCAACTTACACATTGTCCCTATCCCTTTAATCTATGTATAGAAAATTCTCCAGTAAAGGAATATTAGATAGCCCTTGCTTAGTGTAAGGCCCTAAGTTCAATTCTCACTACCTGTCATTTTCTATAGAAAGTTCTCTTGCTATGATATGACAATTTAATATATATATATATATATCCATATATATGAATGAATGAATGAATGAAGAGAAGTAAGCCATATTTCTCTCTGTACCAATATTGCATTAAAGAATTAAAACAAACTCTATTTTGGAATAGTTTGTCCAAGAGTGAGCCAGAATTTGAATTCTTCACTTCCTTCCCTGTATCTTCTATCTGTCTATCTGTCAAAAGTGTGTGGTTGCTTTCCTGTCTGTTGCTTGGCTGTCTGAAATTGTGTCTGTTTTGTTTGTGTTATCTATTCCTGTGGTCCATTGTGCTGGGGGAATGGTCCTTTCCATGGTGCCTGTCTGTTGTATGTTACCTGTTCCTAACACAGGCCTTTGCTCTGTATTTATTGAACATGAAGGGAAACAAGCTATGGGAAAGAAATGAATGTGACCTTAATTCAGAAATCAACAGAGCACTGAGAAAGGAAGTTACTTTATTGATTCCTTTTTGACCTAGAATAGTACTCCAAACTGTAAACAGATATTATCACCTATGTCTCCACATTGCTTCCATTAATTATAAGGAATTATTGTTTCAGGTTGCTTTCAACCTGTTGGCAAATCTTTACCACAATACACACCTACATTATTCTGACTCAGAGGCATGAAAGAACACATAATTGAAAATTAAATTCATGCACTTATATTATAAAAGCCAATTGCATGGGAAATCCAAAGGTTGGTTACATTGTTTTCTTCAAAGCTAATTAAACTTAAAAACAATCAGCAGGTCGTAGTAGAGCAGGCTAAGCACATAGTCTTTTTCTTAAAAACTTATTAATTAATTACTTTATTTAAGTACATAATCATAAGCAATCTCGAGGCACGTTGTTATCCTGACTGGCAAAAGTTCAGTGTCTTTGAAGTCCAGAAATGTTTTCTGAAAAATGTATTGCATAGCTGTCTGTAAAAGCTACGAAAAACCTTTCTAAGAAATGATCCAGAAACATTTCAGTGAGCAAAAGCATAGAAGGTTCAACCAACAGGTAGAAGGTATTTGGGGCAGGCTATGTGAACATGGGCAAGGATTATTTAAAAACAGAATGTTTTTCTTTCTTTCATTCATTCATTCATTCATTCATTCTTTCTTTCTTTCTCTCTTTCTTCCTTTCTCTCTCTCTCTCTCTCTCTCTCTCTCTCTCTCTTTCTCTCTCTCTCTCTCTCTCTTTCTTTCTTTCTATTTTTACAGAAAGTCTTTGGAACTTATGAAAGTGAGAATGTCCAGCTTTCAACAATTAATTGGATCTGGCCCTCTAAGCAATAATAGTCACTGACAAAAAGTTCTATAAAATTACTCCACAATCAAGCATAAAATAACTTATTACATACATTCTTCACGTACTTTCTCCCCATCTTTGCACTCATATATTTCAGGAAGCGTTGTAAGACACTGTGTTCTTGTCTGAGTGAGAATGAAAACTTGATTGCAATCCCTGTCTGTGGAAGCAATTTCCTTCGTAGGGAACATATATTATTTAAAAAAGAAATACTATCTTACCAAATACTTGCAGCAAAAGATAGATCATTGTCAGTGCTCTAAGAGAGAGACAAAAGTAACGTAATTCAATATTATGAGGAAGAGGCCACACTGGACTAGGCAGGAGCAAAAGGTTGTTAGGGCAGCCCTGATTACACTGAGCAGCTAATTATCACAATAACTAGGTGGCTATTTTAGGGTGAGGAGAGAGGCACTTCGATCCACATGCATGAGGCTCAGTTATGTCACCACGGATGACTTCTTGGACTGTGAGGTATATAAAGATCAGGAAAGTGATGTTTTAGATGACACTGTAGATACACTTAGTTTTTGCTGCTGTAATTTTTTCTTTATTCTATAAGAGAGCGAGCCAGATAGATTTGTTCAAGTGATTAATGGGCTGCATAGTTGAAATAATTAACTTGCTTGTGCAGTGTGAATGATTTGGGACAGGGCAAAATTTTAAGTTGAAAGTTATTAAATGAGGCCATGTCGTGACTTTCTTACTCACAATAGCATAAATTGAAACATTTCTCAGTGGGTGGGTGGACCAGGGAGGAATGGGAGGCAAGTGTAATTGGGATACATTTCTATCAAACTCTCAATAATCAATAAAAATATTATGTTCATAAAAAGATTTTACAGTATTGAAGCTAAGAGGATAGGACAGCTAATCAAGAAGAGGTCAAAATCAGAATGCAAGAGAGAGTTTTGAAAGCAGAGATAAAGACAGAGGTCAGTAGGGAAAGCCAGAGAGCTCTGAGAAATCTGCCTTTGGGAAGCTGAAAGGAAATTACTAAAAGAAAAACCAATATAAAAGTCAGAAACAGGAACAGCACAGGGATAGGGGCTACAGATGAGGTAAGTCTGGGGATCAGGAATGGTGCACTAAACTTCATTTTGACAACACATGACTTACTTTGTACTGAAAAACATCTTTGAATATCACGTGTCACAAATACTTTGCATGAGAAAAAAAGAGACTGCTTGTGATATCTGTAAGCTCAATTTGTACCCTACCTAGAACTGTGTCTGCTTGACTGCTCTTGGCCACATGCCTTGTTGCTCAAGGCTGTTGATCTCTCAGCACTGACCTACTAAAGGACTTGGGGCTTTAGTCTTGACTTCCTGCCTTCTGTGAAGCTGCTGCTTGTGCTTTGGAGGGTGTATTTCCACTATGAAATTCATTGCATCATTACTGAAATGATCAATCTCATCACTATTTTTCTCTACCTCCAAGACCCATATAAAATAAAATATAGGGTCAGATAAAGTGACCAGTGCTTTTTAAAATTCCATTATATTGAAACATATGTCATGATATTTTGCATATATTTTATGTATACATGAATTGTAAATTTTGATCTCAAATGTTCCCTACCATCATCATAAAGATTTACTAACCAGAGTAGATAAGTCAAAAATCCTCCCTTTTGAAGCTATCAAGTGATATTTCATCAGTGCGGATAATAGTAAGACCGACATTGACTGAATGGGAAGTGGTGTGACTTCACCTATCACACGTGGATACATGTCGCACTCTGGTCACTCAATTTCTTCTATAGCTATCCATCCTACTTGAAACACCAACTGTTGCCCTGCAGAGAAATCAGGTGCCTCAATATTGAGGACATGTGACAGATTGAATTGCTAACTGGTAACTAAGCAATGGAATATCCTGAGTGACTCTCTGTATAGTGTCCTACAGGTATTAATTCACAATCCTGGGGAGTAACATTAACCAGTTCTGTTGACTGCTTTTATACTCACTGCATGTTACATTTTTACATTAAATGTGTCTTCACCTTCATCTATATGCTTTTATTTTTAAATTGCCCTTTTAAAGGAATCTGTGTATATACTATAGGTTGTGAACTTTGAAAATAGTTCATAGACTTTCAATCATGGTCCACTTGCCCTCAACCCTATTTGCCTATCCTACCATAAGATCACTTTCATAGCCTCCTACATGTACACTTGACTCCACAGAGAAGGATAATTTACAGTACACTGTAGGTGACTTGTGAGCACATTTACTTTTGTTGCTGTTTTAGTAATTGAAAGGTCAACACTACTAGTATGCATGTTTTGTTTTCTGTTTTATTCAAAAATGATATGCTATGGGCAAAATAGAAATGTATTTTACATTAAAAGGTACTATGAATGTCTTGAAAGATGAAAGGGCACTGAAATACAAGGTTGGAGGAATAATCCCTTTCGAGTTAAACTCATGAATAAGAATTAATTTTGTGTTTAACATGGTTTCACTCACTCTGCGGTGCACGGTGAAGTGTGCTGCATGGCTGACTCCACTTGGTTTTCATTATTCTGTTTTACACTCTGGACTGCAGTTCTTCTATTTACATTTTAAGATTAGGCTTTTTCCACACTTGAAGAAACGGATGGCAAATTTAAGACTTGCATTCTAAAGGAATTGCCAAGAATGTGTGTGAGTTGTCCTCTACTGAAATGAAAATATATGTTCATGTTTTCAAAGGAGTAAATATGTATATTTGCTGCTCAATAAATAATGTAATCCCTTTTGTGGATAAAACAAGATCTTTTAGAGAATTTCTAAAGACACTTAAGGAATAGATTACTCTTTTTAAAAATATTTATTTTATTATTTTGTTTTAGTGTAATGTTTGCCTGAAAGCAACCATCACATGCATGTTTGGTACCTGTGGAAGTCAAAAGAGGGCTTCAAATCCCCTGAGACTAGAGTTACAGACAACTGTGTTCTGGGAATCGAACCTCCAACCTCTGAAAGAGCAGCTAGCTGTGGACTGCTGTGGATCAACTCTGTAGCCTACTCAATTTTTCAGCACGAATTTAGATATTATATATTAAGTTTCCTAAATTATGTGCCCTAACTTTTACTAAAATTTTCATAAGCATTTTACAATAAAATATTGCAATGTACTCTTTCGAATTTCAGTTAAACTTAAAATTTGATTCAATCTATTATAAGTATATAAGGATTCCACAACAAAACAGGTAAACTCGATATAAGAATATTGCCCAGGTCTGAAAAATCATAACAGCAAAACAGATTCCCTCACCAATAGCAGAAGATGTGCTAAGACTGTTCTCCATATTGTAAATCATAACGTTCTTTCATCGTGCATCTGTCTTTAGTAATGTCAATCATTTTCCTGGCATACCAATTGGAAGACATTTTCACATATGGTTTCCTCAGCTTTTACAATTACTAAAATTCTTATGTTAATCACTTTAAAATAAGATAGTGAATTCTGTTTTCACACAGAAAAATACATACACTTCAGGACCTCATTTGATTAGAGTACAGCATCGGATAGATACATATACTTACTTTTTTTCATGCCTTCTGCTGAGTAACATTGTGTGGAATGTCTGAGAATTTATAATTTTTGGTCATAAGAAAAAACTTTACAATGTGCCCTTAAATTCTATTAAAGTGATTAATGTAGAAGAAAACATCAAAACATATTATCGTGTAATTGATATTTACATCATTATAGAATATGTAATGATGGAATTTATGATTGATCACTGTCTACTTTTTCGTTTTTTGAAGTATTTCTGAAGGTTAATTATAATGATATTCTCAATGATTCCTTTTTGGTGAAATAGTTTTCATCATCTAGTCATCTAGGGAAAATATTTATTCATATTTATACTTCATACTATAGCTGAAAAAATGACTTGGACAAAATTATGGAGAATCAATTCTGCCAGCCTCTTGTTAACTTGTTATTCTTCCTTCTCTTTTAAAGGTTGTTTCCCCACACTTTTCAAGCTTTGGATTTCAAAGTACTATGTGATGCCTTATATTTTCTAATCTTGACACATCTGTATAAATACACAAGAGAATTATAAACCATTAAAGATGGGGAACACAAGAGAAGACTGAGCCTGTCTTCACATTAAACAAATCTTGACCTTCCCTCAAATAGTGTCTGTACCCAAAGGACTGAATGAGATGTCCAGTGCCAACCAGTGCACTGGGTACTGTTAACCCTTCATGTACTTACTTCTAGATGAAAAATGTCTAAGAAAGCTAGGAGTGATGATGTCCACATGCAATCTCAACATCCAGCAGGTAATCTGTGGGAGGAGAGCCATGCAATCTAAGGCCATCAAGACTGTAGGCTTCTTCAGGACCTCTTTTGTAGCATACGGTGACCTCACTCAAAAAACCAAATCTAAAACCAACTCACCTGAAATACCTTGAAACTATTTCTCAGTTTCTGATGTCACGGGTGCCAGTCAGAATCAGCAGTTCCCAAGCTGCTGAGGAATTTGACTCCTCTAATCCAAACACTGAGTTACCAGACCTTACATGATCTATAGATATGGCACACGCCTTAGGAAACTCACTCCTAATTTAAAGACAGCCAGAAATAATGAACTATATCACTTAAGAGTTTTCTAAGAGACAAATAAAAATTACATTTAAATACCCTGAAATGAAGCAGGGGCTATCTTAACAGGCAAAAATGTATATTCTTCCTGCAAATAACCCAAGCCCATTCTCAGCATCCACATCAGAGGTTTCATAAGGGCCTGCAACTTTAGCTGTACGTAATCCAACATTCTTTTTTTCTCAACTCTAAGAGCATCTGCACTCATGCCTAAGCATGGGTGTACATGTGCACATACAGAAATAGATGCACATACAGACACACATGCACACGCATGTACATGTGCGCGCGCGCACACACACACACACACACACACACAAAGGCATAAACACAATCAGTAAAAATAAATCTTTAAAAATGACATAAAATTACTCAGACACTTCAGTGATGAGATTAAAAGGGCTACATACACTGTAACTATTAATTCTACACTACTATATAAACTCAAACTGACAGATATAATCCCTTAAGATCGTATCCTCACTAATGAACACACCCTGTAGTCACTGGAATACTTGTAAGTGTTGAGAAGTGTTCTGCTGTTCATAGAATGGAAATACCAAACTAAGTTCTCGGTAAGTCAGTAAGGTATGTTGACAGCCTTTCACATTAGTGACAGAGTCTCATTTGATGTTGCCTACCTGCTCATCCTGTTAATTTGGCATTAGTTATACATATTGATTATGTTAATATTCTGAGGCCAAAAGTTTCCAGAAAGCAAAGTGATTGTATGTATTTAAACTATGATTCTAGAGATGCTGTGCTTACTAACTTATTGTCAATATATAACAACACTATACTCTGCCCTCTTCATTCTTTTACTATGAATATTGGTATCTAAGATTTATTGACAGTGGAAAAGAGGCCAAGATAGGACATTGCTGGTAGTAATAGAAATGAAAATCAAACGGCCTGAAAGAAAGTAGCAGAAAGGAAGTAAAACAAAGAGTTCCTAAGAAAGGAACACACAATGAATTCAAGTTAGTAAAAGTGGGATATCTAATGATTTTGCCAAAAATCTCAGTGGCAACCTCATGAACCTGTCCCCTTTCCAATCTCCTTCCTGGCTTGGTGACAGATTACTCTCTTTTTTGATTCGGCGTGGTAGGCTGCATTTCATTAGAAATGCAGTACTTACATTGTGAAATAACACTTGCCTTCAGAGCGCAGAAGGAGATGCAGAAATGATTTGGGACCCTCGGAAATGAGCCTTGGAACCTTGCTGCTCAGCCATGGTGTGTCATGGCTGTGCTCAGCGCCAATGCCCCAAACCACTGTTTTCTCATTACAAAGCAGAGGCTAGGATGGACATGGGGAATTATTCTTAGATGTCGGAAACAGTGATCTAGAAAACATGAGACCCTTCAGGCATGGAGTGCATGTGCTTTACGATTCCCAAGTCAGTGTTATTTCTTCGGGATATGGAAGACAGTGCAAAGGGAAACTATAACTTCAGCATACTTGCACACTGACCAGGGTCCATGTGGTCCACACGGATGAGAGCCAATGTGGAGAAAGCTTTCGTTCACATCGCACAGATCCTTGATTCAGGTCCACCATGAGGGAGTCACAACCCATTTAGGCTATCGGCACAATCACCATCCGCCTCCATCAACTGAACGCAAAAAGGTGGAAAGGGAGTCATTAGGGTGCAAAAAAGAAAAAAAAAATCAATTCTGGGCATCTGTCTGCATGCAGACCTCAGGCCAAAACAGATTGGGTAGTGAGAAGCAGACAAAAGGGAAATCCTGGATTTCATTGCACAGCTCCTATTATGTGACTAATGAACCTTTCATTTTAAATCAGTGTGTTTTACAGCTGCACCTCATCACTGTTTCTGAGACCTAAAATTATGATGTGTGGCAGAAGTTGCAGATGAGGTGAGGCGTGATGGATTGTCATTGTCAAATTATTAATAGAAAAGTTCATTTTCTATTAGGATTATAAAATATGATATTTTATTCACAGCTCCCTTTTGAACTCTGCCTCTAGCTGCCAAAGCAACTATATTATTCAATGACACACAACTTTGCCAAAAGTAGGTTATTTGACAGTGTAACTGTGAAACTTTTTAACTCTTGGTTTTGTCTGTACAAAGTATTTCACAAATTTTTTTTTACATATTATTACTGTGTTTATTTTGGAGAGGGAGTTTTACTATGTACCCTTGACTAGCCTAGAATGTCCTACGTAGACCACAATGGCCTCAAAATTCTAAAAGAAATGCCCGTGTCTTCCTCCTGAGAGCCAGGATTAAAGGCTTGAGCCACCATGTCTGGCTATAAATACTATTTTTAATGATGTTAAAGTGTGGTCAAACCCTTGTTGATAGCTACATGAATTCAATTAAGAGAACCTTGATTCTGTGGACACTGATAAATATTTGTTTTCTGAACACTGTTCACTATACTATAACATGTACATACTGTGTAATTCATAACCTTAATTAACAACCTTTTATAAATAATATCTTGAGATTCACAAATGGACACATTTTAATGACCTTCGTACTTGAGTATGAACCTTATAACTTGCACTAATTCATGAATCTAATTCTACCACTATTGCTAATTGTAAAGTTCAGGGAAAGCAAGTTCCACTCACAAAATTTATAGAGTGGCAGGAGGATACAGGAGTATTAAGTAGGTGCATATGTATCGATTTTGTGTTTGTTAAATGGGAAAACTCTTGTGACCAGTTCCATTTGTAAAAGTAAGACTATCTCAAATCTATAGTAGATTCTTCCTTATGGGAGGATCTGGAGGGAAGAAAGGGGAGAGGAAATTAGGATAATTATATTATAATCTCAAAAATAAGAGAAATAATGTAACAGTAAATAAAGTTTAAATTTTAATTCCAATAAAACATACAAACTTCAATCATAAATCTTAAAAATTAATTTCTGTTTTAATATAGCTCTACTGATATTTTACTTTCCAATCCAGATTCTAAACTAAGGCAAACTTTCTTAATACAGTGAACGACTAGAACATTTCATAAGAGATTCCTAAAACTAAACAAGTTAAGGATGATGTCATTTAAAATTTAAATAGCAAGAACATGTCAGAAAAAAGTATTTCTGAAAATATATCTGCAGGTCTCCTCACAGGAAATGCCACCAAGGCTTGAAGAAATTTATTCTTATGTCTGAGTTATAGCAAATAGACCTCGAGTTTAAGGTTAATTTCCAATATATTTCTTCTTTGCACGCACAGTTAAGCAAAATCTTAGCTATATCTAGAAATTAAAGACTGGGATTCATTTTTAATTATTAGTTTTACCTATTCTGTTTAAGCTTCAGTATTTGGCAGATTAAATGCTGTAAAATCCCCACCATTTTATTCCAGGAGAGAAAAGGGATGATATATAACCGCACTTAAAAACATTCATCTCACTATGGGTCTAACGTCGGTGTATAATACGTCACTGTGATTTCACGTTTTATAAAGAACTGTTGAAAGGTTAAGCAGCTTGCTTTTCATGCTGTTGTTTGCTCTGCATTTGGAAGAGTTCCTTTGCCAGGCATCCTATTGGCATGGACACTAGAACACACTCCTTGTGCAGACTCTTTCCGCTATACCTTTATGTAACATGACCACAATCACTACCTCCTACCTCTTCTGTCTAGTCTTCCTACTACATTTTTTCTTTTACAGGTGGCCTGCCAGAAAGGTTCCCTTCAAGGTTAAAAAGTTGCAAAGTGGCCAGACAACAGCCACTTTCCTTGGTTTAGCTTGGGAGGAACATTTCAAGCTACCATTGATGACCATCCTCAAGGTCCATATGAGGCTGGGTTTTCACCCTTACATATACTTGTGTACACTAACCTTGGTTTTGCACACCAGTGTGGGCATTCAGGTATTTATGACAGCTTTCTTAAAACAACTATTTTTCTTAAAATGTAAAAACAATTTCCATCTTAAAGACCGATATTATTAAATGTTTCTAGGAAGTTAAAAACCCTTTACTCAGAAGTAACCATATGCTTAACTAACATATTAAATGCATTATATGTATAATTACTGATATATATATATATATATACATATATATATATATATATATATATATATATATTATGTGCTTTACTTAGCATTTAGTCAGTAAAAAGCTGTCTGCCGTCTATCCCAAAATAGATCAGAGGAAAAATTGGAAATGAGACTTTCTAATATTGGTATAGCTTATGGTCTACTTGGCTACAAATATTGAACTCTGTACTAGACAGTGTTGTATTATGACTTCAATG
Organism: Rattus rattus; assembly: GCF_011064425.1. Lineage (NCBI taxonomy): Eukaryota > Metazoa > Chordata > Mammalia > Rodentia > Muridae > Rattus > Rattus rattus. The sequence continues at coordinate 126,193,935 of NC_046159.1, forward strand.
TAGTATTCAACATCCTTCTTATGTCACCTCCTCTTAAATGGCACTTTCAGTCTTCCACACCCTTGTGCAAACAGTCTCCCTCTATATCACATATCTTATTTTAATTCCTTTACAAGTCACTTGGGTTCAATATCTGATTATATTGAGATCATCGCCACTTGTATTCTTTCATCTTTGCTTGGAGCTGCCATCTTCTCTCTATGCTTTGCCAAACACCTCGTAATTGTTCTTGATCGTAACTTTGTTAAATCGAGAACCCATTCACAGTGCATCAGCTAGAGTGCGCAGAACCCTCCAGTACCTTTTCTCACTCAAACCCAGAAGTCTTCACAGTGATCTCCAATGTGTCTATGATCTGAACCAATTACTTTCTGTCTAATCTAACTTTGTATTAATCTTGTTCTTCTTTTTCAATCCCATGGATCTACTTGTTAAGAAGGAGGCACAGAAATCCCACTTACTCTTCAGAATATTGTTGCTCTGAAACAATTAAATATTGTTCTTGGCATTGTTATGTGCTCTTGTGAAATCCTTTCAATATAGCACAGAGGTAGCTTCTTTTTCTACTAAACATCCTCACGCACTTTGAGTATAACTGTAAATAAAACTAACACTAACCAACCACCCAAAAGACATTTAAAAATGACATTATCTATTTTCTTTGTCTATTTTTCTAAGTATTTATTACATACTAACATATATTTTAATGTACTTTAATGTAATTTATTATCATCCTCCTTATAACAAACTAGTCTTCATTTCAATGGAGTTTATAGGGTAGCTGTTATACAGTAAACAGTCAGAACTTGGTGAACGAAGAACTAGGTTATATCAAGAAAAGAGGTTATTTTGCTTCATAAGCAAATGTTGTGAAGTACATAGCAGTAATCTCAGCATTCAGGAATAATGGCTACTATTACTATGATATCTACCTGGCCTACATTGTGAGTTCAAGTTAGTGTAGGGTACATGGCAAGAATTCGTTTTAAAAAACAAAAGCAAAAAATAATGGGAAGGAGAAATGAGAGAGAGAGAGAGAGAGAGAGAGAGAGAGAGAGAGATTGAGAGAGAGAGAGAGACTGAGAGAGAGAGAGAGAGAGAGAGAGAGAGACAGATCACTGAAACAGAGAGACAGGGAGACAGAGAAAGGAGGGAGAGAAATTGCCTTGATCACATTTTAAAACTTATGGAGAAAGTAAGAAAAAGTGATGAAGACCAGAGGAATGTTGCATACAGCTTATTCAAATTCCCGAGAAAGCACATTTGACAGCTAGAGAGATTGTCATTGTGTGGAGGTTTGCAGCAAATTTTTCAGCTCAACACTGAAAAGTGAGGAATTTTATCTGATGACTATTTAGTCAATGGATTATAAGATATATGCAGATGCTAAGGATAAAGGTCAAGAAGGGAAATGATTTGTGGAAATTTTTGACATTTTCTTGGCAAAGAATGGTTGTGCAAGCTGAGTGGGAGGACAGAGTAGGACCTCTTGGGCAGTTGTGACAGATGTATTAAAGTTTGCCATCGTGTGCTGAGTCAGTAGTGCTTGTCTGAATACTCAATGGGTTTCCCAGGCAACCCCGAGCTGATCTCCTCTAATCATGCCAGAGGGAAATGGTGAAAGCATACTCAAGCAAATGAATTTAATCCAGATACGAGGCAGTGACTGTGGTTATGGACATGTGATTTAACTTTATTCAATAGGGTATGAAGATCAAACAGTTAAGAACAGGAAGTTCAACCCAATCAACTTGCCTAGAACCTTGGGGTCTTCCGGAGATACGAACCACCAACCAAAGAGCAAGAATTGGCTGGTCATTGGACCCCTGGATATGTGTATCGTTTGGTCTTTTTTTGATAGTTCAATATTTATTATTTTTGAAAGACAAGATACATCACATTATTCATACATGTTGTCATTATAATATTAACACATCAATTTTTTCTTTCCTTTTTTTTTAAATTGGATTTTTTTTATTTACATTTCAAATGTTATTCCCTTTCTGGGTTTCCCAGACATAAGCCCTCTAGCCGATCCTCCTCCCCTTCTTCTATAAGGGTGTTCCCCTTCCCATCCAACCCTCCAAATAACTGTATCAGGGCCTGTCCTTGAATCTGTTGCCTGTCAGTGAATCCCTTTCCCCTAATTGGCTGCCTTGTCTGGCCTCAGTGGGAGAAGATGTGCCTAGCCCTGCAGTGACTTGATGTGCCAAGGTGGGATGAAACCCAAGGCGGACCCCCCTCCCCCGTTCTCCTCTGAGAAAGGGAGGATGGGGAGAGGAGCTGTGTAAGTGGGGACTGGGAGGAGGGGGTGATATCAGGTTGTAAAGAGAATAAATTAATGAAAAAAAACCCAAATATGTTTGTAAAGGATAATTAAAAAAACAGTCAAGGAGAAAGCAGAGCTCATGCTTTCAATGAAAATCTACCTAACAACTACCATGTTTACATATGTGTTTGATATATACTGAAGAGACATGGTTTTATCCTTGGTTTTAAGGTTATGATGATAGAGAAGAATGAGTGTGATTAAAATCAATGTATGGACTTTCTAGAATAGAGGTTTAAAGGTAAAGATATAGGATGAAAATGTAGAACAGCCATACTTTGTTATGCAGGCTACGATATAGTCCTAGATCTAAAGAATAGTCTTGAAAAAGTGGAAAACACACCCATTAGGACTATTACAAGTGACAACAGCCTTAGGAAACCTGGTGATACACGGGAACATCAAAGTCACTTTGATGATGGTCAAGTGTCATTGAAAAAACTTAAGATGTGCAAATTATTGATGAATGAAAAGAGTAACATTAAAAAAAACTAACCATTAAAAGGAATTTACATTGAAATCTGAAGTTATAAATTGTTAAACTCTATATTTATTTAGATTATCTGAACAAAATTAAGGTCAAGTCCAGGTGATACATCACTTTTAAGCTGCTTTAGGGCGCTATAAGTCACACATAAAAATCTATGTACTGACTTTTCATTCATTTGATATGTATGTGGACTTGTGCCTACCTGAGGTTTTGTGTACCATTTGTGTACAGGTTAAAGGAAGGTGTCAGATACTGTGGATTTAGAGTTACAAGCAGCTGTGTGGTGCCAGGCATGGGTACTGGGAACAAAATCAAAGTCCTCCAGAAGAGCAATAAGCACTCTGAAGGGCTGAGATATCTCTTCAAACCCCCATGAAGGGACTCTCTTTACAGGGAGTCTCTCCATCACTCTTTACAGGGAGATGTACTATGTGAAGATTTCTTATCAGTTAATTCTTTGGTCAATTCCTTATCCTGGTTAAATACATTCAGTAGTTTACTACTATATAAGGATCTATTGATTGCAGCAATCGAGCTGCAGATGAATGGCTAAAGAAAACAAAGGTAGATATTTATCACACTTGTGTTTGTCAACACAAGCTTGGATGTATTACTTGCTAGTCCCATAGAATATTTTAAAAGCTATAAATTATGCCATGATTCAGTCTGCAAATATTTAACCGTTGTGTTTTCATTATGAGAATAATACTATTTCTAATATGAAGAACAAAAGCTCAAATTCTATGATTATATGTGAATTGGCATACACTATATGGTGTGTGTGTGTGTGTGTGTGTGTGTGTGTGTGTGTGTAAGAGGCGGGGTAAGTAGGTAGGTAATTGTTTACATACATAGTTTGATTTGGTTTTGAAGAATAGGATGATTATGATTAATCAGGGCAACTGATGAGTTCTCAGTTACCAATGTCCAAAACTCAGGGACTGCTGAAAAAAGTATAAAGGAGTACATGAAGCCTCACGGAACTTGGTTGTGTGCAGGACCACAGGGTGGGATTCACCATTGTGGCTCTGTTTAGCCATCACTGACTGCAATTTTCAGTAGTATCCCAATATGTACAATATATTATTTCTCGTTTATCGATTCATGACTATCTTTCTGTGCTTGACCAAGAGGGTGAAACAAGAAGGCTTCTGGAGTCTGAAACAGTCAGAGGCATTAGGAGAAGAGAAAGTGTAAGAAGATTTGTTCCTACACCCTCAGGTATATGCAACCCATAGATGCAAATGACGACGCTAATGAAAATTTTAACAACAGAAATTACAAAGCACAAGATACAACTAAACAATTATGTGAAACGAAGGTTGGCTTTCCTTGATACCCAGTGGTCCAGCAGTCAGAGCATTTGGTCTCTCATTGGCAGCTTATGAAGTTCCGATGAGTTCTCCTGGTTCTTGAGTCTTAGGCATTATACTTTTGCTACCCAGGGGTACAAGGTTCCTCCCTGGGTTTTATATTTATTCATTTGTTTATTTTTATTTATTTTAATGAATATGTTGCTTATTTTCATAGGGTTATAGAAACAAAAATTTTATATGACTTCCAAACAATATATATTTCGAAACTAGTTCTGGCATTAGGGCATGTCTATAATTATTATTTTTGTTTGTTTGTTTTCTTTTACAAACCTTGGAATCTCAGGTTTTGGGTTGTTTGCTTGCTTGTTTGTTCATTGTTTTCTTGTTGCAGGGATTCAAAATACTCAAACAAAAGTAGCATGGAGAAAGGGATTATTTGACTCACATAGAACTTTATAGCAGGGATGTCATGCCTGCTATGAGGAGCCAATGGGAACTGGTCATGTGATACCCACAATCAGAAATAAAGAGTGGTAAAGGATGTGTGGCCAGCACAGCCCAGTAATGGTGTCCCCGGTAGCCAGTTGGTCTTCCTCAACCTCCTACCTCAACATAGTCAGACAGACCAAAGACCAAGAGAATCTAGAAAATCCCTCAGAGAGACTTCCTCCTGGTTGATTTTATGTGTGTAAAACTGAAAATTAAAAGCATACATTACAGGGAGTATGGCATATAAGCTATAACACACCATTGCTACCTTAGAGACAGTACTGCAGAATGGACGTTCTGTAGAAAATTGCTATATTCTTTGTTTCAAGTTTATTGTATCCTAGCTAAACAGCAGAAGTAATAATTGCTTTTTTTAACCTAAATGGTTCTTAGTTTTAAACAGAAGCCTTAAAATGATATAATAGCTTTAAATTTTCTCTGATAAAGAAGTCAAGAGACAAATTAAAGTTTTCATACATCACTCTAACCAATTTCACCACTTGAGCAGTTGAAATTCACTTAAAATGGAACACTTAAAATCATTTTAAATCAATCCTTAAGATTCTTTTTATCTATTTGTAAAATTGTTTTATTACACTGTTTTAGCAAATCACATCACTTTTACATTTCTTTGGAGTATCCTTGTAGAATTATCTTCTACCTGTTACAGCATGATTCTCTCCATCCCTTCAGAACAGGAGTCTTGGCTGACATAATAAGGTCTTTCTCTACTTCTAAAAGGAAACAATTGGATTTTCCTAAAATGGAATTTAATTTGTATGGCTTCAGTACAGCGATCTATTTCTTTCAAACACAGTTGTGAATGCTTGCTTTACTTTGCCTGACTAATGAGTGCATCGGACTCCTGAGCCAATGTATATTGATTGGAAAGAGTTAAGTTATTCAAGCAAGTTTTCTTTCTATGCAACCATAGAACAACTACAGAAACAACCAAATACACGCTCTTCAGAGAGAGCGAAGGAGAGTTAGCGAAGGGAGAGGGAGAGAGGAAACCGTGTACCCTGAAAATATAATAAGTGTACAAGAATACATATGGTTTTTTGACAAATTTAGTTAACTGCTATATTAAAATAGATAATCTGACTAATTTTGGACAAGCTGTAATATTTGTTTTTGCTGTTAAGAAAATACATCTTACATATTAGATAAAGTGCAGAATGCAGGAGAGATTTAACCTCCTGGTTAACAAAATATTATATAAATAATAAGCAAGAAATGGATGTCAGTCGATAAGTTCTAAGAGTTGGTCTTTGTCCTTCTTCATCTAGCTTCTAACTGACTTAACAGCAAAGTGCTGTCGAGAAGTATGTTGATAAAGACTTCTGCCTTTGGGGAAATAGATTGAGACATTCTGTTGGGAAGAAATAAGAAAATTACGTGTTAATTCAATAATACTTTTCATATCACTGACTGGGCTCAAATAGATAAAAAAAATCTTTAGAAGCAATTAGAAATGTAATTCTATGGACATTCTGACATAAGTCTATGTCACATTTCATCCTAGGCTTAGAATAGTCATATGAAACGTGCATTCAGTGGGGATAGAGTATTTCTGCGCCTTACATGAATTATGCCCTTTCTTATGACTTGCATGCTAGGAAATATAGAGATATTGGAGGACTCTAGACAATTTACAGGGACAACTTATATTTAAAGTAATCTTCTACCTACACCGGTCATGTATGAACCTTTACCTGAAAGTAAAACTTGAGGATAGAACCAGGTAGAAGCTATGTAAGTAACAAATGCATTAGATAAGGCTATCTTAAGAAAGACAAAGTCAAAGATTGAGAGAGAAATTTGAGACTCTGCTTAGTCTGTGGCTCATTAAATTCATCCAGGTCATGGATTGCTAAACATTTCTAATGTTTTGGATTATAGAAAATGAACTATTGATATTTATGGGAAAATACCTAAAAGGTGATGTTTAGACTACTGATTATATCTCAAAATATTGATCTTTTCTAGAAGCACATGTTTTGAGTGAATGCTGGGTAAGGCTTGGGTGATCAACAATCCCAACCAACATATTGGAAAGATTATCTGTTGGTTTCCCAGGATTAGAAACTAATAGAGGATTCTGTAGCTAATCACACTGCATTGTGGAATTTGATATTTGCTGAATAGAATCTGGTCACAGGGGTATGGTGAATGAAGCTGTCATTTTGATGACACTGCTATTGTTCTCTTTGAAAAACTATGTTCTTTGTATCTGGCTGAGAGATGACCTAGAGACATGAAGCATGGACACAGGTTCAACAGTTTTCCTGGGTTTATAATTGACATGGTCTCCTGTTGGAGGCTTCTTTCGAACATTTGCCTTCCCATGGTGACTTCTTAGGAACGAGGAATGTTTCAACTGGAACCTGTTTGTTCTACTCTGTCATAGATAACTATGAAAGCCAACTATTTCTAGTGACCAAGGAGCCAAATAATGGGAACAAACACTGGAAAATTGGCCTTGAAGCTTTTATTGATGGAGATGCAAAGACCTTGAAGCTTTTATTGATGGAGATGCAAAGGTTTTTATCTTACCTAGGAGACTAGAATGCTGGTTGGCATTTGACATCCTTTCTCTTGTTCTAAGTGGTTACTGTGGGTGAAACTGCCACGACTTTTGTCATTAGAATTATAGAGCTGTCTTCTGCTAATTCTTACTCTTTCATAGCAAGTTCTTATTTTTTATTTCATTAGAAAAACATGGTGTATGGAAGCTACATTTTGCAAAATGTCGTACCTTTACATTTATTATCTCATATAACTAATGACAATCTTATCTCCTGGTCAATAAAAATGTTAATTTCATGAAGAAGAAATGCAGGATGCTAAAACATGATGGGTAGTTGTGGGTTAGTAGAGAAAAGCAAATAGATGTGAAAATTGAGATATAAAGTGATTTTATGATTTATGAGCCGATAAAGGTCATATTTAAGAATGAAGCAACATTTCAGAAACTTCACCTAGGAAGGATGTCATGTAAACGTGAGCAGGGGTACAGGGTATAGAGTCTTTAAATCCCACGCAGATGATACCAGAATACACCTCTGATCTTCTATAAGCTCTGGTGGCATGGGAAGGGAGTTGAGAAGGGGTAGTAGAGGACAGAGAGGGGAGGGGAAAGGAGGGAGGGAGGGGAGGGGAGGGAGGGAGGAGTGGGGAGGGGAGAAGGACAGAAGAGGGGAGGGAGAGAAGAGGAGGTGAGGGAGGGGGGGGGGGAAGGGGGGAGGGGAGGGAGGGGAGAGGAGGTGAGGGGAGAGAGGGTGGAGGTGAGGGGGAGTGAGGGAGGGGAGGGGAGGAGGGGGGAGGGGGAGGTGAGGGGAGGAGGGGGAGGGGAGGGGGGAGGGCAGATGTTAGCTGGTAACACAGTTCTTTCTATAGCAAGCCAGGCCTACCTAGCTGTTTCCAGGTAATGGTTGGGCAGAGCCTAGAAGGAATGCCAACACCAAACACATTATGAGACTATGTAAAGCAATACACAGACGTATCCTCTTCAAAGACAATATTAAATGATGGTCCTGTAATTTACTCAAACTCTGTTATCTCTTATCCTTTCTTGCCACTTTTCTTATGTCTTGAATAAATTTCCAGTAGTCCAAAACACACAATGGAATATAAATGTGTGTAGGTAACAGAAATTTAGTAAATTCAAAAATACTTTTTGGCTTCTTAGGTGAAATCAAGTGCTTTTCCACCTCAGAGCATTTTGCCAGACTTGATCAGTCATGCTTTCTTGAGAAGTAGGTCAGTGTTTAGTTTCTCTTTCCATTAGAACTCAGAAAGAGCTTGTTAATTCATCATGAAGAAATCCAGTAGGGGATACCTATCCCAGATGCAGCTACCCCCTAATTATGCCTTTTCCCTCTTTGGAACCCCAACTTACAAATACTGCTGCATTCTTTTGTAGATGGGAGATTTATGTAACCTTTCACTCAATTTTACTTCTGAGACCTACCTTTGATGAGTAGATTAAACAAAGTCAGTTACTGAGAATCTATTCAGATTCCCTGTGTGGTTTCGTTATATGTGAGAAATTGGAAGTGCTTGTGTTTAAACTTAGAAAAGTGACTGGGCAGTGACTTTACCTTGACTATATTAAAGGTCTCCAAGAAACATTGCTCAAGTACCTTATCTACTTTTCTATTCTTTCTCTCTTGCTGTATAAATGTTTCTTGTCCTTTGTGCAGGGTTGCTCAGGATTTTTTTTGCCTACCACAGGTTTGCATGAAAACTGGCTATAGGTAGATTTCTGGGCCTTATCCCAGACTTATTCAATCAGAAGTATTTCATATGGGACCCATCAATTTATATTTTGATAAAAATCTGTGAGATTTTGGTGTTTGGCAATGTTTTAAAACACTGTGTTATCCATGTAACAAATTTCTGTGTTTTCTGACATGTGTATATCTTGACCAAAAAGAAGTGTCTTCTACAGAGTCAGCTTGTAGGACTAACGAAGTCACAAGATAGTTAAGCACAGTAGCATTGAAGATATATGCATAGCACATGTCTTTGACCAGGCCTTTAAAAGTTAATGCTCTGCAAACTTGACTCCACCTTTGTGCACTTAGGCATACATATTGGTTTTGATTCCATGGAGAACACAGAGAACCTTCAGCTTAACTGTCCTTTAGAAAGGGATCAAGCTTTAACTGAGTGCATTCCATTTATAACAAGTTGCTATTTCTAAAATTAATTCCCAGCCATCATTCACCTCCCATCTATTTTCTTTTCTGTTGAAAAAAAAAAAACAAAGTATTTTCTATAAACTCTAAGTCCTGACTTCCTTTAACTATTTAATATTCCATAGTTAATGCTAGAATAAACTATTGCATATTTGTCTGCCCAAACCCTGATTTTTATGTTTTAAAATGCGGAAAGTACTGACTGAAAAACAGAGCAACAGAGACAGCAATGGAGTATGAGAGAAATGAAATTCCTCCTGGTTTCTTCCATCACAGCTATGAATTATAGCTATAAGATTAAATCTGAATCACAAGTGATTCAACTCACCATAAGGCCTTTACCAGGCCAAATTCTGAGACTGATAAATCAGGAAGTCTCGCGGCCCCACAGTTCCTGCAGTGTGTAAACCATGACTAAACCTTTTGCTATCTCCGGCTGACCCAGTGATAGCAATGACCTTTGGGTATAAATTCATATAGTTAAAAAAGAATCATTCATTTAAGCAATGTGCATTGTGTATTCAACGACTCAGAGCATCGTGAGGAAGAATAAGATCAATTTCACATTGATCCTCTGTAACATGAGAGAGGGCAGAGAATCAGGTAATCAAATAATTTTGAAAAAAAATCTCGAACATTCTAAATCCATGTGTTGTAGTTTAGCTTAGATGCCATTGTTCATTTACCTTCAGAACTCGATATGCAGTATAGTGCAGTGTCTACTGAATTGAACATAAGTTGAAATTATTCAAATTCTTCGCAATTTTCTTGATAACATTTCATAAAAGTTCCAGTGGCATAAGATTATATATTGCTTAGATTTAGGTCATTTCCTACATTCATAATCAGTATGTCTGCCCACATGAAATGTTTAGACATCTGAATATTCTGTTAAGTTATATTCTGTGTGTATCTTAGAGACACCATGACCACAGCAACTCTTACAAAGTAAAACATTCGTAATTGGGACTGACTTACAAGTTTAGAGGTTTAGGCTATGACTGCCTGTGGCAGCAGGCATGGTGGTGTACAGGCCGCTGTGGTGTTCAAAACGGATCCTGGAGTTTTACATCTGGCATCAGGAAGAGAGACAGACACCGAGACTAGCTTGAACTTTTGAAACCTGAAAGCCCACTTCAGTAACACACCTCCTTCAACAAGGCCACACTTAATACCAGGTCACACTTCCTAAGAGTGGCACTCCTATGAGCTTTTGGGAACTATTTTCATTCAAACCACTATGGTGTGTTTAAATTTCGTAAGGATTTTATATTAGTTGGTCAACCATAACTATTTGTTAATGATTGTGGTGGTAGCTTACGGCAGCCTAGTGGACCATAACACATGATGCCATGACTAGTATTTCATAATATCACAGTGTGGCAAGGCATAGTAGTACTTTCCACTGAGTTAGGCTTTCTAAGTCAGAGGAAGCAGGTATTTTGAAGGTAGAGTGGAGAAAATATAGTTCAGAGAAACCCAGGGCTAGGGTGCAATTGAGATGGGATTTACTCAAAAGCCTTCCTGTGGTCACCGAGTGGATCGTCTTCCTGGGGACTAAGTGGCTTGTTTCCAATGCCTCCTGGCTTTATGTTACTGTGTACTTTGTTCTCCTCAGTTGTAGATGGCATCAAATGTTCTTTAGACAGAGACGCTTTCTGTTAAACCTTCAACAGCGTAAGAAATATAATAGACTCTGCAAGCAGTATGTATGTGTTTGTGGCTCCTGATCAGTATTGTGTTGGTTTTAAACACATGGACATGTTTTCACAGCTGTGGAAACCCTCAGAGAAGTCCATCTGATATTAATAAAATATGAAGTAATCCTAACTACAATTATTCAAATCTCACCGATCAATAACAAATATTGTTAAGTATCATAGAGGAATAGTTATAAAAGTTCACCATCATCTTATACATGGTAAATATTGTCCCTAATTATCTTGGCTTTCTACAAAATGCTTACTGTCTTTACCTTTAGGCTTTGATACAGGCTTGTCACAGATTAAGAAAGCGAGATTGGGCAATGTACTAAGATGGCTCTTTAGACTGCAGAAGAGGGGTGAAAAATATACAGGGGAAATTACAAGGCACATAAGCAACACCTCGGTGCCCCTCAGCTAATTTTTCTTCATGTTCTTAGAGAGTTTACTGGTATACTGGAAATGAGTGGGTAAGAAATAAAGTGTGCAGATTCAAACTTTTGTCATTCTGCTAAGAAATAAATCAGTATCAACCAGAGAGATTCTTGAATAAAATATTTTCACTCCATCTGCTTTTTCATTTTCGAGGGTTATTTTGGCTCAAGCCAAATGAATTTCAAAGGAATATCAAATCAGTATTGAAAGATGCAGACGTGGAAGCGATAGTGTACCACATGCTGCTGAGGGCTTTAGAAGAGACTCCTCTGGGTATCAACGTCTCTGGTTTGGATGTGTGTTTTATATTAATTAAAAATAAAAATATGAGCTCTCCCTTGTCTGGGGAAGATCCTAGTCTCTCTGATGGGCTTGCCTGCCAGGCACACACATTGGAGGGTTTTGCAGAGATTATAATGATAGAATGTATCGATTTGAGCTAACAAATGGCGAAACAGGAGTCAGCGGGGGCTCCTCTTCTAATAACATGCCCAGGGGTTTCCACCATTCCTCTATCCAACCATCTTATACATACTGGTGGGGCAAGCAGCCAGCACACTTGGCATACAACACAGGGTGTCAGGGTAAACAGAAGCTCTGTAAAACTTTAATAGTTTCATAACTGAGAGGCAGTAATGAAAGCAGGGGAGCAGAAACACCAGCAAAGACAAATACTGGGATGGCCCTCCCTGTGTGACTCCATGTGGGCATCAATTCAAAGTAGCACAATAAAAGCAAACGGACACACTCATGACTGTACATGAGAACTCAGAAGTCTGTTCCAATGTGCAGGCTTTGCGCACAAGGGCAGAAAGGAATGTTTCACTGTCCTAGCTCACACTACTTCTTCAACCGAGTTGTTTGGACAATTCTTATATTCCAGCCAGCGGAACATTCTTTGCAGAAGTTTTCTCTAGGTTGCACTTTGATTTCCTATGCTTTTTATTTAGTGAGGAAATGCTATGTCAATGAGGTGCTCTTGTGCAGACCCTGAGGTGATGGCATGTGTGGTATCTGCAATGCTGAGGTAATGGCAAGCCTGTGAAGGATAACTCATTGCTTCTTTAGACACTGATGGATACATTTTAATGATTTTCTGTAAACCTCAAGCTTAATCGCTGAGAGTGATTAGAGCACGTTTTATCTGCTCTGGATTATTGCAAGTGGATATCGATGCACTTGATTTAAGAAGCAAATGCGTTCCTGCTAAGCAGTTGATAATTTAAATGCACAACTGTTCTGTAATTTTGATAATGTAAGCGATAGCAAGATTTATGAAGGAAATCATCTCAACTATCAGGATTGCTGAAGAGAAGCAAGCATGGTGTCCCATCTTAACCGATACAGCTTGCTAATGACAGTGGTATGTAACTGCTAAAGCATTGAGAGTATCTTTGCATTGCAAACACACACTTTCTGATGGAAGTAGGTTTTTTTATTACTATGTGTCAATTCAAAGTATATTTCCTGCTTCAAATATCCTTTTGTGTGTTACTAAAATAGCATTTGAGAACAAGATTAATATAGCCGCAAAATGAATTAATGTAATTAACACTGTAACCCACGTCATAGAGACCTCAGTACCCAAAAGGGCAATATTCACAATGGTAAGCATTTAGACAGCTGTCAAATATTATGTGCTCATTTTCTTCACTCTATCTGAGCCGAAGGCTAGCTGAAAGATGGCTTTGTAGTGGGAATTCTTTATGATCCTGGAGCGATATGGAGGAATTGAATCATCAGCAATATTTGCTTGGGGGTGGGCTAAGGGGCTGTTCTAGTTGGTAAAGTGCCTGCCACGTTAGCTTGTAGATCCAAGTTTGACCTCTAATGTCCACTGGAAATGCTGAGCCTAGTCATGCTACTGTAATGTTAACATTGGCGCAGGAGAGGGCTCATTCCAGGAACTTTGGAGGCTTCACTGTAGCCAACCAATGAGATGAGAGGGAGAGGGAGAGGGAGAGGGAGAGGGAGAGAGGGAGAAAGAGAGGGAGAGGGGAGGGGAGAGGGAGAGGGAGAGGGAGAGGGAGAGGGAGGGGAGAGGGAGAGAAGAAAGGCTTACTTCAGAAAATAATGATGTTGAAAGTGATAGCAAAGAACAACAGATGTCAGCTTCTACCCACACACACATGCCTACACACACACACACACACATACACACACACTCACATGCTTATACACACACATACATACACATGCTTAGACACACATACACTCACATGCTTATACACACATACTCACATGCTTATACACACACATGCTTACACACACACTCACATGCTTATACACACATGCACACACATGCTTACACACACACTCACATGCTTATACACACACACACTCACATGCTTATACACACACACACTATCTCTCTCTGTCTCTTTCACATTCTATCTCTCTCTCTGACACACACACTCTTTTTCTCTCTCTCACACATACTCTCTCACACACATTCTCTCTCACACAAACACTCATACATTCCCTCTCACACATCCATGTGGACACACACACTTTATACAAACAAAAAAACTCACTAAAATTTTTTAAAGCCTAAAATTATCACTTGTCCAATCTTTAGTAGTCCCATGGACAAATGTAAAAAACATTTCTATTGGGACAACACACTCCAGAGCATCTTTTTGTAGGAAAAAAAAGAATCATTTCCAAAGTATACCAGCTTAGAGAACCTGTAGCAAAATGAAACAACAAAATTTTTAACAAACAAATACCCTGTGGGCAATCTCCTCACATGCATTAGTCTTTCTATGTGAGCATAGATTTCTGTGTCTTTTTGGTATGATGCATGTGGAAGAGCAATGTTACTTATAGTGAGACATGGTGACAGATAGGACAGTGAGGCACAAGCAGACACACTGTGACAGTGACTGCTAACGTCAGCAGATGTGACTGAGACAACTTCTAGAAGTATGAGGAGCCCTGAGCCTTGGTTACTTTCACCATGTATTTGTCAAATTAGTATAATGCATAATAATGTTTTTGAATTATTTATTTTGTCCTTACTCATCTGTGTGTGTACATTAAACCCAATTTTAGATTATTTAACTGGCTCTAAGACTCTTACTAATTGAGCACGATCAAGATGAAGTTTTGTGTTACATTTAGAGTATTGCATCTAAATATGGCAGGGTGAAAATCTGGATATTTTATAACATCTCGGGTTGTAACTTGAGTTTGGGGTTCTCAGTGCTCTTGGTTCTAAGGTATCAACTGATGACTCGTTCTTTATAAAAGCTGGCCATTAAATAAAGGCTAGGCCAATCACCAGCTAACAGTCTACCTTTACTTTGGAGATTTCATTGAGCCCAGACATGTTTCATTCTCTTTAGGGCCATGTCATGTGGTTCCCAAGCAACCATACACCTTGGCAAACTATGCTCCAGAGGAGGACCGTTTCTTAATCTTCCCTCCAAGGGCCATGAGCAGACATGCTAAAAATGCTTTTCCAAGAAAGAATTAGCTACAAAAGAGAAATAAAAGATATACATAACACATTTAATTTATCACCTCGATTAGCCTCAGCTTCTGAAATTTATTGTTTAGAAATGTTTCCAAAAGGTCTCAAGTGAAAAAGTCTCCATTATGAGGTCCAAACATAGCTATTACTCAGCCATGGATACTCTTCACATATCTTGGGTATCTTAATTATATATAGCCGATTTCTGCTCCTCCCCATTGCTTGTCTGAGTAATTCACTAAGCAGTGATTGTTTTCATATATTCTGTTTGTGTCCTGATTACCTACTCTGTAAAAACATCTAATTTATTTGATGTTATGATTTACTTTCTACGATTTAATTCATATATAGTAAAAATACTTATGTATAATATCATGACCTGCTATCTTTTTTCTAATACTGCATTTCTTCTTTTAACTGCATATTTAATTAGAATATTTTTGGATTTGAGACAGTCTCAGAATATTAGAAATAATGTTGCCTGTAGCAGAAGCCATTATTTCTAGCTCTGTTTTAGAGTTACATTAAAAGTTCAAATAATCTGTAGGTGAAACCCCATCATCATTCTCTTCTTTCTATTAAATAACTGTTGGGAGAGTCTTTCAGGGCTTTGTTCGTCTCATTTTAATACTTGCTCTGTGTATAGAATTAGAATAAAGATTGGTTTATGCTTCAAAGATACCACTAATTAAGTGATAATCTAATGCATTCTGAAACCTGTTTTGTTTTCAACTCAAAATCTGTGTCTGTTGCCAATTATACCCCAATTAATTGCAGTTTCAGTGTGAGAAATTGTTTCCTTTCTCACTGCACTGGAGGAGCTCCTTTAACAGAAGCTTCTCTGATCTTCTAGCTTTGCATATCTTTCTGAAGTGATATGACATACAGAGATTCACTCATTGCATTTCAATAGGTTCTGTTGTCCACTGAGCATATTTGATCAGTGAGTTAAGAATATATAATGGGTGTATTGAAATCAAAGGAAAAGAGAAGGTCAAGTACAATCAGATACTATAATTCATATTTTGATTTTTGTAGTCCCTGAACCAAATTGTTTTATATGCATATTTCATACAAGACATTATGCCACATACTACAATAGTATATAATAATGAATCTTTATAAAGACTTATGAAATGCAAATATCTTACAATACTGTCAAATACTAATTCCCGAAGAACAGTTACACTTTTCGCTTTAATAAATGGGTAAAGCAATACTATGCCTTTCGATCTACACTGACAAAAGGATTACTACCACCCCTGCTACTTACTGAATATAAAACATGCAAATAAAATATCCCAAGTCATTAGATCATGTAACATATGGATACTATATAATGTACAGAGGTTTGAGTTTGTGAATTGGAAGTCATTTGTGCAACAAGGTAGACGTGTGCCTATATCTGTAACCATAAAGTTTAAGTAAGTGCCTTCTAGTTTCAGTGGGCTTCAGACACAACTCAGAAGCTGTGATAATGGCAAAGGATGGTCCATATGCTAGCACACTTGGGGAATTTTGATATTGGCTCATGGGTTATTTTAATACCCTATGCTGGCCCTGAGAAAATGACTAGCTGAGTGTTGCAATCCTCTCTGTAGAGTATTTGCTTCCTGCATGTTCACACATGGAATATTCAATAGAATTTCTTCTTCAGAGAGTTCCCAGAGAGTTAAGCCAAGAAAATTTTGAGTGTCTCCCTAAAAATCCAGATCAATCATATTAACTTAACCTAGCACCAGAGGCAGGAGGACATTTGAAGAAAAAAGAGCAACCAAATATTTTAGCAAGCTAAAGATCAATGATTATGATTACATTATACTTAACACATGCTGAGTACACAGCATGAACCATATTGACATCTAGATGGTTCTACCTTTGAACTTGCACTATTACACAGGTCTTCTGAGCTGGCTACTTATCACCATTTATTGGTGGAACGAGTACAAACAACATTCCTTTTGCATAGTCAGAAACCATGACCCCCCGAGAAACCGAGCTCCTGGCTATTCAATCAAACACTGGACTGTAGACTGCTGGATATAAATTTATATATATATATATATATATATATATATACATTATATTATATATATATAATTAAAATTTCAGGTTAATTAACACAGATAAGATTTTCCTAGTAGTTTTGCTTGACAGAATCATGTAAGGGTTTTTCCATTAACTTAGTTATTCATTTATTCATTTTACATGCCAATCACTGTCCCTCTCTTTTCCTAGTCTCCCCTACACACACACACACACACACACACACACACACACACACACACACACACACACACACACACACACACACACACTGTCCTTCCCCCGATTACTCCCATTCTCATCTGAGAGGGTTGAGGTTCCCACTGGTGATTTTTTAGGATGGACGCAGGAAAGAGAACAAAGAATATTGGCCAGAGGAAGGATTGAAGAGGTATTAGCACTTAGATGAAATAGATAAGCAGATGAGATGACTACAAACCATTCAATACTGGTACACACTAGAAAGGAAGAACTATGGTTATATAATCAAAGACTTTGACTCTGTCTGCATTCCGAATATGTGTCATGAGGCATTTTCCCCCAGGTTCCTCACATTATCACACTTAATTGAGTCAATGTCTTATTTACAGCCTTCTTATACCTTGAGCAGTGAACTCAACAGCATAGTACCAACTTCTAACTATAGAAAAAAGTACTGGTAACTGGGTATGATCTTTACAGTGATTTGTTAAACAGCAATTAAAAGTTAAATATAGTCAGAAAGTTACTGAGGGTACATGCTAGAAAGCTCAATGGAATTAGAAGACAGGCTAAAACACTGGGACAGATTTCACACCCAAAAGCACTTGTAGACTGGGGTCAGAGATGTGGCCTAGGAAAAATAAGGTGACCATGGTAAGTAAATTGACATGGGTGGTCACCTGAAGAGGGAAAATAATATGAGGTGTCCCTGAATCTTTAGAGGAAAGACCCAGGCTGGCTGAGACGAGACATCTCTCTCTAGCCTACTTAGCATCATGAGGATGTTATTGGCTTGGAAACCAGCGAAGTTTTATTACAGAGGAGGTTCTTAGAGATGCTGAATGTCAGTTTCCAACCTAGACTTCATAAGCTGGGATGTGCCTGTTAACAATTTTTCACTAGCATGACAGAGTTGTATACTATTATTTGGAAATATACTGAACTAAGGGAGAATTAGTATTGGATACACCTGTCCAGTTGAGGCTCAGGAAAAAAGAAAGCAAGGGTTGGGAATCTTTTTATTTCATACTATTATCTATCCTCTGAATGTGTGACAGTGATACAAATAGCTTACAGTGTTCTAAAGATGAAACAAATGGAGTGTACAGTAAGAGGAAATCGATTTGCAAATCATGGAAGGAAGAACTGCACAAATAATATATAAATGTTGCTTCAGCTGAATGGTATATGGAAGATCTGATAAAATATGTGTTGGATGGTATGTGGTCTAAATATCATCATCAAATTAGTTGCTTTGCATGTATTGTGTTTACTTATATCTTTAACTGAATGCAGATCAAGCAAACTCCAATTAAGAAAGACCCTATAAAGTCTTTTTACATGCAGAAAACTGAAAGCAAATTGTACTCTATCAAGTTCTGCAAACACACCTTTACAAGTAATCAGAACTATGAGAAGAAAGTTTTCAAAATCAATTCCATGAACCAGGAATATATTTTCATCTTCATGTAAAATAAAATTAATAAACTCAAATACCACATTTCTTTACAGAAGGCTTTGCAAACAACCAAGGCAGATAAATTTAAATAGAGAGAGTTCTTTAAAATTGACATTTTTTTCCAAGTGGAAACTGAAATGACTTGTAGATGAGGTCTGTTATTTTTTCCTTGGGCAATCATGAATGCAGCATGACTTGTTAGACAGATAAGACAGCCAGAGCAAACAGTCATGAAATCCAGAGCATACAAGCTATATAAAAGATTGTTATTAAGATCAAAATAAATTATTGCAATTTTCAGAATTGATTGAGAAACTGATTTGTTCCTTATCTATTTTCAAAGATTGCTGTGTATAAACAGAAATGAAAATGTGCCAAATGTGCTTTTACCATGAGGTTTCCTAAGACTTTATATGTGAAGTCCTTGCTACTTTGTTACTTGATTTGTTTTTTGTTTGGCTATATGTCCTAATTGTTCACTGGAACTAATAATCTTTTTGTTACATATGAATGTCTTCTTATAGAATGGATATTGTTTATTAGAGGAAAACAGGGTTTCAAAACATGCTACTACTTTCCAGAAGTAGTAAGGCAGATCCAGTACTCCAATACCAAATGTTTTGAGTATTAGTTAAATTTCATTAACCGGGTTTTTGTTCTATTATTGGACAAAAGAGAGCATTCTATTAAATCAGCTTCCTTCTTTGCAACCCATGTTGGATACTTTTCAGGAGCTGATCTAACAAGAAACCTGTGTGTAACCTGATAGAAGACACTACTGACAAGATCCAACCTGATTTATTATATTATACACACTCTTTTACACTGTTGTAATGCTATCTTTACATAAAAGAGATTTGGTGTAGATTTTTTATTCAGGGCAGGCACAGCAACCATCTATATGTATTCCTTGTGTGCAGTACCCTGACACTCCCATCAGTGCAAATTATAGTCTAATTTAATAATATTCTGCTGACATGGGAACTAGCAGTCAGTTCTGTGGTAACTATCATACTTCAGCATTGTAGGTGGGAAGCTGAAGTTGTCTCTCTGGAGAAAGTATGTTAACACAGAGCAAAACTATTGGATTTTTTAACTGAGTGTAAGTTGGAAGACGATTTAAAGGTTTAATGATTATTTATTTGTTTATTTACTTACGACAGGTTTCACTCCAGTCCAAGGGAGTATAAATAGATTGTCTTATATGCTAAATGTAATATAGAAAAACAATCATTTGTGCTCTTGAAGTCACATGAATGTCGATCAAATAATTCATTAATTTATTAGTAAAATGATGGATGAATAATAGCAAAAGCTTCTTCACAGAAATGAGTATATGTTATAGTTGGGAGGGCTCCAATTAAAGCAAAATTTTGACACTAATCTTGATTAGAAAATAGAAAGCCAGAATAAGCCTGTAAAAAGATGAACTATGAAATCTGTGTTTATTAGGGGGGTTTCTATAGGCGATGAACTTCACACGGTGAAAAATACCCAAAAAGCAAATTTGTTCAACTGTGGAAATAATTAATCACAATTACTTTCAAGCTAATTAAAACACTCAAATTTTAATAATTGTCTAAGCATTATTTATGTTGACTTGTGATTTATGTTTCAGCTATGCTTTAAGTATAAAGAACTTCAGAATTAGCAGTGTAAAATCATAAAACTCAAGACAATCATTAATGTCATTAAAAATGTGCGTATCCCAAAAGACACAAAGTTTGTTTTTTTAAATAAGATTTTAAGAGGTAGTTTTTGTTTTGTTTTATTTTTGCTTTTTGGTTACTAGAACGGCATTCTTCTTTTGTAGCTTTTTTCAGGGAAAGAAATCAAATATACCTATATGTACACATAATCTTAGGATAAGAGTTGAAAAATTTAAAGTATTTATATGCTTACCTTTCTCTTGTCTCTGTGTGAGACACCATTTTTAAATGAGTGATGAATGCCAATTCATGTGTGTGTGTGTGTGTGTGTGTGAGAGAGAGAGAGAGAGAGAGAGAGAGAGAGAGAGAGAGAGAGAGGAGAATGTGATTCCATGCCCAGAAGTCAACTCAAAGGTCACCGTATCTTCTTGATACGAGGAGGGACCATCTACTTTCTTGCTCCAAACTTTCTATATTGGAGTTTTATGACTCTTAATTAGCTATCTGCCCCCAGGGCAATGTTTTGGTATTCTGGAATTTTATATGCACAAAGGCACAAAGCATCAACAAATTCAGTAACATTTCAAAGCACCTATATACAGATATGATTACATTTCAAAGCCTTTCACGTAACATAAAGAATACACTTGGGCTGAAAACGAAAAGAAAACCTGACCCGATTCTCCATTTTCAGGTAATTATTTGAATTCATTAGAGCTGTTAGTTTCTATAATTAACATTGTTCTGACTTTATAGTACTATTTCTGAAATGAGCAAATCCCCCCATCTTTCCACTTCCTTTCTAAGTTGGAAGATTAAGTGTTGTTTTGAACCTAAATAGAATCCTCTCAGAACAGCTCCTCTCGATGCAGAGAGGAATAAAGGTGTCTTTGGAGAGAGAACTTCAAGTGCAAATTAACTTGAAATAATTTAACCTGAATGTGGAATAATTTGCAGTCTTTCTTCAGAGCAGCTGTGGGAGTTGCTGCTGCAGGCCCAGGTGGGGGAGTTGCCTGGCGACTTGCTACCTTGTCACATCTGTCAGCTGTAGTGAAATGGAAAATACAGTAAGAGGTAACCTTACAGACTTGCAGGACCTCCCTGCAGGATCTTGTCTATTTGCGGCCGCAAATAAATTACGTGAAAGTTGAAGTGAAATACAATGTCGTTGATCTGCCAACCCATGCAGCTTGAAAGGGTGGAAAGTAAAAGCAAAAACCACTTTTTAGATTCATTCCTTCCATTCTCTAAAACCAAGAAGCTTCCAGCTACCACAAACTATTTTCCAAATTAAAAAAAATAAATCAGCCCACTGTTATCTGCAACTGACTTTTTTTATGCTTTCTGATTCTGAAATATGCGGAAGAAATCCTTGCATGCCATTATATGTGAAATTTTAAAACAACTGACATCACGTGGAAACAGGCATGCAAGCCGTCTTACAAAACTGATTCTGTCTATAGAAAGTTAATATTAATTAATATTATAAAGTCATTTACAAAAATAGAATTAAATCATAGCACAATCAACAATTCCCATATGTTGAGAGAGAATGCATACAGTAACATGGAAGTAAGTAATTGAGTATCCAATGCTGGAGAACTTTACAGTAATGCAGTGTGCGTTACTGACTTCAATGCACCTAATTGGTACTCTTGTGAGTGGAGGAATTTTCTTACTTCCTTTTCTACTACGACACTTAAGTAAGAAACTAGGTGACCTTTCCTAAGGTCTTCCCAAATGCACAGTCCCTGCATCCGTATATGTAGGTCATTAACTAGGTAGGAGATTGAAAACAATGCCTTTCTCGTCTTGAAGATTCATTTTTAGGCTATTTACTGAGTAGACATACAGGAGCACTTATTAAACTGTAAAGCATCAATAACGATTTCTATCTTTGATAGAATCTAATAAGTAAATAAGAAACAGAACTTCTTCACATCCTTTTCTTTGATTTTTAATATCAACTGTTTATCTTATTACATATTCTGTTATTTATCTTTAGAGTCATTCAAGAAATATTTTAGCCTACACCAATTATAAAATTACACAGAATATCATACACATATAATTATATCAATCATCATTATCATTAAGAAATTTGTATTTGAAAGGACAGCAGCAAGCAGCAAGCATAAGTTAAAGAGCATGAAGATAACAAGGGGCAATACTCAAACACAGAAAAAATGTTACATTAGTATAGTCTTTAACACCGAGGATTATCATATTTCTTTGCTAATAGTTTGAATAAAACTTAATAAAATTCCTAGTTAGGAATAGCATCAGAATGACTATTAAATCCACAGGAATGGCCAACAACTTGTCCTGGCCAAATTCCAAAGTTCTAAACCTACCACCTTCATTTAAAAACTGGATTTTACACACAAAATTCTTAGATGAAGGTTTATTATACTTTTGGCTCAAACCATAACAGTGGAAGCATATTCTGTGAGAACCAAAATCAACTGGAGCTGGACTCATGCCACTGTAGACAGGATATGTGCTCTCTCCCTTCACTGACTTAGATCAGTTTCCCAGCGTCTGTAAGGCTGTAACTTCTCAAGCCTTGCTGTCTAAGATGGAATCTTGTTTAACACACAGAGAAGACGATAGCTCTTTCTATTTCCGTACTGCAAAATTGTTACACTAGGACAACACCTCCTTGCTTCCTGGTTTGAGCAGACCTCACAAGTTCTCCCTTACCTTGACTAGACTTTTGCTTCTTTCAGGTATCCATTCTAAACATTTAGTGGATGCGCATAATTGTCTAATATTTTTCAATTTGTTAGTATTTACCATTGTGATAGGTCGGTTGATTACTAACTTTTCTGGGTTAAGAACAGCTGGGAGATGAGTATGCTTACTTCTGAGTGTTTCTCCAGGGGGTGTTTCAAAAGACAGTGAAATGGGAGACAAAACCCATCCTAAATATGAATGATGCCATTCCTTTGCTCATGGCCAAGCACAGAGAAGAAAAGGGCGAATGAGAAAGCCAGTGAAGCCTGCAATCTCCCTTTCCTCTGCTTTCTGATCTACTGTGACAACTCCAGCACAGCCTTCCTACCACAGTGCCTGAACCCACTGGAACCGTTAACCAAAGTAAACATTTCCTCCTTCAGGTTACTGATGCCAGACATTTGGGCACCAAGAAAAGAAAAGCCACCGATGCATTCCTGTATTTTTGTTGCAAAGCTATCCATCCCCCTTTCCTGATGTACTCACTGCCTGGGCAGCTGCATAGGTCCAGATACCCAGAGACCACTTCTAGGTCCTCCTTTTATTCACTCCACCTGCTCAAGGGTCAAGCATCTACATCGCGAATGCAGGCTTTGTCTTCTGGAAAAACGCATTGAGCTATTTCGTTGCCTGGTCACTGACCTCCACGTTCACCAAATGGCAGATGAAAATCTTCCTCAGGGGCTCACAGGCCTTCATGCTTGTTCCACTCAGCTGGTACCTACTCCATTGGAACTCTTTTCAATCTGTCATTCTCATTTGCATGATAAACACAGCAGCCTCCTGGTCCCCTTGTCATAAATCAATGCCTGCTTTATCTCTTTTCTGAGGCTGAAAGGTCTCCCTAAAATATGGATTTTTTTTGTCAGGAGAGCACTCTAAGTTTAAAATGTCATTAGTTTGCCACCATTCTTAAGATGAACTTCAAATTATTTAGCTTATCTTTCAGAATCCATTTCTACCTGTCCTTTTATTACTGTGACTCAGGGTATCTTAGGAACAGTCAGACAGGCGATGGAGATGGAGGACACAATGTATTTTGAATTCCAATATCCACTGCAGACACTGCCTATTATTGGTATTCATGAGTGTTAATTGAATAAATCAATACATTGCTCATTCTACACTAAACATGTTCACATTTTCTTTTATATATAAATTTATTTATTCACTTTACATCCCAATATAAGCCCACCCTCTCCTCCCCATCTCCACCTCACTCCTTCCCCAATTCCTCCATCTCCTTCTCATCCAGGAAATGGGGAGACGCCCTGGAAATCAGCCCACTCTGACTCATCAAGACACTGAAGGACTAGGGGCATCCTCGCCCACTGAGGCAGAACAAGGCAGCTCAGTTAAGGGGACAGGATCCACAGTCAGGCGACAGATTCAGGGACAGCCTACTCCAGTCATCAGGGGAGCTGAATAAAGAACAAGGAGTGCATTTGTTACATGTTTGCCATAAGTTTTCATAAATTCTAAAACATTCACTCTATTTCTGGCATCTCAGCTCTTTGTCACTATTTCACATTAATCAAGGTGTGTTATGATCAGCAAGAGAAAGACAGGAAACTTAACTCCATGCTGTGAATCTATGAACCTTGAAGTCCAGTAGAGCAGAGTTAATGTCATATTCCATTTGAGTGTTGCACATATGATTATGAGAATTTTAGTGGCCTCACTAGCTCTTTATTTCTCATGTGTAAAATATGAGTAATAATATTTAAATGAAAGATCCTTTTCTATATTGAATCAGACAGGTGAAGAGTTCTGGCACATAGCCAGTAAATATTCAACTTTTGAACGTTAAGTTTATATTGTAGGATGAATTATGTCATCATAATATGTAAGAATTATGTCAAATAGTCCCCCAGAAAGTGTTTAGAATCCTAATTCCTTGAAAAGACTTCTAAGTGAATTTAGACTTATAAGACATAGACTCTAACATGTTAGGATCGTTGGGTAAAAATGCTGGGATAGGAAGAATACATTAGTTGAATTTAAATGTTATTCATAGTCACTTTCCACGATACGGTCTAGAACCCAAATCTTTTCTGATCTCTATAAACTGCATGTGACAACCCCAATGAATGGGTCGATGCTATATGACTTTTGGCTTGTGAAATCTTATCTGGTTCATTTGAGTTGGTGAGAACACACTTCATTGCTGTCTTGTATAAGTGCTGGGCCTGAACTATAGAAGTATTCAATGTAACAAGGAAACCCCAGAGTGGGGATAATAAAGCTTGTATTCTGTTGACTGACATGTAAGAAAGAAACTTAAGGAAACTTTATCCATGTATTGTTTGTGTTCAGTGGCGATCAGTTGGTTGCAGAGGCCAAATGGTGGCTTTTAGTGGCCTGAGAACAGCTGATTCCAGTTACCTTTCTTCTTCAATGCTTGTAATACATGCAGACATACAGTAACTTATTGAAAATAATATCCCAAGAGTGGATAGTACAAAAATAAATAAACGGATGATATCACCAGTAATTTGGAATGAGGCTTAGAGAAATAAACAAGATTTGCATATATGTGTGTGAGTGTGTATGCTTAGGCATAGGCATAGGTATAGGCATAAGTTTATGCATTTGCATATACATGTGTATATGTATATGTATATATAATTAGCTAAAGTGACTCTGCAGTTATTAGCTGTGTTTTTCTAATAAAAATAACAGAGAATAAAGACAGAGACAGGGAAATAATTCTAACCAAAATTTACTTAACATTATCTTTTAATATATTTTTATTATACATGTAAATATATATAATGTTAATACATACTAGATATATATAAATATATATGTGTGCCTGTGTGTATAAATGAATGTACATATGTATGCTATACTCATGTCTGGTTCCTACAGAGGCTAGAAAGGAGTGTTGGATCCTTTGGAATTTACAGCAAGCTGTGAGCTGCAGTGTGGGTACTGGGAAGCAAACTCAAGTCCCCTACAAGAACAGCAAGTGCTATTAACTATTGAGAGGTCTTTCTTGACCTAAAATTCTTTCTTACTCAGGCATAAGCACTAGCATGGCGAGTCATGAGGAATGCATTCAAGATTTCAATGGCATGTTCTCCTAGAAAATTCGTTATTGGTTGAGATTCCTTTTATTTTCAAGATATGTGCGTACTTGAAGAGATGACTCACAGAAAGGCTTAAGAGCACTCTGGGGAGTCATAGACTTGATCAAAAGTATCTGCTTCTGAAGTATTTCAACTGCTGGTCTTAAATTGTTGCTTGAAATATAAGATTTCCTGCAAGTTTAGATATCATGTAGGATCTTCAATGCACATGGTCTCATTCTTACGTCAGGAAATCTATACTGAAAACATAGTTCCAGGATTTTCAAGGCTGTTCTGAAAGATGCCGATATCAATTGACGTGCTTTCTTTATACTGTCTCATAGCAATGAGTCTTTCATGTTGTCCTAGCAAATGCTGACGGTGTTTTTGTGACGAGGTTAGGAAAAGATGACAAGGGTGTAGTTCACTGAACTGTTGACCAGAGCAATTTCAAAAGAAGTGGTGCTAGGGGCTGGAGTGTAACTCATCATCACATTTATTGACTAGCATGCTGGTGGCCCTGAGAGATTTTCCCCAACACCTTAGCCATCTTCCTATAAAGCTTTCTTTCATATATTGTATACATTCAACCCTTGCCGAGTGTTATGGGTTAATTTCATATGTGTTAAGTTTTTATTCCATTGGTTTTGTGTGGTGTGTGTGTGTGTTTGTGTGTTCGTGTTTGTGTGTGTGTGTGTGTGTGTGTGTGTACATGTGTGTAAGCACACACATACCATACCATAGTGCAGGTATGGATGCTAGTAAACAATATTTGGTAATCGGTTCTCTCTTCCCCAGTAGGTCCCAGCAATTGAGTTGAGATCATCAGGCTTGTGATGCAAGCGACGTTACCCCTTGAACCTCCTTTTAAGTATAGATCTTTCTCGCTCATTTTGCTAAAATGAGAAAATACTGTTTTTAAACCAGTGGCCTAAAATAAGACTGTCCTATTTTGCTATGGGAAGTGACTGAGAATTATTTATGAAAGAACACACTGGGCGCCTCCTAGCTTCTACAACATTCATAGAAGATATTGACTTCTGTTTTAGACCTCCCACAACCCATCCTGAGCTGGAATTCATTGCCCTTGACTGACAGTATATTGAATGATCTTTCTAGTCTAAGTTGTAACCGCAACTTAGCTGCTCCTCTTGTTTTCTAGTTCTGTCTTTCAGTGACATGTGTGGGTCTAACAAGTTCACTTTTGACTTACTGCTTCTGAGTGCTCCTCTAGGATATGCCATCTCGAATAATCGCATGTTCTGATACTAATGATAAGCCTTTAATTTTAGAAGAAATGGTAGTTTTCCTATTTTAATATTATTTTCATGTCAAACTTTCACTAATACATGAAGTGTAATATCCGCCAATGATTTTCTAAATTACTCAATGTAATGATCAGGTCAGCAAGTTACTCATTAAAAAATATACTTTGAATTACATGTGAAGTGTTACAGAGCGTTATAACATTTATATATTACAGTTTTAGAAAGCATCGTAGAATATCAATTTGTATGAATGTCAAAGAAGTATATCCTTATGGACCAAGGTAGCCTTTTCTGGTTGTTGTTCCCAATGCACTTCTTTTTATCGTCTATTTAACCTGATCGCATATCATCAGTTAACTCTCCACTGATGCCCTGAAATCTTATTAAATTTACCATTGTTCTCTCTTACAACATCACACAACATTATTGACATTAGTCACTGCTGCTGCATTTTTCTGTTAACTTTTTTATGAATTATCGCATAAAAGCGTCTCGCTATTTGAATGGTTCTTGAGACCCCCATAATCATGGGATTTGTTCATTATTGTGTCCTTGGTGTTAACTCTAGTGTTGTATTCAGTTTCAAGGAATGTGCCAAATGAATGTACTTGTATTAGCTTCCTTCTTAGAAACATCCTGACCACACAGGTTAAAGAGTAGCACAAGGTGGACATTTCTTTCAAGTCTACATATTGTTCCTTTGTATATTTCTGCCAAAAATATGATGAATGTATAAGAAATAGATTGAAAGTTCTATGCTTTGTGACTTTGCTATTTCTTATTGATTTCTTTTCAGACAACTATGTACTTTAAAACTTTTTTTTATTTCTTAAATTCTACTCTGAATTTGAAAGAAAACGAAAAATCAATGAAGGAAATATTGTAAGCTAGTGTCTGAAGACACTCAAGATCTTCCCCAGTTCATTTTCAAAGCATTTAAGAAAAGAATACAGGTTTTTCCTTACTTTTACTTCTAAAATATTATATGTTTAAACTTTCCTAAGTATATATACGTGTGTGTGTGTGTGTGTGTGTGTGTGTGTGTGTGTGTGTGTGCGTGTGTGTGTGTTTAAAGGCTTCTTGGTCTTGTCTTTCAGTCTTCTCCACCTACCTGCTACTGTTGTTTTTCCCCTTGTATCCTCACCTGTAACAATGACAATATTCTTATAAGGAAGTTGTGTGAGTTTTCCGAAGGAGTAAAAATAAGAAAGCATAAGCTGTTGTTAGTGTAGTACAAATTAACCTTTATGATATAGAACCCCAAAGGACTCAGAGGAGCTTGCATCTACAAAACAAGTTAGATTCCATCTAATACCTTCCACAATGTTAGAGTAACTCCCTTCTATTACAGAGTACCAATGACCAAGAAGAAAATAAAATACCAGTGGGATAGAGTGTAATTCACATTACACCTAGGTTTCTAGGTTTCTAGAAATCGTTTGAGTAACTATCTTATAGATATTATATATATATATCACAAAATATCAATCAGTCATGCACATTTAACAAAAAACAAATACATCAAAAAATAAATTGGAATATCTCACTGTATCACCAATGCAAGTATATTCCTTGTTTATCTATTCATTACTTGGTTAGTTTTGATTAACTTTATTAAAGATAATCAAAAAGACAGGAAGGAAGGTATTTGGTCATCTAGTGTAACAAACATGTGATTTATGCTGTGGAAACTGGATTAAAAATTGGTAAGTCTTCAGGAATTGAAGTTGAATAAATCATGACATTTTTTATTCTAGAACTATATGGTCGTATTAAGAATTTAAGACTATATTTGCTATTTAATGTGAATACTCTGCAGTTAATCCAGCCATAACATTTTCTTTAAAATAGAATCAAATTTATAGCTTGGCATCATTCTAGTAGCAATCAAAGCTTTGAATTAAATGTGGGCAGATATAACCCCCCAGAGCCTGACTTGGCAGGGAATTTCAGTCATTTCGGTCCAGCTTTGACAGTGTTTTCTTAGTCCCTCCAAATGGATGAGGTTTTCCTTAATTGGAATGGGCCTCGTCGTAGAAGGCTTATCTGCACTCCATTTACTATTGATTTCTAAAGGTCTTGCCTCTTACAGGTTTTCAAAACCATGGGTTAACCTTCTTGCCTGAAGGAAAATTGCAATTGGGGAAGGCATTTCCATTTGCTAAAGTAACATGACTGAAGAAGCAAGGAAAAGAAGATGATAATCTGTGGTCACTGCATATTTACAACATAATTTTTTTAAAGCTATGGTTTTATTTTTAGTGGAGAGACAATAGAAGGGGAGAGCAGGAGAGAGAGGGGAGAGGGAGGGAGAGGGAGAGAGAGAGAGAGAGAGAGAGAGAGAGAGATTGTTCTTTCTTTCAAGAACCTTTTGAAACCTTTGCCCCATAGACTATGACAAAGGTCACAAAGGTCATTTCTACTCCCCATATTATCCGCTGTTTAAAAGTGATAATTTTTTCTACTGATAATCACTCCTCTACTTTAGTCAATTACAGGAAGTGTCACTTAAGAGAAAAGCATTTTATTTCACGCTATGATATCTAAAGCAGTCAGTGAAGCAGCGAGTGCTTTGACCTTACATAATACTTATCATTCCTGCAGCTCTAATTTGATCATAATTGCTGGACAGACAGTTTGTCAAATAAGGAGATTCCTCCCAGGCACTGGAGCTTCACCTTCTCTGAAGCAGCCCCAATCTAGTCCAGATCTCACCCTGCCATCACCCATAGTCTAATTCAATACAGAAGTTTGCAAAAGGTTCCCTTGAGAGGAGATATAGAAAAAGGAGAAAAAATCATTTGAATCTGTCCCTATACTTCATCCACATAAATCCCAATGCAGTCTGTCATATCTTTTGGTAATTTAAGCTCTTACATGTATCCCATTTCGTATAGATCTTAGATGTTCTGCACATATTTTCTTGTGTTCACTCAGTCCAGTAGAAGTGCAGCCACTGAAAACTATTATTTTCTTCTGTAATTTCAGATTATTAGCTGCCCAGTTTGATTTCCTTTCACTATCCCTGCATTCTTCCTTTTATACACCCACATCCTCCTATTCCAAGTATTTGCATTCTTTACTCTATACTTGAAATGTCATTCTTCATTTAAGTTTTTATTGGATGTTTTTTATTTACATTCCAAATGTTATCCCCTTTCCCAGTGTCCTATCCGTAAGCTCCCTATCCCATCCTCTCCTTCCCCTCTTCTATGAGGGTGTTTCCCCCACCCCTTTTCTACTACCCCACCTTAACATTTCTCTATACTTAGGGGTCCAGCCTTGGCAGGACCAAGGGCTTCTCCTCCCATTGATACCCAACAAGGCCATCCTCTGTTAGTTGGAGCCATAGGTCTGTCTATGTGTGCTCTTTGGATGGTGGTTTAGTCCCTGGGAGCTCTGGTTGGTTAGTATTGTTGTTCTTATGGAGTTGCAACCCTTCAGCTCCTTCAATCCTTTTTCTAACTCCTCCACTGGGGACCCTGTTCTCAGTTCAATGGTTGACTGGGAGCATCTGCATCTGTATTTGTCATGATCTGGGTTAAATCCTCTCCCTTAAAGGCTCTCCATGGGAATCGTCTCACGGGGCTAAAGGAATGACAAGGCCTGCTTCTAATCCATTAGGAGGCATTAAGTTCCAAACCAGAATGTACTTTGAAATTCCTGAGAAATGATGAAATAATAGTGATGCTTCAGTCCCAACATCTAGAAAGTTCCAGAGGTCTGCTGGCTGAAGTCTACTCATCAAGGATATTCAGAAGTTCTGAGATGAAACAAACTCCCAGCAAATCTCTGCTCTGATGCCTAGAAAGCGTCCAGTCATTTTCATTGTCCACTCCATAGCCAGCAGCCTAGCGGATGTTAGCATCAATGGGATAGGAGTGTTTGAATGACTGGCATCTAGGCTCTTTCGCTTGCCAAAATATTACACAAAGAGGACAGCAATACACTCAACAGCTCTGTGAAGGCTGAATTGAAAAAGACACTTGAAAGTGGAATAGCTCTTCTGAACATCAAAGTCAAATCCCAGCTTCCCTTTCCTGTAACAGAAAAAAAAGATTTCTTTTACTACAAAGAACTTTTACCATTATTCATATTTAGAAATGGGACTATAAGCATTTTGTCTCTCTGTCTGTTTCTATGTCTCCCTGTCTCCCTGTCTCCCTGTCTCTGTTTCTCCTGTTTCTCTGCCTTTCTCTGTGTTTCTCTCTCTCTCTCTCTCTCTCTCTCTCTCTCTCTCTCTCTTTCCCCCTCTCTGGTGTGTGTGTGTGTATGTGTCTTTTTACAATCAGATATTACCTATAAATCACTAAGGTCAGAAGTTAGTATGGTGAGTATGCCGTTATTCATGCTTACACAACTAAAATGACTAGTTTTAGGATGAATTATATCAAACCTTTCTTTACTTATTGTGAAAATTAATTCTATTCCTTTATTTGTTATATATACACACACACACTATCACTCATTGTAAGTTTATAAGTATATATAAAACTATATATTTTTTTCAAATTGGAGAATTTTGTATATAATAGGACCAAAACCTCTAGTGACTCTGGCAAAGCACTTCCTTGTAAAAATGTAAGTAGGGTATGAAAACCTTCAACAATCAAAACACTAACGTTTTCTTTATCATTTTAAATATAAAATTCAATGCAGAATTTATCAAGAGCAAAATATAGCTTTTTATCATCAATAGTAAAATATTATGTCATTCCACTCCATTTCCTTTTCTTTCTCCAACTTCTCTCACTTCCCCAACTCCTTCACTTCAGTTCACATTGTTGGCCTCTCTTTAAGTTTTATGGTTACACACACACACACACACACACACACACACACACACACACACACGAGACAAGGGGTGAAAAGTTCTTTTCAGACAACTAATCAGAGGGTTTGTCCCTCGGAGATTACGCTTCCCATTCTCAGTGTCCTTTATTTGCCTGTACTTGTGTGTCGAGGGCATGGCTCGATGCGACTCCCCTTTCCGAGGTAGCATGCCTATTGGTATTCTCAATGTTAAATTCTTGCTTAAGCAGCCATGTAATGAGATACCTAGGGTGAACCTTCATTTCTAGGAGACACCCTCTCATAGCTGATTTCCTGTTTGTCTGGTTCTCACAATCTTTCTACTCCTTCTCTGACCATGTACCCTGTGAATTTTAAGTGATAGCCACTATCAAAAGCTATTTCAGAGCCTATAGCAAAAGGAAAGAGTGCCTCTTTATTTAGCCAGAGGCTTTTACTTATTTTATGGTTAAATTATTCCAGAGTCCTATAGAAAATACGAATATTTGACAACTGTCGGGTCTTATAACAAATCATTTTATTATGATTTTATTTCAGTGAAGCTAGAAATTATTTGACTACTTGTCAAAAAAGACTGTTCACATGTCAGTTTCCTAACTCAATTAAAAACACAAAGAAACAAAGGAGTAGATTCTAGAACAATAGTTAATGAGTTTGCTTCCACCCAAGGAACTTCTCACACTAGAAAGCACTGTAGGCCTGATGATTTAGTCAATAAGTAATATAACCTCCATTACATAAGTGTGACCTTCTCATATCATACGGAAATTCTAAGCAAAATTACAAAAAGGAGAACTAGTATATACTAAAAGTGGATTTTAATATTTATTCTCTTGTACAAGTCATATAATGTAGTGCAGACATAAATATGCAAATATATTAAAAATACAAGAATACAGAGTGAATCCATGAGAGGGTTTTAATAGTGTAAGGAACAGTACATCTAGTGGCAGGCTAACAATTTCAACAAGTTTGAACTGAGCAGTAATTACCTGCTCTTTAATAGAAAACAATAAAAGCAATAGAAACTTGGCAAAAAATAAAGTAAGGAATTATATCCAGAATTTAGCACACAACTTCCCTTAGATGTGTAAAAAAATATAAAGAAAAGTAGAAACACCACAATCTGTGCTTAGCAATTTAATGAAGAAATGAACCAACCTTCAGCCCACTTGAAATCTGGTGTTTTAGAAGACCTGAGATATTTAATGAACTGAAGCAAGAGTACATATATAAAGGTTAGGAATCAAAGAGTATCCATCATTCTACATGATGTCATCAATTAGAATTGGCAATATTTATGCTTTAAAAATGAAAATGAAACAGAATATGTGAGAATAAATGTTCATCCTAAATACCGAATTTTCCCACACCCTATATAGCTGTTCGTAATGCCCTTTGGGACTGGTAATTAGATAACCACAAAATGAAAAAAACCAGAACCTGCTATGGAAAAAGTTAATCATCCTAATTTGATTGCACAGGTAACTCTCAAGAAAGAAATGTGTGCAGAACATTTTTTTTTTGCCCTAGAAATGCTTGCAATAGCCCCAAATGTCTGCTTAATTGACCCTCCTTTCTGTTTTTAATACTTTAAATGTTATATCATTTCAGCTGGCTAGAAACAAAAATAATGCCATACCTTAAAAAAAAATCAACAAAAAGAACTGTTGTATGTGATTTTCTTTTGAAGGAAGCATAAACACTGCAAATGGATTGCACAGCAACTCCACCAGCTGCAAATTATGGTGAATAATAAATGAACTCAGGCCAGTTCTAAAGGATGTTCTCAGGGAGAGGATTTCTTATAAACTTCAAAGAGCTCATGGCTATAAAAATATTCTGTTGTTCTTACCAATTGAATATAGAAGTGTTGATTTCTAAATGAACTATTTATAGCTCTGAATAACTCGTAAAACTGAGAAGCAAAATTGCTTATTTCCTAGGAGTTTGTAATGTCTTAGAAAACAAACGCATTGACAGCCGGGAGCACAATCAGAAGCTGGCCATTAAGCTTCCCTCTCACTTTGAAGATTGATTTCACTAGTGCTAACAGGATCAGGAAAGCAAGTAAAAACATTTGTTAGCTCCGTTCCCACTGTTCGCCCTTGAAGGTCTGTTAATGCTCTTTTGTAGCCCTCAGGAATTCCACGGACATGACAGGAGTGCTCACCATTATCTCCGTAGCCTCGAGAGCTACACCATAACACTTCTCATCAAACCTGAAGCACCAGCAAACTTGTTAAATCCTTTGGAAAATACATTGCTTTAACAGGGCCAGGGAGTCACACCAGTCAAGGTCAGTGCTGTGTCACTTGCTGGTCTATTTAGAAAACGGTGTGTTTGGTAAACGGTATTAGACTAATATCACAGCAGGAGAGAGCTAGAAAAATGTAGGGAGAGTTTAAGAATTAAAACCAGGTTATTTTAGACCATGATGATCTGAAACCAAAAGGATGTGACTGAATTTCTGGGAAGGGTACTAAAGCAAGGACTTGAAATATAAACTGTTAGAGAGTAAATCGAGACTGTCTACAGTGCTTTGATGTGAGTCCCTCTGCTGGATTCCTTTTGTTGAATTATCAGAGGTCTGGAAATGTCTACCTGGGCTATCACGTCTTTCGGTTAAAGTCAGTTTGTCTCCAGGAGGACAGTGTTACATGTGTGTTTTTACACCTGGCACAAGCAAACATCCGCTTATTGTAACCCATTGATGTGTAATTGTATTTGTTTGTCTATTAGTTTGTTTATCAAAGCGATGCAAGCATTAGGCTTATTTATATCCATAGAACTTTAGAACTCAGGATCTAAACAGGTTGTGTGCTCACTAGATGATGTGTCACCTATTCCACAATTACATGTCTGTAAGCTTTTCCTCTCTGCCTGCTCAGTGAAGATTGCACAGTGCCCTGACCTGTCTGGACAACAGAACCTGAAGATTGAGGCCTTAGAGCAGCCTCTTGGGCGTCTCAGAACCTTCAGTAGACGTAGGCTTCCAGTTCATCTCCCATTCCCTATGTCTCATGCTGTAGTCTCTTCAGCCACACGTTAATCCAAAGGTCTCTGCTTTCTGATGTCTATGCTTTCTGCCTCTGCCTCAAGTACTTTCCCATCAATATTTGCCTTTCTTGTGTATTATGCTATGGGGATGGCATTGTTTCTATTTCTCACCCATGTGTTTACATACGTATTCATGCATACAGCATACAACAGTACCTAGTAAGAAGTTCAGAGAGGTGTCTATGGAATAAAATGGTCCTGAGGATCCCAAAGAGGTGAAAAACCTTGGAAGCTCAAGAAAGTTTCAGAAGGAACAGTTATGATATAAAAAGACCACTTGTATTTTTTCACTATCTGTAGAACCATATCAACATAAATATTGTGTGTCTCAAACAGAAACATTAGCTTCTTGTTATGCATGGATCATTTCTATTAAACATTAACCAACTTGTTAATAATTAATACCAATTTTAAGTCTCCAAACCTCAGTTTATAAAAGTTTAAAAACCCAAATATTTGACTTTATATACTCAATAATTATCACCAATGAGCAAAGTGGCCTCCACTCTTTAATTCCTCACCGTTCCTTACTTTATTGGCATTCGTACCATACTTGCCTCATACTATTTTATGTCCACCAGGTAGACTTTTCCTCAAGGGCATGGTGATCACCTTGGCCCTGTATCTCTAGCAAATGGCATGCCATCTCAAAGAAAAAGCAATCTTAAACAAATGACAAAATGTTGACTCATAACTCACTTCCTTAAGTTCTTATATATAATCATACTAAGAGATTTTTCCTTTTGGTGGAGACCAGTAATGCGAGTCTTATCTTCTTTCCCTCTGATGAGGTTAGATACCTGTGTGAATTACTTATCTTCAGGATAACCTGTTCAAAATCAATGAATTCCTATATTCATACCTCTGTTTCACATTGCTTGAGAAAACATTCGTGTAGTGGAGAATCTCCGATTCCTGAAATATTAATAGTTTGTGGGCTAGGAATGATGAAGTACTAAGTAATAAATCACGTGAAATGGAGACAGTGTCAAACCCTGACATTATGCAAAGTGCAAAAAGCCATACCCTAGCTGTTGCCCAAGACATGGCCATTTAAAAGTCCTATTTCTCAGTACTTCTGTGAAACTGATCGTCTCTGGTTGGTCAGGTAGATGATGAGGCACAGGGAAAGATGTTCATGCATGAACCCTGTGCATAATAACCAGCACTGGGAAGATTCATTGGCTTTAAATAAACCACGTACCGGCTTTTAATGAAATATGCAACTCTTCCACGTTCCTACTTTTCTCTATCCATCTATTTTAGGACTTAACATTTACTGACACTGTAAGACTGTGAGTTTCTCCAGGGAAGGCCACTGTGTAAAAGACACCACTGTGGTGTCTTTCACATGTTCACTGTGTGCTTAACTCATTCATCCACTCTCTTGTAATTATGCAGACGGACATTGATACCAAAAGTCAATGGTTCCATTTCTTTTGGAAGAACACCGCAGATCACACTCCAAGACAAAAAGAGTGCTTCACTGAACTAAACAATATTTAGCTCTTGATCTCATTTGCTATCAGAACTCAGCCTTGCCTTGGAAATGCTATCTCATTTTACCTTATAAGCAAAGCATTTGGCTCGTTACTCTCCGAAACCCCTTCTGACTCCTAAGCATTAGAGTGCATTCCTGTAACAATTATCATTCATGTACAGTGTTTGGGAAAATTAGTATAATTGTGTTTAATGTCAACCCGGGCACTTTTTCAAATAGTTACTTTCAATGAAGCAGATAAGCAATTCCTTTCTGCTTTTTCTCTTAAGGTGAATCTGCCCATCTTTAAAAATAAGTCACACTGAATTATGAAAATATCAGTAATTTTGCATAACCCTCAATTTTCTGCATTTGAACATGGATGGAATACTGATAACAAAATACGCATCTCGTCTGTCACACTGACTGTCAGCTAAGCTCTAGGCCCCTAAGGAGAATCTTCTGAGAAGCCACAGTTTACAGCATGCAGCTGCTTGCTGCCTTTCTGCCTGGCTTCACTCCTCATACAAGTTAATGCTTGTGACTTCCATTCTCAGAATATTGTTATAAAGGAAAACAACGTGTGAGCGATTCAAACAACTATTAGAAGTAAGAACCATGAGAAAGAGAACATTGAAACGTTTTAGTTGTAGGTTAAGAAAATATTGAGTCCATAAAGGCATAGAAATGTCAATAAAGTCTGGGATGTCTTATATAATTTTTAATGAACAATCCATGCAAGTTCACACATATCTGCACTTAGTGGACCTGAGATTTTTAAATAAGGAAATATCCAGACTTCAATAGTGGGAGTGTACACTTTGTTTGTTTTGTACAATATCCAAAAAGTGATTTTAAATGCAGCCACCAGTATGAAATTCAAAACCTTGATTACTTCTTTAATGATTTTTTGTTACTATAAAATGAAGTATTAGTCGTTATTTTTTAAAAAAGAAATGTTTATTTTATATGCTTTTTAGTATATTTTGTTATATTCTTAACATACATTTTTGAAACATTTAAATTTGGTTAGCCATTTTAAGGGAATACACTTTTTATTCACCGCTCAACAGCCACTGTGGTTTTTGAGAATGAATTCATAATAACAATACTACCCTACGAGGTGTTCGGCTGTCCTCAGCTTCTTTAATAGGAAGAAAAAACAAAACCCAATCCCCATGCAGCTCAAGACCAAGGAAAATTAATACTTGACATTTATTGAAGACCTATAAGCATTTCCCAGGACAAATTGCAAAAATATTGTCATCTTTTGTTTTTCATTTATTCCTTACAATCTTTTGAAGTGCAAACAACTAATTGGGAATCAATACAGAAAATAACCTGTTTGCCCTGATTCTGCTAAATTAGAGAAGAGTTTCCTAGAGAATAGTAAAGCACTTCTCTGGCACAAATACTTTCTAAAGAGGTCAGAAGGACGGTGGCCCATGGTCATGTGATCATATGTCCCCACATGCTGTCCTTTAAAGCTGATACTTTTCCATTGCTATTGTTGTTGTTGTTGTTGTTGTTTAAGCTTGTATACCTTAGAGCACAGGTAGATTTGTCGTAACCTCTTTTGCTGCCCTCTCTTTTCCTGTTCTCTTTCCTCTCTTTGTTTCCTTTTCCTTTTCTCTCTCCAGAGAGAATCATACAGGCTTTAGGTGGCACAAAATATGGTCTTAAGCCTGCAACTTTCAGACTCTCGTGCTATGCTTTCATCCACGGACGCTCCAGTTCATAGAGTTTTCTCTCTGGTAAAATGTGTGTTATGTGCAATTAGAGATTACCCAAGGAGATAAATGCTGCAGACTACTCATGTAAAAATATCAGGGAAGCCTGTAATAGTCACGACACAGAAGAGCCCTGAGAGGCTATGACAATAGTATTTCAGTGCGGTAAGTGTGGTACACCTATCGGTGGAGGTTCAATTAAGGACACTATGAAAGCCTTATTTTTCTCTAAGGTTTTAGGTCTCAACCCCACCACTTATTAGCTCTACCCATACCATATTTATTGAATTTGTACGCCTGCAAAGCTGTTCTGCAGCTGGCAGGGTCTAAAAATTATTGGTAATTAACATTAATGGGCAGGAACATTTTCAGTGGAAATTAAAAAAAAAAATCCTTTGGTGCCAGGCATAATAACAAGATGGGCAGGCTGGTTCTTCTAGCATTCTCATTTCCTTCTTGGAAATAGGCTTCACCCTGTGCCCTTATTTATGCAGAAAGAACTAGGGTGGGGGAGTGGGGGTTCTTTTCATATTCTATTGGAGATCTCAACACACGTAGGCCATCAAGAAACAGCTACATAGACTCTGATTGACATCACAAAGCCTTTGAAGCTGCTCTACCTGTAAATTGGTGCCTTTGGCTCCTGCATTGTGAAATTCTGCTAGAAGTCGCAGACCAATTTAATACTTACATCACCTTTTCCTGTTTCTTTGATTAGCATCCTTCTCATTAGAAAGTGACACTGTCTTATTGATTCCATTCGAGCCCTGAAAGAACAGATAAGAGAAAGAGTGAAAATGTGACAGAGATAAGAGACTCCCAAGGTGATCCATGGGTGGTGTCCAAAAGAAAGGATTGCTTCTGGTCTCAGTGATGGGTAGTGGCGACCGTTCCCTGAGCTGTGGAAAAATCTTTTAACTGTGTAATTGTTTACTTGAAAATCTATTCTGCTGAGCTTGGTGGGAGAGTAAAGACATGCTTTAGAAGCATGTTTCTTTCACTGTTCATGTCTGTGTGCACAGCAGATTGCAGAGAAGTTACCATGGTTAGCTGCACACAATTTCTCTTGCCAGTTAGGTTTCTGCTTTGTGCTTGCTGCTGAGAAACGAAAACTCAAATAAGAGTTGGTATTTCTAGGTTTTTTCTTTCAAAAGAAAACAATACTGAATATTTGATCAATTAAAAACATAGCAACATCCCTGGGAATGGAACATACATGACTGTTCCATTATCTTCTCTTCTAAGAAAGCTGGTGTGTTTTCCAGGGTTTAGCCACTGATCCAAAGAGAAAGACAGAGTAAAACCTGAGCCCTGACACTACCCTAAATTCCTCTGGCAGCTAGGCTTCTCTCTGTACACTGGTCTGACTATTATGGGTTATGTTTTGACATTA
This sequence comes from Rattus rattus, assembly GCF_011064425.1. Classification (NCBI taxonomy): domain Eukaryota; kingdom Metazoa; phylum Chordata; class Mammalia; order Rodentia; family Muridae; genus Rattus; species Rattus rattus. Next base: position 126,233,780 of record NC_046159.1, read on the forward strand.
TGGGAGACAACATACATGTATAACCTTTGAAGATGCTCTTGTCTATATTCTATTTTAACACCTAAATTCTTGCTCCTCTTTTGGGATATGTCTAATATTTTTAAAATGTCAAATCTTTTTTGTAAGCCCATGTCAGGTACTGAAATCAATAAAACATGAATAAGAATAATTTAAACTAAGGGTTGAATCCAGAGACTACCAAAGTACTAAGTAGAATGAATAAAGGGACAAGGAAAGGATTGTAGACAGGGTTTGGACTCAGTGAAAGCAACTCAATGCAACATTCATTTAAATATACATTTACCATGAGTCATTATTCTTTTAGATTTTATAAAAGATGATGATTTCCGTGTACCCATAGCTAGCTGTTAGCATAAGCGCTAACCCTGGTTGTTTTACTCTGGTTGATACTGGACCACATAATTTCTTCCAAGCCTTATACCACTGACAACAGCTACATTGCTCACGCTTGGGCCACAGTTTAAGAACAGGTGAATGACTCAAGAGTACAGGTTAAGACAGGTGTCAGAGTCACTCACTACTCTGCCTTCATACATGACTGGGATTTCAGCTCTTCCGGTCTATGCTGCATTAATATGTCTCTGGCATTTTATGTCTAGGGTCTCTGTGTAGGAAAGCTGATCTGACAGAAGTGAATCTGTCAGGGCAGGAATGGAAGAGTTTCTTGAATTATATTTTAGTTACTCGGCAGTTATGATAAATGTATATCATATATGTCAATATATCATACATGTGCATATGGTTATGCTCTTGAATATCTGTCTACAATCCCTTACCTGTTCTTATTTAGGCGTAACAGTTATTGTTCCATGTCACGACATAATATTTGTATGTATAAAAGTATGCAGCATATTATTCCTTTATTTTCAATATTTATTTTTAATAATTATTTATTTTTATTTTCTATGCATGAGTGTTTGCCTGCATGTACATGCCTGGTGCCTATGGAAGCCAGGAGTCATCCATGAGCCACCATGTATATTCTGGGACCTGAATCTGAATCCTCTACAAATGTCACCAGTATTCTTTTTTTTATAATGTTTGTTTGTTTATTTATTTATTTATTTATTTTAACTTGAGTATTTCTTATTTACATTTCGAGTGTTATTCCCTTTCCCGGTTTCCAGGCAAACATCCCCCTCCCCCTTCCCCTTCTTTATGGGTATTCCCCTCCCCATCCTCCCCCCATTGCCGTCCTCCCCCCAACAATCTAGTTCACTGGGGGTTCAGTCTTAGCAGGACCCAGAGCTTCCCCTTCCACTGGTGCTCTTACTAGGATATTCATTGCTACCTATGAGATCAGAGTCCAGGGTCAGTCCATGTATAGTCTTTAGGTAGTGGCTTAGTCCCTGGAAGCTCTGGTTGCTTGGCATTGTTGTTTATATGGGGTCTCGAGCCCCTTCAAGCTCTTCCAGTTCTTTCTCTGATTCCTTCAATGGGGTCACCAGTATTCTTAACCACTAAATCTTATTTTCACCCCAGCAAACTTTACACACTGATTTTAATAAGATGTGAAGTTTTAAACTATGCAGTAGATTCCTATCTAATTTATATTAGCTTCACTACGCTGTGGTCTCTTGCTTTAATTGTTACTGTAGATGAGCACACTCTTACTTTTCTGCACTTTCACTGGCCATCCATTTAGAAGCAGGTACTGCATAGCATGAGAGCAATAAGACCCTTTCCCACTGAGCTCCAGGGAATATCTGGCGTTTCCACAGGGCCTGATCAGTAGTCACTGGACATTCTCCGCTTGTTGAGAGCGAAAATAAATTGATAAATTTTATACTAAGCCTTTCTATATTAACCCTTTACATCTAAAAGCATATGCCTTTCATCCATTCTGACAAAAATAATTCCTTTAGTAGAGTAGTTGGCATAAATTATTGATGCTTCTCAAATATCAGTGTGCAAACTGACATGAGAGCTCTGCCTGCTGGTAGGATTCCTTTGACTTCTCCGAGCAGAGCAAGTGGATAAAAGTTCATGAGTGACTTGGAATTTTGTAATTCCGCATATGATTCAAGTTCCATGGATGCGTTTTAACATTGGGCTTTCCCACTAGAGTGAAAGGGATGGCCACATAGAGTTAAATCTCTCATGTTCAAATGTGTATACAACCTGCAAAATACAGGTAGTAACTGAAAAGCAAATTATCAATGACAGATATGTTTTTAATATTTTAATGCGATCACATGTAGCAAGCACCATGTCATTTTAAGGAGTGTTTCCAAAAATTCAGTCCAAGCCCACTAATGCCTACCTACCTACCACCTTCCTACCTACCTACCTACCTACCTCACCTACCTACCTACCTACCTCACCTACCTACCTACTTCACCTACCTACCTCACCTACCTCACCTACCTACCTACCACCTTCCTACCTGCCTGCCTACCTACCTACCTACCTACCTACCTACCCACCATTGTAAAACTTTCTAATCCTACTGAACACCCCCGTATTTCACTTGTCCTTCTAAGCATAGGTAATGCTTTGAATTCAGTTTGGAATTCCAAAATATAATGAGTAAACCTTGCTCATTTTCTTTTTGCTATAAGTAAACCTTATTCTCTATTGTGGGATCTGTGGTTAGGGTTGGGAAATAAGTTCCGTTATGAATAGAGCTCCTGTAATCCTTTTTGTCATGAATCCATGAGAAATCATAAGATTAGAGTATTTCATAATATAAAATTATGAAACTTTGTTTATCTCAGGATTAAAACATTCAACCTTTGGAAAAATGAGGAGAGCCCTCCAAGCAGTTGAGATTTCCTTTGAGAGCAATGAATTTCACAGCTTAGAGGTGATGTTTGTCACACGGAAAAGCCAAGATGTTTTCAGTCGGGGAGCAATTATGAAAATGTAAAACACTCTCAGGCAGAACTTGTGACACCAAAGAAAATGCCACAGAAATAATGAGCAGGCCATTAACACCATCAGAGCAAAGAGGAGAGATAATTTGAATTCCATCGCTCCATACAGTCATATGGTCACAAGCATATTAGCAAGTGACAAACAAGTCTAAAATAAAATATATGTGAGAGACACAAGTCTTCCTGGTGACAAGCTCTGAGCAAAGGAAGCCACTAGGACAGCAATGTTAATCTCTGATAAATTACTATTCTCAACAATAGGTGGTGGACCTATGTAAAAAACAGTAGCCATGATTTACAGTTTAATTACCTAATAACTAATGTCTCTGAGTAGCTCCTGGAATCTGTGATTAATTTTACAAGTTTCATTGACCTATGAATTCATTTTTCTCACTAATTAACCCTATACTTAATGCATATTTCATACTGGACCCATTGACTGTGCTTCATTGATGCTGTCAATATGACTACAATATCTAGTGTTGCTTTCATTACTGTCACATTGGGAGTGCTAAGTGACCTTGCTCTTTTCACCCATGCCCTGTACTCACTAGGACCTTTCTAATAGAAGGAATGTCAAAATTCTACTTTTAGTTAGGAATCTTATACGACCTCTTAGAGCTCACCAAATATTTACTAGTGAACAGGACCAATTACATATTACATGCATTTTGGTATCCTTTTTATCGATACATTTACACTTCAGTGGAAACTGCATGAGGAACATGACAGCATGTGGGTCTTTGACTGGCTTCAAATCTTCCTACAGAAAGGGATGAAATAATGAACAGTGAAGGGCACGGTGGAGATGCATGTGAAAGCATTTAGGACAGGTCACATTAGAGACCTTACTGAAAGCAAACCACACACTGAGAATAGGCAAGCTCACTACTATGGGACATTAAGGACATCCTAAGATGCCCAATTCTAACCTGCAATTTACATGGTTTACCAGGTTTGCTACAGCTCACGGATTTGGGTTTCCTATTCTCTCTTCCATTTCTCAGTTCAGCGTCTTACCTTCTATCATTTGGTTTATGTTCTCAATGTCTATCTAGGACTCTACACTCACTGTTGTGATTCAACATTGTGAGGTCAACAAATCCTCAATGTCCATGACTGCCATTTCTACCTTTCAATCAGAGCCCTTTGTGTCCACAAACCTGCCTAAATCAAATGGCTTTTGTCTTCCTCCAGTTCCTTCCCACCCTGGATATAGTCATAAAGCCCATCCTCCTGCTTTTAAAGACTACATTAAATCGAGCTGTATGGTAAAGGACATTTAGAAGACTGTATTCCAATGGTCCATTTCTTCTTATCGCTGCTCTAAAACGACTACAGGACATTATGTAAAATTTAGTGCATGGTGTTTTTACCACTTAAGTAACAAAATTTACCCCCACGTTTGCTGAGATTTACTTACTAACAACTAATTCTTTCCACTTTATGGTACATGTAGATTTTGTTTTGTTTGAGATGATGATATTCCTATGTAGATAAATTGGTTTGGAAATTAAGACTCTCTCAGACCTCCCCCACCTCGAATATGTGCATATTATAGGACTGTGCCACCACCATAATTTTCGTTATATTCATTGTTGCACTCTGTAAATGTTGATAAAATAAACTTTATTTCTTCTACTAAAATTTTCTAATAAGGATAACATTATGACCTGAGCAAAAGAACTCTATCTCCTCTTCAATTTCAGATATTTCTCATCTCAGAAAGGTGATAAGTAAATCAAACAATTTGACTAAATTTGCACTGGCAATACTTGTGTCTTGACATTCTAAATACATACATTAAGTTGTGGATCATAATTAATTAATTGCATTCTAAACTATTTAGAATGGATAGTTCTCTTTAAACTGATATTGTTATAACTGAACAAGTGTATTTATTTTTTAATTTCCAAACACTGTGCTTTAAGCCTTTAGAGGAATACTTCTTTTTTTTTTTTTTTTGGTTTTTTGTTTGTTTGTTTGTTTGTTTTTTCATCTTTATTAACTTGGGTATTTCTTATTTACATGTCAATTGTTATTCCCTTTTTCATTTCCAGGCCAACATCCCCTTAACCCCTCCTCCTCCCCTTCTATATGAGTGTTCCCCTCCCCATCCTCCCCCCATTACCACCCTCCCTGAAACAATCACTTTCACTGGGGGTTCAGTCTTAGCAGGACCAAGGGCTTCCCCTTCCACTGGTGCTTTTACTAGGCTATTCATTGCTACCTATGAGGTTGGAGCTCAGGGTCAGTCCATGTATAGTCTTTTGGTAGTGGCTTAGTCCCTGGAAGCTCTGGTTGCTTGGCATTGTTGTTCATATGGGGTCTCGAGCCCCTTCAAGCTCTTCCTTCCAGGTCTTTCTCTGAATCCTTCAACGGGAGTCCCGTTCTCAGTTCAGTGGTTTAATGCTGGCATTTGCCTATGAATTTGCTGTATTCTGGCTGTGTCTCTCAGGAGAGATCTACATCTGGTTCCTGTCAGCCTGCACTTCTTTCCATTCATCCATCTTATCTAGTTTGGTGGCTGTATTTGTATGGGCCACATGTGGGGCAGGCTCTGAATGGGTGTTCCTTCTGCCTCTGTTTTAATCTTTGCCTCCCTATTCCCTGCCAAGGGTATTCTTGTTCCCCCTTTAAAGAAGGAGTGAAGCATTCACATTTTGGTCATCCTTCTTGAGTTTCATGTGTTCTGTGCATCTAGGGTAATTCAAGCATTAGGGCTAATATCCACTTATCAATGAGTGCATACCATGTGTGATTGGGTTACCTCACTCAGCATGATATTTTCCAGTTCCCTCCATTTGCCTATGAATTTCATGAAGTCATTGTTTTTGATAGCTGAGTAATATTCCATTGTGTAGATGTACCACATTTTCTGTATCCATTCCTCTGTTGAAGGGCATCTGGGTTCTTTCCAGCTTCTGGCTATTATAAACAAGGCTGCTATGAACATTTTTATATGTTGGGGCATCTTTTGCGTATATGCCCAAGAGAGGTATAGCTGGGTCCTCAGGTAGTTCAATGTCCAATTTTCTAAGGAACCTCCAGACTGATTTCCAGAATGCTTGTAGCAGTCTGCAATCCCACCAACAATGGAGGAGTGTTCCTCTTTTTCCACATCCTCACCAGCGTTTGCTATCACCTGAACTTTTGATCTTAGCCATTCTCACAGGTGTGAGGTGAAATCTCAGGGTTGTTTTGATTTGCAATTCCCTTATGACTAAAGATGTTGAACATTTCTTTAGGTGTTTCTCAGCCATTTGGCATTCCTTAGCTGTGAATTCTTTGTTTAGCTCTGAACCCCATTTTTAATAGGGTTATTTGTCTCCCTGAAGTCTAACTTCTTGAGTTCTTTGTATATTTTAGTAATGAAAATGAAGAGAAATATGCAACCAAATGATTGGAACTCAAATCTCTCTCTCTCTCTCTCTCTCTCTCTCTCTCTCTCTCTCTCTCTCTCTCTTTCCTCTCCCTCTCAGAACAAAGCTTTATGAATTCACAGAGACTGAAACAGAAGGTTCAGGAAATTCATGGGTCTGTACCAGATCCTCCGGGTGTACGTATTAGAGCATCCAATTTAGTGTTTTTAAGGGATTTTTTTAAGTGAGCTAATGAGTGGGTCTCTGATTCTTGGCCTTCTCTTGGGCTCTTTTCCTCTTGTTATTTTGTCTGAGTCAAATTAAATTCAATGTGACAGTTTATGTTTTATCTATAATATTTTATTGTTATGTTTTAGTATTATCTCTAAGAAGCCTGTTCTTTTCTTTTTTTTTTAATTTTATTTTTCTTGGATATTTTATGTATTTACATTCCAAATGTTATCCCTTTCCCCCCCCATATCCCATCCCACCTCCTCCTGCTTCTGCACTTCCACACACCCACTCCAACCTCAACGCCCTGGCATTTCCCTAAAATGGGGAAATGAGTCTTCACAGGATCAAGGGCTTTTTCTGATATTTATGCTGGACAATGACATCCTCTGCTACATATGTGACTGGAGCCATGGATCCCTCCATGTGTACTCATTGGTTGGTGGTTTAGTTCCTGGGAGCTTTGGTGGGATTTGGTTGTTTGATATTGTTGTTCTTCCTATGGGGTTAAAACCCCCTGAAGCTCCTTCAGTCTTTTCTCTAACTCCTCCATTGGGGTTCCCTTGATCAGTAAAATGGTTAGCTGCAACCATATTCACCTGTATCTTTAGGGCTCTGATAGAGCCTCTTAGGAAACACCCATATCTGCCTCCTATCAGCAAGCACTTCTTGGCATCAACAATAGTAACTGGGTTTGGTGGCTGCCTATGGAATGGATCCCCAGCAGGGGCAGTCTCTGTCTAACCTTTTCTTTACTCCCTGCTCTACTCTTTTTCCCTGTATTTCCTCCTGTAAGTATTTTGTTCTCCCTTCTAAGAAAGGATGAAGCATCCACATTTTGCTCTTCCTTCCTCTTGAGCTTCATATTATCTGTGTATTTTTTCTTAGGTATTCCAAGCTTTTGGGATAATATCCACTTATCAGTGAGTGGATAACATGTGTGTTCCTTTGTGACTGGGTTGCCCCACTCAAGATGATATTTTCTAGTTCCATTCATTTGCCTAAGAATTTCATGTAGTCAAAGACAATATATCATCATGCGCAGATGATATGACCCCAAAAATTCCACCAGAGAACTCCTACAGCTGATAAACAACTTCAGCAAAGTGGCTGGATATAAAATTAACTCAAACAAATCAGTAGCCTTCCTCTACTCAAAGAATAAAAAGACTGAGAAAGAAATTAAATAAGTGACACCCTTCACAATAGCCAAAAATAATATAAAATACCTGGGTGTAATTCTAACTAAGCAAATGAGAGATCTCTATGACAAGAACTTCAAGTTTCTGAAGAAAGAAATCAAAGAAGATCTCAGAAGATGGAAAAAATCTCCCATGTTCATGGATTGGAAGTAAAAATGGCCTACAGATTCAATGCAATCCCCATCAAAATTCCAACTCAATTCTTCATAGAATTAGATTCATTTGTAATAACCAAAAACCCAGAGTAGCTAAAATTATTCTCAACAATAAAAGAACATCTGGGGGAATCACCATCCCCGACCTCATGCAGTAATAAGAGCAATAGTGATAAAAACTGCATGGTACAGAGACAAGCAGGTAGAGCAATGGAATATATGTGGAGACTGAGAAATGAACCAACACACCTAAGGTCACTTGATCTTTGATAAAGGAGTTAAAACCATCCAATGGAAAAAAAGACAGCATTTTCAATAAATGGTGCTGGTTGAACTGAATGTCAAAATGTTGAAGAGTGCTGATTGACCCATTCTTATCTCCTTGTACAAAGTTCAAGTCCAAATGGATCAAAGACCTCCAAATAAAACCAGAAACACTAAAAATAATAGAAGAAAAAGTGGGGAAAAGCCTTGAACACATAGGCACAGGGGGAAAATTTCCTGGACAGAGACCAATTGCTTTTGTTCTAAGATCAAGAACCAACAAATTAATCCTCATAAAATTGCAAAGCTTATGTAAGGCAAAGGACATTGTCCTGTTAATAGGACAAAACAGCAACCAACAGATTGGGAAAAGGTCTTTACCAATCTTATATCAGATACAGGACTAATATCTAATATATACAAAGAAGTCAAGAAGTTAGAGTCCAAAGAATCAAATAATCCTATTAAAAATGAGGTACAGAGATAAACAAAGAAATCTCAACCGAAGAATACCGAATGCCTGAGTAGCACCTAAAGAAATATTCATAATCCTTAGTCACATGGGAAATGCAAATCAAAACAACACTTCACACCACTCAGAATGGCTAAGATGAAAAACTCAGGTGACAACAGATGCTGGCGAGGATGTGGAGAAAGAGGAACACTCCTCCATTGTTGGTGGGACTGCAAGCTGGTACAACCACTCTGGAAATCAGTCTGGTGGTTCCTATGATAATTGGACATAGTACTACCTGAGGACCCAGCTATCCCACTCCTGGGCATATACCCAAAAGATGCCCCAACATATAACAAGGACACATGCTCCACTATGTTTATATCACCATTTTTTATAATAGCCAGAAATTGGAAGGAACCCAGATGTCCTTCAACAGAAGAATGGATACAGAAAGTGTGGTACATCTACACAATGCAGTATACTCAGCCTCTTCTTTTCTAATGAGTCATAGAGAGTGTAGATCTAGATGGAAAGAAAGGTGAGTGGAAACTGGTAGGATTAGAGGAAGAAGAGACTATAATCAGGATATATACATATATAATTTTGGTCTTAAGCGATGTTTAACTGACCAATGTCTCCTGCTTTAGACAAAAAATAAAAAAAAAACTATAGGATAAAAGTAAAATAAATCTTAAATGTTTTGTAAGATCTTCATTAAAATATAGATAAAGTAATTGTAGACTGAAGTATCAAAATATGTATATAAACTCAGAATAGTATCTTCATAGAACAATATTAAAATGCTTGTCTATTTTGATACTAAGTAAGGTAAGAATATTCTATTCAAAATTGCAATCTTCCTCAACCAATTCTTTGATAACTTGAAGTATTTGCATTCAGATCTTTAGCATAACATTTATTAGTTTTCCTTTCATCCTATAGTTTGAACTAGTAATTAATCTTAGAAATTTTGCTTGTCTTTTACCCACCATAGGAATATCAATTTAACTTCTAGCAGATATTTTCAAGTCCCTAATGATACAAGTTATTACTTGAAACTACATTCAATTTCCTTGTCACGTAGAATTTGGAAAATTAATTAGGCTCAGCCAAGTTAATTGCACATACAGATAATATAAAAATTGCATCTACAAACCTCATTTATCTACCAGATAATATGCTGAAAATTTCATGTGCCAGATACTTAATCATTTACTTATATTATTAAAACTTTTAACACATGGTAATAGAAATTATGTGGATATTATAAAAATACACTGCAATGGATATGGCCATTGATTAATGTAATAACAAAAGTTTTATTTACTATATCATAAATTCATATGTCAGTGTGAATAGTCAGTCTTCGAGAAGCTTTTATATTTGTTCTTTGTAACAGTTCTTGGTAGTGAAAGGAGACTTTGTCTAATGACCGATAAGGGGATAATGTAATTCACTGATTTTTTTTACTCCTCATCCTTATTACTTAATATATAACTTTAAGGAAAAATTGGTCCTGCTTTATAGGAGTGATTTATTGAATGCAAATATATATAAAAACTTTATATATGCCAGTATATTAGTTTTATAACACATGAAATGTAACAGCTATGTAGACATTTGCTAATTCAAGTGTGGGTTAGACTATCCCAAAGGAGCAAGTAATAAAAATGTTTCTAAGTGTGTAATGAAAACATAAAAGTCTAAGGGCACTCACTAGCATTGGAGTTTTATGTTCTCTTCCGTAGAAATCATGACTACAATTTTGAATTATTGGTTAAAACTCTATTATGGCTCTACAGACGTGCAATTGGCACTGGAACATCATCAGAAAATGAAGTTAGGGTATATTATTTTTCATGACTACCTACTTAAAATACTGAGCACCAGAGTGAGATGATAGTTGTTGCATATCTGAGTTGCACAGTGACTCTTCCTGTGTTCAAGAAGAAAAAGAAAAATCTATTAAATTTGTAACTAGACCTTCCGTTTTGCTGGAGGGTCTCAAATAATTGCTTTGAGGTTTAAAGAACTTTAGAATTCACTAAGGTTTCAAACTTGGCATTCACCCTCTAGAAACTTACACATACATTGCTATGTCATGAGACTTTCTGTAGATTTCAAAGAATTGTAAATACGAATGTAAAGTGTGATCTAGTGCTTATTGCAATAATACACACACATAGTAAAAGTTTATATAAAATGTACATAGCACATATTTACCATTTTATCATGTGTGAATGAATAAGTCTTGAGTATTATGATTCATTGTGTTACCTTACCATTATCACTTTTTATGTTCACAATGGTTTCATCATGACAAACTGAAGTCTTGCATTTATCACTCAATAATCTTCTATATTTCTCTTCCCTTAAGCAAGAGTATCATCTATTTTACCTTCTTTTATACTGATTTATGGTAGTTCGAATATATGGGTTCATATAAAGTTTGCCCTGTTAAAAGCAACTATTACCAAGCTCTGAGTAACATTTTCTTTTAAGACTTTACTGGAAGCTAACTATAGGACCATTAGGTATCTTCCAAATGTCTTCTCAAAGTTCTTTTTATTACAGATTCTTCCCACTATCTACTTCATTCTAACATGATGATTTTATGCTTGCATTTTTTTTGCTTATGGCAACATGATTCTAATAGATATTATAATGTCAGTGATGTTGCTATAAATGGACACACTGTGAGGGCACTGTTCTCATTACATCTCTATGTAGTAGCCAGACAGTTGATTGTATCGCATGGTTTCTACCAACAACGAGACAGCAAAATGTTGTCATCCAAATTGACATTTATCATGGATATTGTTTTGCCTCTTGTGTCAGCAGTGTCTTTACCAGCATGTGACTAGAGGACTTGGAGGATACCTGACCACTTGGCCTTGTATCTTATGTGTGTATAGTATTACTTAATTCAAAAGAATATGTGTGAGAGTAAAAAGAAAAAAGAACGCTAGAATTCCTACCCATCTCATTATCTAAAAAAAATAGATCCCTTAATTACAATAGTAATATAATGTATTAAAGAAATAAGGTCAGCAAATTTGTACCATTGAAGAGACTTATACAGGATGCACTGAACAAAATGACATTTGACTATTATTTTTTAATTTTAAACAAAATTTTATTACACAAAGATTGCGACATAGTTGAATATTTGTCTACTTTGTAGGCAATCATTCCCACCCTCCACAGATAGGCTGCTTCATATGGTGACACAGCGCTACAGTGCTGATGCTAACAGAACAGTAGAGATGCCTCAGTGACGTAAAGCAGACTCTTGCATCCACAATCAGAAATGTCAGCCATAAACCATTATGCACTGTCAAGGGAAACCAGTACTGATGTTGACAGTGATCAGCTACCCTTTTCTTCAGTCACATGCTTCAGGTGACTTCTCTGAAGTTATCACTGAAGAACCTGCCTTGAGCTTTCTGTCACATTTCATTGGTAAGGGCAAAGCACTATTCTAGGCATTACAACATGCCACCTCCCATACCCCATTCCATTCCATTCCACCCACTGTACCCATTCCAGGGTCCGTCTCTTCTTTAGGAATTTCTGTCATTACAGCTTTGGTTGCAATTAGCAAGGAGACCACCCCAGCAGCATCCAGTATAGCAATTCTCACAATCTTTGTTGGATCAATGATTCTGTTTTCCACCATATTCACCAAATCTCAAAAAAAAAAAAAAAAAAAAAAAAGGCATCATAACCAACTTCTGAGGAAATCTGCAGAATTTTCTCAACTATGAAATCTCCTTCAACACCTGCATTTTTCTGATCTTAATTAGCAGGTTTTAATGAATGGAAGGCTGGGATGCATAGAAGCAGACACAGCCTCCTCCTAGAACAATGCCTTCTTCAACAGCTGCTCTTATGAAACTGAGAACATCTGTAATTCTGCCATTCTTCTCATCCACTTCTACATCACTTGTCCCTCCAAGCTTCAGCACAGGTACTCCATCTGAAAGTTTAACAAGTCACTCATTCAGCTTTTCCTTTTCATATTCCCTAGTTGAGATGTCTAGCTGCTGAGTGAATATGTTTTATCAACTAGAGCTTCGTCGCCTTTCAAAAGCATGGTGTCATCTTTGGTAACACTGATCTCTTCAACTTTTCCTAAGTCATGAGCTTGAACATCTCCAAGATTTAGATTCAACTCTTCTTCTTCACGTAGCAATAGTGATATCTTTACGCTGGTTCCTTCTATTGTCCACAAACCCTGCAGCTTTGACTGCTACAACCTGAAGGCACTTTGAGCCTGTTCAAAACCAGCATGCTTAGAATGTCTCTGTCAACATCTTCAGTGATTATCACCAAGGCATTTGGATGAGCATTGGCAATTTCAAGAGCTTGTACCATGGGCTGGGCATTAGAAATTTTCTTTCCACTCAAGAGAAGAATATAGGCATCTTGGAATTAACATTTTTGACTTTTTGATGTATTAATAAGATACAGCGAAATACATCCTCTACCAAACTTCATGCTTCAATAATTTCTAGTTCATCATTCCATTCTTCCCTGTATTAATACCCTTTCTTCCCACCTTTTTCATTGCATCAGAAAAGATGTTTTCAATGTCTTTGTCTCCATTTGCAGGACTTGTTACAACCTGAGCAATTTCTTCGGGCGTTGTCACAGGTTTAGACTGATTAAGTTCAGCAATTACAGCATCAAAAGCCAACGTCACTTTTCTCTGGATTTGTACTGGATTAGCCCCTTTGCTGGACTTGTCAAAGCCCCCTTTGGCAGTAGAACAGGCCAGAACATCAGCAGTGGTACTGCCATCCCTGTGTCTTCATTTGTGTTATTGGCAACATTGTGAACAAGTTTAGCTTTGATATTTTTATATTTATCCTTTAAATCAATTGACTTTGCAACAGGGACCCAATCATTTGATACCTGGGACTTTCCCAATCTATCCAATGACCACTGTTCTTCCCTTTGATGCCAGACAGACAGCTACAGCATGAACTATAAAGACTACACCTTGAAACATTAAGGCTTGAGGATCTGTACCAAATTTTACATCTTTGGCATAGGCCTGAGTGAGATGAGGAGCCAGTGCCAAGGACACTAGTCTCATCTGGAGAAGGACTGTGGGTAGCCTAAGTATTTCTGAGGGCTGGGGGGAGCATACTAGGCAAGAAGACGATTGAGGGACCTAGCACAAGGCCAACGCTCTACTATTAAATTAGATGTACATGGATTAAACTTTATGGGTCTGTCTGAGGAGATAACTCAGTCCATAAAGTGCTTACTGCTTGAGCATAAATATCTGAGGTTTATCTCCAGTATCCATGTATATATCAGGCACAAGAGTGGAGATAGGACAGTCTATGGGAATCATTGGTCAGCTATCCTAGCTACACTAGTTAGCTTCAGGTTCAGTGTTAGACTCCATCAAAAAAACTGAGGTGGAAAGTGATGGATAAAGATACCCAGAGGAAACCGAGATGAAGGAAAAGCCAGAATTTACCTCTGGCCTCTAAATACACATACATTTATAGGTACTTATATAAAAAATAGAGCACACATGTGATCCACATACGAACACACACACACACACACACACACACACACACACATACACACACACGAGAGGGAGGGTGAAACATTATTGACATTACAAGCATAATTTTCCAATAGCCACTTTGAGATTACCCAAATCTTAAATTCTATGATATTGGAAGGCAGCTCCAGTGGGAAGATGTATGCCTTGCTGATTACCAGTTTGAAAGTGAGCCTACAGTTGGTTTTGGTTTAAAAAGCATAATGAATGTTCCTGAATGATGAAAGAACAAAAAAAATCAGTCATTTCCTATGTGCTACTTCAAATTGAGCAGACAGCAATAGGAGTTGTGCTAGTCAACTGCATAGAATATTTAATGATCTAGGGAACAATAATATATGTCTGTAAGACATATGTAATATGTATTTTCTACACTGGGTTAAATGAAATAGAAAAATTCATCACTGGTATGGTCAGTTCAATTCCATGGGCTACACTTTTATAAAAAATATAAAGAAAAGAAGCAAACTGAGCACCAGAATGTATGACTTTCTGTTTCTTGACTGTGTGACCAGAGGTGTCATGGCACCAGCAGGTGTTATGCCTTCCCAACCATGACAGACTGTATCCTCAATCTGTGAACCCAAATAAACTCTGTCTTCCTTAAGTTAGGTATTAAGGACAGTAACTAATAGAAGAGTCCAAGTAGGACTCTTAGTTCTTCTGTCTTCTGGACTGACAGACAGTTCTATAATGCATTTCATAAAGCATTCCTGAAGAAAATCTGTGGCATCAAAACTAATCACCTATAGTGGAAAATTTGATGGCGCATGTTTGTACTGACTTTCTCTTAATGCCCCTTTCCAGTTTTACTCTGTGCCTTATTCCTCAGCCATAGAATAATGCTAAAACAAGCTATGCTTTGCTTCAAGTTCTACTTTCAATCAATAGAAGAGAGCATATGCTTTTAAATTTTCATTAATAATCACTAAATTATCAGGAATTTATACTGTGGATGCTCATAATATTTTGCATATTTCATTTTTAAAAACAAAATATTCTCCCATGAAATACATTGAGACCACAGTTTCCTCTTCCTGCACTCCTCTCACCTACCATGTCCTCTACCCCAGTGTGTGTGTGTGTGTGTGTGTGTGTGTGTGTGTGTGTGTGTGTGTGTGTGTACTCAGTGCAAAAACTGCTACAATGAGCATTTGGGATGCAGTGATTGGATGAACTTCTATAAATTTTATTGAAAAGAATCAATTTGCAACATGACTTTTATTTTTTTAATTGCCAAATGCTTTGACCTTCTTATTTGCTTTAACAGAGAGTAGATTAACAAAACTGTCATTTCTTTGGCATAACTACAAATTCCTGTAATAAAAAACTTGGAAAGTGGAGGCAAGAGGATGTTTAAAATATTGTCACATAGAAATGTGAATCTTTTGCGTGAGAAAAAGGTACTTACTTCCTTGTAATGATATTTCATTTTCATGAGATGGTGGGAATAAATGACATAATTCATTTTCTAGTATATTTTATCAAAGTACAGCCCAGAGCCAGAAGACTAAGTAATTTTCTCAAGTAGGATCAAACATGGTAGATCCTAAAAATAGGTTATTGTATTTAGTAATTGTTAAACATTTCCTAGCTTCTGGTTTTCATTCCTTTTCTCATCAGATTTAAGTGTGTTCCAATTTTGAACACTTAATTTGATACTCTTATAATTTTTATGAGAGTTTAATTACTTATTGAAGATGAAAGCACAATTGACTTCCACGGTAATCGCTCCTTATCCACCAAACTGATTTGTCATTTGAGAGTTATACTTTAAATTAAATTTAATAAAATTAAAATTCAAGTTAAAGAAGCAATGAGCTTTCCTCCTGTTCTTTCCTCTCTTCCTCCTCTTCTCCCTCCTCCTCTTCCTCTTCCTGTTCCTTCTCCTCTTCCTCCTCCTCCTCTTCT
Organism: Rattus rattus; assembly: GCF_011064425.1. Classification (NCBI taxonomy): domain Eukaryota; kingdom Metazoa; phylum Chordata; class Mammalia; order Rodentia; family Muridae; genus Rattus; species Rattus rattus. Next base: position 126,249,846 of record NC_046159.1, read on the forward strand.
TCCTCCTTTTCCTCTTTTTTAAAGAAAATGTACTTATACGATGCATCCTAACCATAGTTTTCTCTCCCTTCACTCCTCCCAGCTCTCTGCCACTTTCTCTCTCCCTCAGATCTACTGCTCCTCTGTTTTCTCATAGAGACAACAACCAAACAGCACAAAATAAGATACAATAAGACAAGGCCAAAGCCCTCATTCTAAGGCTGCATAAGGCAACCCAATAGGAGAAAAAGACTCCCAAGAGCAGACAAAAGAGTAAGAAGTCCCCTTACTCTTTCATTTAAGACTTCCACCAAAACAGCAAGCTAACAGTCATAACATATACACAGAGGACACGTGCATTTATGGCTATGAAAATATTTCAAGACAGACAGTTGTAGCACAAACAACTGTTCTTTAGAACAAACCTTTTGGCATGTTTCACTGAACACAGGGGAAACAAGATTGTGTTTCTGCTCTGAAGAAGATCCTGGCAATCTCAAAGACATCTTGGGGCCTTTTTTTTTTTGGAAATAGCAGTACTCAAATGACTAGAGTGAAAATAAACCAAGTGTGGGTAGAAGGTGAAATAAACATAGAACTCTGCCAGCAGGAATCCACATTTGGAGCAACAGTTATCAAGAGAAGAGAGAGGGATGTCTTCATAAATTGCCATTTGCAGAGCTAATTGGTGCACATTCCTTGGGCCCATCATGTAGAAGAGATGGAAATTGCAAAGCTTAGAGCCAAATGGTATGTCTACCCTATCACACACTTATCTTAGTATTCTTTCTAATACCAAAATGATTGGAAAATAGCTGTCCCTTGGGAGAATATCAACTGAACCATGAGATAGTGAAGGAGCAAAGTATTACATAAACATAGCTTAGGTATAAACCTAGAGAAGGAGATTAAGTGACTGCGAGTAGTTAAATCTGTCTGTATATAATGAAATGAAATTATTTTATATAGTATTATGAAATGTAAATGCTGATTATAAAACAAATGTATCCCAATCCTCTATAGATATATAGATGTATGTGATTGTCCAGTAGGTTGACAACATATGAAGTTATTTAGGATTGAGAAAGACATTCTGTTTAACAGCAATTCCTTCTACTTTGTTTTACATGCTCTGCTTTAGTAAAAACCAAATGGATACACTTTTGCTATCAGTAAATTTTAAAACATAATATTTTATAGCCAACAAGACATGGGAATTGGTGCTTAACAAAGCTTAGGAAATGCTCTTTGATCTTGTGCTAAGCAGGATGTGCCAGTCTAGGGTCACCTTCAGGAGGGAAGACACATTGTCTCATTGGGAAGATGCAGATGTATTTAGCCAAATACAAACCAGCCTCATTTAAGAGGTTTATAGCAAACAAGAATGGGAAGTAGTTTGCATAATTTTCTCATGCTCCTTTAATAGTGTTTATCTTTTATAAGACTCTTTAAAACAGTTGCTGGCCACCTGTCAATAACATGGCCTTTTATGGACTCAATCTTTTACTGTTCTAATGCCCTTGACACATAAATCAACAATCTTAGAACAAGGAAGCGCTGAAATTGTTAAGACAACTGCTAATTTTGAATTTGGTACTTCATCTTTTGTCAAATGAAGTAGAGAGATATGAATTACATGAAGGAAAAAGATGCATTATAAAATTCACTCTAGTAAAGTAAAATAATCTATTTTTTCTGAATTTTTTCAAAATTGGTGTACAGTTATATTTTATATCCTAGGTGCATGGAAATCAAGCCAAGTACCATTCACGTAATATTTTTGTCTCAGCGTTACTTAATTTACATACATTCTACTTGGAATTCCAATTGTTTTGTAAGTATTAATGACATAAATGCTTTGAGAATAAAAAGTTATTTTTGGTAGAATAAGACAACTGATGTTTCTCTCCAGATTTGCATAAAATCTGTCAAGCTTGGTGTTTTACACATATTTATTGACCTACATTCTAGACAGATTTTGCCTGATAGAGAATAAACACAGTCCTACAAATCTGTACACAGGGAGACATTTCTATTCATAAAGTGATAGTATCCAAGCCTTAAAGGAGACAGCTGTTTATTATTCACTTTCCAATTAGATTCCAACTTTCTCTAAATTATCACGAACAAAAAGAAATGAAGCAGATTTCAACCCACGGGAAATCCTCTTTGTTCTTGTTAGAAAACACAGACAGATAGCACCTCCTCTCCATGTCTTCTCACTCGTGGTAATGTAAGCTGTGGGGCTGACTCTTAACCTTTGTGTGGAGATGTTTGATGCTGTGTGCCACTGTCTCACATCATGCATGGCAGTGAACTTTGTGTTTCCCTTAACAGAATTTGCATACTGTGTTTTCAAGCTATATTTTAAACCATGTGTGCTCTTAGGAACAGAGCAGCTAATTGGGTTAACTATGCTTGGTTGTCAAGAGCAATTTTAGATGTGGTCTTCATCCTAGGCAGTGTGTGATTATTTCAAGACTGCTTGGAGGGCATAAGTAGACAGCCAGTCATTGGGTATACTGTGGTGAAAAATCTGATCTTTCGTGAGAGTACTTAATTGGACACAATGCAATACCCAAGGTGCAATGAAAAGATAAGACAGCAGTTAGAGCCTGCAAGGTGGATGAGCTCCATTAATAATGACTGTGTTGCCACCTCTGCTTTTGCAGTTTTTCCTTAGTTTCATTATAGGTCTCTGTGGCATTTTCATGGAATATGCTATTGTCTAGTTCTTACAGTGTGAATATGTAAAACTGAACAGTGTTATCTGTGAAGAGTCAGTTAGTAAGAACCTGTCCTGGATGTGAACCATATTTGAATTCGTAATGTTCTTTTGTCTAGTGACTGAAGTATCATGAGAAAGAGATACAAACTATCACATACAATAAGTTGCCAATTAAATTAGTGTCAGTGCAAAGTTTACATTCATAAATATAATCAAACACATGTGAAAGATGATCCATATATATGTATGATACTAAATACATCCAAAAAATAAAATCAAAGACACATTGTATGTTTATATGAATGTCCCGATGTACCAGTGGACCATATACAATAAATATGTACAATGGAAAAATTTAATTAAAAATTTAACAGAAGAGTATCAGTCAAAACTGTTCTTACTTTTCCAGTAAGTTATACTCACAATAAATTATGTCATATGTTTCTGTGCACCAAAGCATCAACTAGAAAATTTTTAAAATTCAGTTGTTCAATAATTTATTTTCATTGACAATTGTGTAGGTATCTCTTATGAGTTGAAACACTCCTGGGCAATAGAGGGAGAAGTATACAGCTCAAGAAAGTAATGAAACATGATCTAAAAGCTCAGAAAGTTATAATGCTCGCAGAACTGCTATTTTTCATTTTAAAAAGCTTTTTTAATTAAAAATAAGTCATATTATAAATTTTGATCATGTTTTCCTATCCCACATCCTCACCACCTACTTATCCAACTTTATATTATCTCTCTCTCTCCATCTCTCTTACTCCCTCCCTCCCTCCCTCACTCCCTCACTTTCTCTTACTCTAGTTCTCTTTCAACAGACAAGACAAAAATAAAACGAAACAGCAAAGCCAGGAAGCATACACACAGCCCACCCCCACAGAAACACAAAAACAAAAATCAAAATAAATAAGCAAAAAACTATTAGACACGAAATGTCCAAACAGAGCAAAATAAGATAAAAACGGCAAAAGAGCATTTAGGCCATTTTGGGCTGGTCAACTACCCATGAGCATGGGCTTAACCTAATGTGTGGTTTATAAAAACAAGGAGACTCCATTGGAGAAACCTGATTTTGCTTTTGTCATTGTGTATCTTGCTGATAGCTACTTACAGGTGGGGGCTTGTGTTTACTTACTCTGTGCTAGGGCCCCTTATGTGTACTGGCACAGTCTTTGTGAGCTCATACGTGTATCAGTTCTGTTGTGTTTGCAAGTCACTGTTATCTTGGAGCCATCCATTCCTTCTGGTTACTACAATCTCTCTGATTTCTCTTCCACATAGACCTTAAACCTTGAGAGGGGAGCTTGAAGCAGACATCCAATCATCCAATTTAGCACTTTGTGCTTCAAACTCTCTCAGTGGCTTCACCTTGTGTAGCTGCGGGTCATTCATTGTAAGAAGAAACTTCTCTAACGAGAGCTGAGTGATATACTGATCTATGGGTATAGCAGTATGTCACTAAGAGTCATTTTGTTGCTATGTTCCTTTGGCAGAATAATAGTATCAAGTGTTATTGGAATAACTAACCACTTTCTAATTAGAATTTCACTAGACAGAACAAGTATCTGACACTACTAATGTGCCTAAGAACCTAAGACTAGATCGATCATGGGCCTTGGAGAAAACTTACTGTTATTATTCTGTTCTAGGACCATAGCCTGTGACCAATCTTATGTGAGCTGTAAATGAGGGCTAGCAAGAGGAAACCTGCTTTTTTGAGGAGCAGTCTGCAAGCTGGGCAAAGAATTCTAGAGATGTAATTTGGTGGAGGTTTGCAGTGATAAAGCTTTTTGTGAGTGATCCACGTATACTTCTGTTAGTGAATTCAAACTAGCCTTAGGCGAAACCATTTTCCTGGTCTTTCATTGATGTACTGTCTGAGGGGAATCAAGTTTTATTCATGTCTCTTCATGAAAAGGAATGTAGAACCAATTAACTGGTCTTTACAGTAGGTCAACACTATGAACATTTTCTATAAAATTCTTTTGGCTTTATTCTGAGATTAAAATGCTAAACATTCATAATTGGTCTAGTCTCATGATTATTGTCAAGGATGGAATGGCTCATCAAGAAATTCTCAACCAGGTGTTATAGCACATGCCTTTAATCGCAGCACTTGGGAGGCAGAGACAGGCTAATCTCTAGTGAGTTTGGGGCTAGCCTGGTCTAAAAAGTGAGTTCCAGGACAGCCAGTGCTACACAAAGAAACTCTGTCTCAAGAAAAAAAAGAAAGAAAAAAGAAAGGAAGGGAGAAAGAAAGAAAGAAAGAAAGAAAGAAAGAAAGAAAGAAAAGAAAGGAAGGAAGGAAAGAGGAAGAGAAAGAGATAAATTATCTTTGGATTGAGATTCTAAATTAGCACAAGGCACCCAAGCTTTAAAATACCCACTGAGCAGCATGTAGTTTAGCCTTGAATCTAATATAACTGTGCCTTCCTGTGGGAAATAGGATAACAGTTTTGTTCACACACAATGGACAGAGGAAACTAAAATTAAAGCTATGTGGAATTAATTTTAAAGTGTTATACATTCTATAAAGTCTTTTTTATTAAGATGCATCTTTAGTTTTAAGATTCTCAGATGGAATATTTTGCAAGTCTATAAGAAATCATCAAAAGTATTGTAGGAAAATATACAGAGACAAAATAAAAATAGGATTAAAATGTCATTTATTAGGTACTTTATGTACACATGAAGAAATCATCAAAAGTATTGTAGGAAAATATACAGAGACAAAGTAAAAATAGGATTAAAATATCATTTATTAGCTACTTTATGTTGACATGAAGAAATCATCAAAAGTATTGTAGGAAAATATACAGAGACAAAGTAAAAATAGGATTAAAATGTCATTTATTAGGTACTTTATGTTGACATTTTCAACAAATTCACTGTCTTTTTTTTGTTTACAAAGCATTAACCTCAACATCAAGAAACTCTATTTTCTGGAATTTATTAAGTACTTACACAATTTTACATATGAATTTAATGAAATAATATTTTGAGTAGACCAAATCTAGTACTATTTTAAGTGAAAAGATGACTAGCCCAATATTTCAGATAATTCTCCCTCTTCTGTTTACAATTTTATTGTGTCACTTGTAAGAAGGACAACATCACTAAACATCTTTTTTGTTATATAAACATATAGATACTATAAAATCATTATTTGTATGTTTTCTCCTGTAGATTAATGCTGTTTTGCACAAAAGGTAGCATCTTAACCCAAAGTTCTAGACTTAGGCTTTATTGGAGTCCAAGTGTCAGAAGAGCTAGGTTTAAAATGCAACTGGTTTTATTGTTAATTCAAGATGTGAATTTGGAGAACCAGCCCCGTTTCCCATCCTGTTTTCCTGAGGCACAGAATGAGTCCTTTGCCTGGCTTAATGGATTTTACTCTTTCTTCTTTCTTCAGCATCTTGCAGACAAAATGTTATGCATAATCTAGAGGTGGATAAAAATAAATGTGAAGCCAGACCTTTTCTTATGGAAGTAGGACTGAGGGAAAAGGGTGGCAGCTGTGTGTGTGTGTGTGTGTGTGTGTGTGTGTGTGTGTGTGTGTGTCTGTCTGTCTGTCTGTCTGTCTGTCCCAGGGGACCCTATGACCATGTGAAACTTACCTTCTCAGGACTTGTTGCTGACAATCAAGGGTCATCAAATAAGTACCCATCATCATGACGACATTTTGAAAATCATGTGTTTGTGTGATCTTTGTGTTTATTCACAATTCTAAAGTGTATTTTCAATTTAATACACTCGATTTTGTAAACGCCTTGGAAACAGTTTGAATTGTCTTAGAAAAAGAAATAGATAAGACACGTATACTTGGTACCTTTTCCAGTCATCAGCTCAGAGGCTTCCTTGGGCAGCAGATGGCAGTGGGTATAGAAAGCCATAGCCAGACATTGTGCAGAGAGTCTAAATTGGAGGTCCCATCAGACCTCTGAGCCTGAACCTATAGGAACCTGGAGGGTAAGGAAGAATGAAGGAGTCAGAGGAGTTGACATCAGGAGAACTTGCCCCACCAAAGCAACTTAGCAGGGCCCATGTAGGCTCACGGAGACAAGCAGCAAAGACGATGCCTGCATGGGTGTGCACCAGGTCCTCTGTATGTAAGTCATGGCCGCTAGCTCAGTGTTTCTGTGGGAGCAGGTGTCTCTGGTACTTTTGCCTGCTCTCGGGATTCTTTTCCTCCTATTGGGTTTCCTTGTCCAACCCCAATATGAGGGTTTTCATCTCATCTTTTCGGATCCTATTTTGTCACATTTGGTAGTTGTCTCTTGGAGGTCTGCTTTTTTCTGAAAAGAAAATGGGGGAAGGAGTGGATATGGGGACAGGGATGTGTTGCACAAGCTGGGAGGAATGGAAAGAGGACAAAGTCTGGAAATTGTGGTTGATGTATTGTGTGAGAGAAGAATCTATTTACAATAGGAAGAGAGAAAGAAAAAGAAAGAAAGAAAGAAAGAAAGAAAGAAAGAAGGAAAGAAGAGGAAAAACCTTGATTACTTTAAAAATGTTCTAGAATAGCAAACACCTTTCACTCTCAAACCATTGACTCAAGTGTCCCATAAAATACCAACTTATTCATATTTAATGAATTAATTGAAAGAAATCAAAGTAACACAAAGGTCAGACTATGAGAAGCTTTTTTTTTTTTTTTTTTAATCTTATTAAATGTCTTTACTCATCTCTATAGTTCACTTAGGCTTCTTTTTTATTTACATCAAGTGCCCTTTTAAAAAAAAGGTTTTTGATTTCTCAGTTTTAGTTACCATGCCGTTCCACTTTAAATTCTATCAGCAACACTGTACACAGCCATTAGACTTCTTCTAACGTAGCCTGCGACAATAAAAAAGAAGGTGAGGGAGAGCATTTTCTGCAAAACAGTTAATTGTGCAGGCAGAGAAAGCCTGGAGGAAAAGGCTTTCATGAGGGGCTATTTTCTTTACCACTTACTAAAGCAGAGTTCAGGGTGTGAGGCAAGAGTAATGGGTTTTCACTGTGACTAGTTTCTGATGCCCTTTATGAGCAACGCAATCTCTATCCACCTGAAATGAAGGAAATGAATCAAAGCAAACTTTTAGTAATCCCAAAAGGGCCTGAAGTGAAATTGCCCCAGCTGTTACCTTATATAGACTCCTTGACACAGTTCGCTCTTGTAAAAGTACTCAGGGACAAGCGTTACTTTTCCAGTCGTCTCGTTCAGAGACCTACTTTATAAGACGTCGGGAAGTTAATGTACTAAGACTAGAGACGTCTTTCTAAAATGGGAATGGTATGTCACTTTCTTCCTGCAGCCCTGCTAACTTGTGTGCTGTTTTATAGGTCCCTGGGGACGGTGCATGGGAGATGACTGTGGACCGGGCGGCATCCAGACTCGGGCTGTGTGGTGCGCTCATTCGGAAGGCTGGACAACGTTACATACGAACTGCAAGCAGGCTGTAAGACCCAGTAACCAGCAAAACTGCTTCAAAGTGTGTGACTGGCACAAAGAGTTGTACGACTGGAGGCTGGGACCCTGGAATCAGTGTCAGCCTGTGATTTCAAAAAGCCTGGAGAAAGCACGAGAATGTGTAAAGGGGGAGGAAGGCATCCAGGTGAGAGAGATAACGTGCATCCAGAAGGACAAGGACATTCCCGCAGAGGACATCATCTGCGAGTACTTTGAACCCAAGCCCCTCCTGGAACAGGCCTGCCTCATCCCTTGTCAGCAAGATTGCATCGTGTCTGAGTTCTCGTCCTGGTCTGAGTGCTCCAGGACCTGTGGCAGCGGCCTGCAGCACCGCACTAGGCACGTGGTTGCACCACCACAGTTTGGAGGCTCTGGCTGTCCCAACCTCACTGAGTTCCAGGTATGCCAGTCCAACCCCTGTGAGGCAGAGGAGAGCCTGTATAGCTTGCAGGTAGGGCCCTGGAGTGCATGCTCAGTACCACACTCACGTCAAGCCAGGCAAGCCAGGCGTCGTGGCAAAAACAAGGAGAGAGAGAAGGAGAGAGGAAAAACTGTGAAGGATCCAGAGGCCCGTGAGCTCATCAAGAAGAAGAGAAACAGAAACAGACAAAACAGACAGGAGAACAGATACTGGGACATCCAGATTGGGTATCAGACCAGGGACGTGATGTGCTTAAACAGGACTGGGAAGTCTGCGGACCTCAGGTAAAGTCTAATTCCCAGTAACATACCTATCTCCTATCTACAGGAACAACAGGGACTTCAAACTCACTGTACTTACTCCTGGAGTATACATGTGACAGATATTCCTTAGTGCAAGTCTTTGGTAGATCTCTTGGTGGTGGTTTTATTTTGTCCATGTGCAGACTCCGCCCTATTTAAAGGTTTCCTAGCCCATAGAGAATGATTCTCGATGACAAAATACAACTTCTCGGGAAAGGACACATGGGTCCATGGTAGACCACTCATCCAGCATCTGTGAGGCCCAAAGTTCAGTTCCCAGCAGCTCAAAGAGCAACACTGCTTCTTTTAGCGGTTTTTTTCCTTCCCTATCAGAAAAGGAAGTAAAATTATTTGGAGCTCGGTGCTTTGGGATTTTTGAATACAGATATTTATCTGAGTGAGTTAATAGACTAAGGCACACTTGTAATCTCTCCAAGTGCCTTTTCAGAATTACCCTATAAACAAAACCTGCTTTTAACAACTACCTAGGGAACCATACCTAAGAATAATATTCTCTCGCATTTTATAAAACAAAGTAACTCTCTCCAGAGAAGCAAATAGGAAAGCAGCAGGAAATAAGAAAGTAGAAGGTATTTAACCAGGAGTGGCCTAGCTTTGAAAATGTAATTAATTGGCAGCAATTCCTAGATGGAAATCATTTGGCAGATTATCTTCTGGTACGTAATGACTACATTATGAGATGCTACCTCATGTATGATTCATCTGTTGTGAAAATGGTATTAATTGAGGTTGATAGGAAGAATATGATGTTCCCTGGACTGGCTAAATTTTGCTCTGAGAGAAGCCAGACTCTCTGGGAGTGGCTTATCTGCATCATTTGCATAATTGCCTTTCCTGGCATACTTATGAAGTTTTGATTTGGACGGAACCTAAGCGATTATAGCATCATCACTCAGAGTTTTATATCCTGTTTATTGTAGCATTGACATTGGGCGTGCCATCTCCTTTATCATGCAGTCTGTCCTCTTGATTAAAACCATAAGATAAATGTCACCCAATGACTCAACCCATATGCTGTTGTTGAGCAACTGGAGACCATTTCTTCTTGCCCTTGGAAATCTTGGAAAAATCATCACTTCCTGTTTACTTTGGAGGTTGGGAACCTAACAGATTATGTGGCATGACTGCTGCTTTCTCAGATAATCCACTGGTTTATTTTTCCCATGCTCTCCATCTTTCCCTCACCTGTTAATTGACTTGTTGGCTGTGGATTTTCAGATATAGGTGAGAAAACTTTTTGGAAGAGTTTATAGCTTAAGTAAACAAGTAAATAAAAAAAAGCATGATCCGTTCATCAAAGACAAAAACTTTCTCTCATAATACTATTGTTCTGGCTGCCTCTTATTTTAGGTCATCATTTTACAGTACCAGATTCTGACCCTTGGGATGTGCTTCTGCTGGGCAAGCACTCTACCACTTATCTACCTGCAGTCCTTCTTGCTGTTTTGAGCCTACTTGCCACTCTTCCCCGCCTTTAATTCATACATTTCATTTCAGCTGCCCAGTAACTCACATTGCCCCTTCAGAGCGTCTTCTTCCCAATCCTGTTTACGTTGCTGATTGTGTCTGCTTCCCTGGCCTACATTCACCAGGTTCATTTTAGATATGTGTGTGCATTTGAACCTCCATACGGACACATTTCAATCTGCTTCCCATTTGGTTCTTAACTCTCATGACTCCAATCCTTTATCCCTGGTGAGTAGTAGTTATCTTAGTGGCAAGGCTTCCACTGAGCAACTGAATGAGCCTCTAGGGCAACTTTGAGTTGACAGAGATAAGAAACTTGGACAGCTATTGTGTCTTGCCCCTCCATGCATACTTCAGACCTCCAGAGATGCCTGAATTCTCCGAGGCGTCAAGGTGTTATAGAAATAATATGGTTTCCTGATCAGAGTTCACTCTGCACACTTAGAGATTAATAATGGGAAAAGCTTTTTAAAATTGCGTGATCTGTCTTTGGCTAATGCTCAAAGTAGAGCCGGCTTCAAATAGGCTTTACTGACTTATATGCATACACTTTAGGCTTAAGCATTCCACACCCATTATCATCCTTAAATCTTTCCTGTCCCATCCTGAAGTTACACTTTGAACATTTATATAGTAGCAAATCTCTCCATGTAGGAAAATGGACAATTTACACAGCAAACATAATTGTCAGAAATATTTCTCATATGTACTAATGTTTTTTTCTTTTTCTTTTTTAATAGTTGTTATGTAGGGTCATCTTGCAACCTGTCAGAATAATGCTTTTCCTGAGTACAAGGGACTTAATGGCAGGCCAAAACTTAATGGTGGTTGTGACCCTGAACTGCCCACTTGAGATTCCCCTTAGAGGCACTTTCCTTGATACCAGGATGGGCCTAATGGCTGGTCACAAGTCAAGGTTGTTTCCTTTTGTTATGGGAAGGGAGCATAATTGAAGGTGCCTCTTGAGAACAAATTTCTTTCTCAGTTTCTTTTTTCTTCTTTTTTTATTCGTTAGTTTATGTCTTTACATTTCAAATGTTATCTCCTTTCCGGGTTTTCCCCTCTCTCATCCCCCCTTCCCCTGCTTCTACGAGGATGCTCTCCCTTCCACCCACCCACTCCTACCTCATCACCTTGACATTCCTCTACACTGGGGAAAAGAGCCTTCATAGGACCAAGGGCTCTCTCCAATGCCATGACAATGCCATCCTCTGCTACATCAATTTTTCTCTAAGTCTTCCAATGGGGACCCCATGCTGAGTCTGATGGTTAGCTGTGAGCATCTTAATCTGAATCAGTAAGGCTCTGGCAGAACCTCTCAGGAGTCATCCATTTCAGGTTCCTGTCAGCAAGCACTTCTTGGCATCAGCAATAGTGACTGGGTTTGTTGGCTGCATATGGGATGGATCCCCAGGTGGGGCAGTCTCTGGGTGGCCTTTCTTTCCTTCAGTCTCTGCTCCACTCATCGTCCCTGTATTTCTTCCCATCAGTATTTTGTTCCCATTCTAAGAATGACTGGTGCATCCACATTTGGTCTTCCTTCTTCTTGAACTTCAGATGGTCTGTAAATTGTATCTTGGGTATTCCAAGCTTTTGGGTTAATATCCAATTAGCAATGAGTGCATACCATGTATATTCTTTTGTGAATGGGTTCAGGATCATATTTTCTAGTTCCATTCATTTGCCTAAGGATTTTCATGAAGTCATTGTTTTAGATAGCTGTGTGAATGTACCACATTTTCTGTATCCATTCCTCTGTTGAAGGGCATCTGGGTTCTTTCCAGCTTCTGGCTCTTATAAATAAGGCTGCCATGAACGTAGTGGAGCACGTGTCTTTGTTATATGTTGGAGCATCTTTTGGGTATATGCCCAGGAGTGGTATAGCTGGTCCTCAGGTAGTACTATGTGCAATTTTCTGAGGAACCAAGAGACTGATTTCCAAAGTGGTTGTACCAACTTGCAAACCCAAAAATGGAGGAGTGTTCATCTTTTTCCACATCCTTACCAGCATCTGCTATCACCTGAGTTTTTGATCTTAGCCATTCTGACTGATATGAGGTGGAATCTCAGTGTTGTTTTGATTTGCATTTCCCTGATGACTAAAGATGTTGAACATTTCTTTATGTGTTTCTCAGCCATTTGACATTCCTCAGTTGAGAATTCTTTGTTTAGCTCTTTAATAGGGTTATTTGATTCTCTGGAGTCAAACTTCTTAAGTTCTTTGTATATATTGGATATTAGCCCTCTATTGGATGTAGGATTGGTAAAGATCTTTTCCCAAGCCTGGTTAGCACACTACTTATCTTTTACTCATATTGGAGGCTGTGCTCTTTAGCTAAATACTACTCTATATAGCTTAATGTTTCCTAAGCAAGTTTCCTAGCAAATCCTTTATAGCATCAATTTTATGACTTCAAGTTTCTCCTGTGCTGAACAGAATGGCATTTTCTTGATATAGATAGTAAGGACTGGCATTGTAAAAAGGATTGTTCAAACATTTTGAGTTTTGTTTAAATATTGTTAAAGGTTGTGCTTGAATAAGGAAACTCACCTTTAGGCTGTCAAGCTGTCAAACATTATATATGATAATTCTAAGTAGAAATTAATAATCAATTCACTTGTCATAAAGTCTCTATATCCTTAGGAAAACATATATGCAAATGTCATTTTACTGAGATATCATGGGAACTGGATATCTGGGAACCTTCGTAATTTTAAATATATTTATATTTAAAACAACTGGTTGAGCATATCAGATTCTATACAGTGGTAAAGATTAAGGTTGTGACAATCCATTGATAAGGATTGCTATGCTTGCAAGAACACACATTTCTTCCTCTGCAACAGTGACGTTTAGCTTGGTTTCAATAGAATCTTATTTGGGGTAGGAATCGATGAAATTGGATGAGATAGTATGTCAAGCATTTCTGTAGAAAACCAAAACTATTAAAGAACAATGTGGCCCAAAACTGGAAGGGAAGTCACTGTTCAGACTGCAGCCTAGGACATTAAAATGATGGTAGGGAGAGGCATAATGGCAGGTGGCCAGCTCAGTGAGCTCAGTCCGAATCTGACAATTCTCCAAGAGCCACTTCACTCCAGAGTGTTGCTTGCTGAACGAAAGACTCTCATCTGCATACTAAAGGCACACATTTCAGGAACCCCTAGGAAGTGTGCTGTAAGTACAACAAGACACAGTTAGTGGAAGTACTTGGGGACTTTTGAAAATACCTTCCACTTAAATTCACTTTGTTTTGTCACATTTTCTAACAAAGGCAATTAGTTGTAATTACAAGCCCATTGGAAACATTGCCAAGAGCTGTGGGAAATTCAGCCCGTGAGATTCCTGAGGGAATACAGAATGAATTTGAGTTGGAAAAGGATTCAGGATGGTTAAATCAAAAGAGGTAGATCTAACCAGCATTGGGAAAATTGCAACAAGCAAACACGTAAAAATACAAACGGTGAACATATAAAGAACAGAATAATATAGTAACATATAGAAATACTGACATGCTGACCTATAAGTCTCTGATTTCTGTAATCAATTTTATTCTTGTTTTTCTATCTAGAAAATAAGTCACCACATGCCAGATGGCTTTCTACTTATTGTTTCTTCTTCTTTTTTTTTTATTCAGAAATTTTGTAACACAATCTCTGCTATCTTTAATTGTTAATTAGAAAGTTATATTGCTGTTCAACAAAATCAATGTCTTTGTGTTTGATTCTTCTTTTACTTTAAAATACCAGTTATTAACAGATCCAGTACTTGTTTTCAGGATCGCTTTCTAGAGTTGTGATATGAAACTGTGCATGGTGAATGTAAAATGTGCATGGTGCTGAATGCCTTTAATCCCAGCCCTCAGGGAGCAGATAGGCTGATCTCTGTGAGTTTGAGGCCTGATGTCTGTAGAGAATTCAAGATAGCGGGGTTATATAGAGAGACTCTGTCTCAAGCAAGCAAGCAAGCAAACAAACCCCATTAATTAATTGATTTTAACTAGTAAACATAAGTATAAAGCTAAAGGCTTGGCCATAGTCTATGAACTCATCAAAACAACTAGAGGACTTAAAGTAATAGATGATTGGATAAAAACAAACAACAAAAAGAACCCTAAAAACTAAAAAAAAGCAACCAAACAAACAAAAAAAATGCAAAGTTGGTGAAATAATTCAGTGAGTAAAGGTGTTTCTAGACAAGCTTGTCCAGGTGAGTTTGGTCCCTAGAACACACATAAAAAAAATGAAGGAAAATAGTTGATTTATCTCAGTTGTCCCCAGATTTCTTTAGGCAGTGCCATTCACATCCTGTCATCCTCTCTTTACCACTACCCACTCTTCTCTGTGTGTGTGCACACACAATAATAGTAAGAAATTTCCTAAAGAAGAAAAATGTTATATAAGCATAGACAAATCTGTGGCCTCAATTCAATGGTATTCAAAGCAGTGATAAACAAGCCGTGTACATTTTCCAGAATGGAGTAATATTTCTATAAAACTGTACATGGGGGATAGGAAGGAGAGTACAGTACAATTTCTAAAAGCCTTCCAAGTTTTGTAATTCCCAATGAGCCTTCCAAAAAAGTGTCTAATATCTTAGACATGAAATCTTGTATATATCTTTCTTAGAAGAAAGCTCGTTCATTTTCAGCATGGGCTACTGATCAGTTCATCCTGAAGCAGGGTACATTTCGAAGCAGTGAATATGGTGTCCCAGCACAACAGCCTTGGCTGTGCCTGTGCAGTTTCCCTAACTTGATCCACTGTCACTATCTGGCTACTGACGCCCTTTCCCACACTAAGATTGTGAGAACTGATGAAATTGCAAATTTAATTCTGCCCTTACTAAAAAAGAAGGGAGAAAATTACCTGCTATTTAAGGCAGCATTGACTCCTTTGGTTATTTGGAATCCATTTATAAAATGACTACTTCTCAGGCATACATATCAGGCTTTTACATTTACAATTTTCTAATAGTATCCAGTGTTGACAGGCCTGTCAGAGAGTCCTTTGCACATCTTTTAAGCATGCCTTGGCTTCCTCCAGATTATGCCGAGAAATACTCACTGTGGCTATTTCTTCTCCTTAGCGAGTAGATAGCGAACAAGAAAGCCATATTCCTCTCAGAAGGTAAGTGCTATGAGGAAAGTTATGCCAGAGTTATGAAAGGTCCAGCCCCAGGCATTCTCACTAGCTTCTGTGTGTAAGGGTCTGTGAGCAGAATATTCCGGAGGCTCCTTGACCTCTTCTTTCTCAGATTCTACCAAAGGAAGAGGTAATAGTATTCCAGAAAATAAAAGAAAAGAAGAAAAGAAAAGTTGGAATTCAGCCATGGCCAGATTTCTCTAACAAAGGCAAAGCTCTCCTCAGCTCTAGGTCCATAATTTTCCTGGTGCCCACCTCTAACGTGCTTCATCACTACTAGGCAATTTCTCTTTTGTAAATAATAATTTTGTTCAACTTTTCAGATTAATAAGTATGAGCTTGAAACTTGTTTTCTGCTGCCTTACTAAGTGACAGCTACACATAAGAGTAAAATGTCAGAAGCACAAAAAGGAACACTGTCCCACATCAGAAAAACTAAGCAAAATCCAATTCTAGGATACTATTTTTTCATAATAACCAATCTGACCCTAAAGAACCAACAGTACGTTGAGGTGCCAAAGTAAAGGGCAGGCTGGCAGAGAGCAACCAGGAAGTAGTGAGCTCCTCATGAAAGGAAGTCAATAAGATCCAGAATCCTGTCCAAAGGGATGCTATTATGGTTAGCATACTGTTGGAGCTCCACCCCTACAGTTACTTGGCAACGGCCACCGTTGCTCTGCCCCATAGTTACCTGGCAACAGCCAGGTATGCCTGATACTATAAAAAGTGCTGCTTGCCCCCTCCTCACTCTTTTGCTCCTGCTTCCTCTTGCTCTCTCTTGCCCCTTTGTCCCTTCTCTCCCCATTCTCCTCCCCCATTCTCTCCATGTGCTCATGGCTTACCTCTATTCTCTCTCCTCCTATTTCTCTCTCTCTCTCTCTCTCTCTCTCTCTCTCTCTCTCTCTCTCTCTCTCTCTCTCTCTCTCTCTCTCTGCCCCTACTATCCTGCTCCCCTCCCCATGCCCTGAATAAATTCTATTCTATACTACTATACTATACAATCTTGTGGCTCTTCCCTCAGGAGGAAGGGATGTCTCCACATGGGCCTGCTGAAGCACCCCCTTTTCTCAGACCTCCATGGAACATATCCCCCCTTTCTTTATCTTTTTATAAATATAAAATTGGTGCCAAAACCTGGGACATATCCTCTCTTTATCATTTTATAAACACATCAATTATTAATGCTGAGTAGGGTTGTACAGATTTGAAGGGGTAATGCAGAAAGAATATGGAAACAACAACAAAAAACCCAACAGCTCTGACATCTGGAGGCCAACGTCAACTCATCATGTAGGAGTGTTATGTCACAGGCTGTTCACATGTCAATCTAGGTTGCAATGTGTAGAAGAGTTAGCACATGCTGAAACCTATAGAGCTTGAGAAATGAAGCTTAAATGTTTGGACTTTATATCCCCTGGGTGTAAATATCTCAAAATTTATTAGTAATGAGGCGTGAGCATGTCTGAAGGGGTGTGTGTGTGTCTGTGTGTGTGTGTGTGTGTGTGTGTGTGTGTGTGTGTGTGTGTGATTTATTGATATGATACAAACAGGCAGTTATAAAAGCATGCTGTATGTATAAAAAATCAGAATAATTAAGCTTTAAGGTAAAGAGATTAGAAAATAACTTGAAATCATTACCGATTTATTTTGCATTTAACAAGGTTCTTTTACTGTGTGTGTGTGTGTGTGTGTGTATGCACATGCACTTGTATGTGAATGTAAGCATGTGCATGTGTGCATTCATGTGCAAGCTAGAAGATCAACCTTAGGTGTCCTTCCTCAGGTATTGTCACCTTGATTTATGAGACAGAATGTCTCATTGGGTTGGAGATTGCTAATTAAGCTAAATTGCCTAGCCATACGTCCCGAGGATCCATCTGTCTTTTCCTTCCCAACACTATGATTACAAATGTACACTACTATGCCCGCTGTTTTCAGATGCGTTTTAGGATAATCTAAGGCCCCACTAGATGTTCAGCAAGAATTGAACCAAATTTTATCTCCCCAATACCTTACTTGAGTTATAAGTCAAACCATTTTAGTGATTTATTGAGAGAGGGTGTTGGGAGAGAGAGGTGCAGTTACTAAGAAAGCTTATTATAATTCTCAATAACTATTGACATGTTTCAATTCATGAACTGCGACCATTACAAATAATCCCAACAACTTTTCCCCTGAGAAATAACAACTTTGAATCTGAGTAAATTAGCTTTTTGCACCTCTTTATAAAGTTGGTCCAGAGTCATTGTGCTGGTCTACATTCTCATTCTGTTTGCCCGTTCCCAGAGTATAATAGAAGGAAATAAGTAAAGCACCTACTTGTCTATAATTAGTTAGAAGGAAACACATGCCCATTCATGTTCCTCTGCCATGGTGTTTGCATTCAGTCCAAAAGACTAGATTTCCCAAATGGTGGAAACAAATGCTAGAAGCACATAGTCTCCACTTAACTAGTACTGGGTCCAAGATACCTATTGTGATCAAAGTTATAAGGCAGGCTATCTGCTTTTCTGTGTGCAAGTTCCCAGTTAACATCATTTGTTAATTATGATGCATTTCTCTTAAAATATGTGATTAAATTTATAGATAACCATGTAATCCTCTTTTTGCTCAAACTCATTCTACTGTTCTTTTCTTTAATTTGATATCATTCATTAAAAAAATAACTAGCAAACAAATGAGTAGCTGACCCATACTTTATATATAAGGACATTTAAGAACAAGTCTACTCATATGTATTAATGGTTATAATCTGTATAGGCCCAGGTAAACTGTTACTTAGAAGAAAGATACAGGGTTGGGGACTTAGCTCAGTGGTAGAGCACTTGCCTAGCAAGCGCAAGGCCCTGGGTTTGATCCCCAGCTCGAAAAAAAAAAGAAAAGAAAAAAAAGAAGAAAGATACAATATTAACCGCACTGCAGTTTCCACTCAACTAAAATAATGAGTATTCATGTCCAGTACACACTGACTCCCTGAAATTTAAAGGAGTCTTTCCATTTTTAAAGCTTGAACCTCTTAGTAAATTACAAGGCATCAACTGAGAACTATGGTAAACGGTAATTCTTTAAGCTTATAAAACATGTAAAAGAATGTTGCCAAAAGGTACATTGTATTCAATTAAGAGACTATAGGCTTATGTTTATTTCATGAGACACCATTTTGAATATATCTCAAATCTCAATATTATGGAGCCTGGTGAACACCAAGCAATCACCATCACATTGTTAAAATTAAATTTTCCTGTTAATACTAGGAAGTGTACCATCATTAACATCATAAATACACACTGGTGCTTTCTTGGTATTTGTTCGTTTATCTTAATCTTCATATATTATAAACACTCTTATTTGTATTTTCTTTTACTTGTGTTTTTACAATTTCAAACTGGTTATCTATCTACCTATCTCTCATCTCTCATCTATCTATTTACATATATATGATGTTTATATGTTAGGAACATACATGCATATGGAGGTCAAAGGGCTTTTGAGACTGAGTTCTCTTCTTCCACAGTGAATTCACATTATCCAGCTTGTGCCCAAGTTTTAATGGCAAGTACTTTTATTCACAACGTCACTCACACCTACCCTGATTCCACATCTTGAATCCATTAGGATAGCTTCTCACAAATGCTACTTACTTGCAGTTAATTAAAGACAAACTAAGTTCTCCTCTTATGAGTGTCTACCTGTAACTCCTAGCACATTCAGACTATCAAAGTGAACATCCCAATTGGGTCACTTCCCAATTCTAAAGAAAGACTATATCACAGCCAGAATATTTCTACCTCCCTTAAACTTCTGTGTTTCACTTCCTCTGAGTATTTTTAATTCACTTTAGTAAGGTACAATTGACATATAAAAACAATTCATATGTAATATATAATTATTTACTACATAACAGGGATTTGCTGATTACACTAAAAATATAATGGAACATAAAACTCCTTACAAGCCAGTGATGTTGTGGATGAAGAAACGTAAGAACATTGTTTTGCTCATGTGTTTATCACGGTACTAAGGTAAACACACTATACTGCCAATCATATAAGGGCAAAACAATACAACCATATAAAGGCAAAACAATACAGAATAACAGGTATAAATAGGTTATACTATCTAGGTTCTTATAAATATATTCTCTAATGGCTACAGATGACCAACTAATTAACTAATGATACTTCTCTCAGAAGATGATCATGTCCTTAAGAAATTTTCAACTCTATACAGTTGGCTGAGTTTAGTGATCAGAATATATTTATGAAACCATCAAAGCTATAAAGTTACACTTGTCACCTCACAGCAGTTTTTTTCTGATCTTTTTTATTGTAACACTGGCATTACTAATATTATTTTATGTGTTAAGACTAAGATCTATTCTTTTATAAATTTTAAGTAAAAAATATAGCATAGACTGTTCTTGTGTGAGAAGGACTCAGGGACAGGACAAGTAAACAAGAGAAAACTGTGGGAAGCATTTTAAGTAGTTGATCTAAGTTACAGGAAGGGGTGTGGAGTCTTAATGAATCAGGTCAGCAGTATCCATGCATAATCCTCTCCACCCCACACAAACTAAATAAGTTTCCTTCCTCACCTTTCTTGCTGGCTTTATTGGTACCTCACAGTTGGTTGTTCTGTTTGAGTCTCTTACTTGAGGTGGTGCAAGAACAAGTTTCCTATGGGAATAGGCACTCCCTCCAGCAGAGCAGACTGTGATTGGGGTAGTGACCTTGTAGCTCTTTGGCAGTAAAAGGGTTCTCACCCATTGTTTTCAATTATTTGCTGGAATTTGGCTAGCACCACATCAGTAGTAATGAGTTTTCCTCTGACAAATAAATCAATAAGGGTTTTTAAATGGGAGGAAACATTTCAAAAGGAAAGAAAAAAAATACATAATTCCCATAGGAGAAGGAATTAAATAAATCATTATAAAGCTCTATTTGTATAATCTAATAAAGAATGCACTAGCTTGCAGGGTTTACTAACGAGTTACATTACAGTTTCATGTATGTGTATTTTTTTATTTAATTGCCTTTTAAAATTGTTATTCAGCCATTGGCTTTTTTTTTTCATAATTTTACTGTGCTGTGTTCTTTACTTTTCTAATTTCACATAACTTCATTATGTGAGAGATTTTATGTTTGAGAGCTACCTTCTTTCATTTTGATTACAATTGCATGTGCACAGACACTGGTTTCTAAAAGGCTGTTATGCTGGAAGCATTTTTGAGTAGTACTTGCTGGGTTAAGAATGACTTCACATAAACAAAATGACTGTGCTCTGCTCAGTACAAGAAAGCCTCTGTACTGTAAAGGGTTGGAATGCCGACATAGGCATGCCTAGTGTAGTGTTCTGGAATAAACAAAGCAAGTTCTTTCAACAAGAAATGCCCTGTATGAAAACAGTCATGTCAAAATGAAAAATGTCCTGACATTTGTTTCTAATACATATAAAATGGAGTAAAAATGTAACTTGGATAATTTTCTTACACAAATACAGAGCTGAAATATTCACTTCAAGTTTTTCACACCCAAATTTATTATCCGGCTTCAATTTTTTTTAAAGTTTTGTGTATACCTCAGTCTTACTTGAAAGTGGAATAGAAAAAAAACCTGACAGTTGTGATGAGAGAATTCATATCTTCTTCTTTCATAGGTTATTCATCATGTTCATGTGTGTATTCAATAAATAAATAATAAGCACTCATTAGTACTAATCTTTTCTTTGAAAAAATCTTTGAATGACATTGATTTTGATGATTTTCTCCCAAATGATTTGTATACTCTAAATCTAGCAGTATCTTGCATACAAATTCGTATGTATCCCTATGGGTTGAAAGAACAAGTAGAATATTATGATTCCAGTTTTCTTTACTCTCTCTACGTGGGGGAATAGTTCCCATTTTGTGTAGTATATATTCTGTGTCACTTTAGAGACTGTCTCTATAGATTAAAAATTGTACTGGGCTTTCATTTTGCTCATGGGAGTGGATTGACTCTTTAAACTAACAAAATAGTTATATAATCTAGTCATAACAATAATATATGACTCCTCACATTATGTAGGAATGTTAAAAAGAGAAATTAGGGCAAGTGGCTCCCTGGTGGTGCTTTTTAAGGTAAACTTTTCTGCTTAGTCTGAAAGAGTGTAGTGTCCTTTCTCAAAAGTGCTTGGAAACTAAAACCTATTGGACACTAGAGGAATGGTCTCGTGCTACTTGCATAACAGACAGAATCAGATAGCCTAGATTCAAGTAAGAGCTCTACCACTAATTTCTTAACTCCAAAATGAAATGCTATCCCAATGTTGCACATGTAACAGGATTATTATTAGAATACAAAAATCTATGCTTGCAAAACGGCTGTGAAATTGAGAATTGCTACGCAAAACAAATGAAAATAAAAGATAGTTTTTAAAATAATTAGATGCTAAAGATCAAAGATTGTGTTGAAAAAAGTAGGAAAGAGGAGGGCATAATAACAGCTTCTTAGACTTTATAAATCTTTCAAATGGTCAGAGTAATATCTATTGAATCAGAACCAGTGTGCATATACTTAAATTAAAAATCTTTCTTAGCCTTATATATCTTTAATATGCTAAAATGAGATTTGCAGTAAAAATATACTTATAACTATATATTTTTGAATATCAAAAAGTTTTATTAACATTAAAAGAAAATTTCAATATTATCAAGTAACTTCAGTAGTGTTCTTTTTTATTAATCAATTATTTATTTACTATGCATATATTATTTTTATCTGCCCAAGTCACAGAATTTCTGATTTTACTCACAGAAAAGCTGTTTTAAAGTTTAGAAATATCCAAAATATTATTTAAGAGTTATCTCTGTTCTATTTTTGTGTGCAAAAGTCATCCTATCATGGCAAGTATATTCAAAGGTCGTGTTTGTGGGGTTTGTGATATTCAAGAATATCAAAAATATACATACATATATATATATATATGTTTGTATATGGCAACTTGCTGAAGCCCTTCAGTGTTGCTCATGTTCATGTGTCTTTAGGATGGGGCATTGTGATTGAATAGCTTATCAGTAAGCTGGTTCTTGAGAATATAAATTCTCCCTCTCTGAGGTACCATTAACTTGCTCTTGTTCTTCATGTAAGGTTGGGGTCTTGCACCAGGGGAAGAGGGGGCATATCTTGCCATGTCATTCATTATTACAGATCACTACATTCAAAGCTGGGTAAGGGGATCATCACTTTTCTTCTCTGTGTGTGTGAATATCAATTTCCAACACCGTGAAGCCCTGTAAGGTCTAAGCTTATAGGTCTGTAGCAGCTTGACTACACGGCTATGTAGTGTCTTTAGCAATAGGGTCCATTTTAACAATATAGAGTATATTCAGAGGTGTGGAGCATCTGGATCAAATTAAATTTTAACAGACATTTCTCAATGCTTTCTCCAAGTTTGTACACCTGATATTTCCTTTACCAAAGTAAAAAATATGTTTTGTCTTATTTCTCTAAGCAGAAGCTTTTGTTGACTGTCTGATGCATGTCTAATGACATCGCATCTTAACTTCAATTTTTGTTTTTTTTTATAGCAAGTGAGAGCATTTAGTCATTAAATAATTTATTATTATTGTGTGAATGTTCTGGAGGTACTCGTGTTCTCATGGGTGTGTGTGCATTTGTGGAACACTGATATCTTCCATAATCACCCTCTACCTTTATTGAAGTAGGATATCTTGATAAACTCAGATCAAACTAATTTGGAGAGTCACACTGTTCAGCTTGCTCTGAGAATCCCCTGTGTCTGTCTTCAGTGCTGGGCTGCTACACTAATCCAGAATTTACCTGAGTGCTGGGGATCCAAATGATATTCACCAGGCTTGCGGGACAAATGTGTTTATGCTTAGTCAATGTCCTGGTCACTCACTCTTTTTCACTTCTATGTGGATTGTCCTGTTCTTTATATGTGTGTATGTAGATAAGAAGCAAAATATTGTGATCTTTGTTTCTCTTTGTAACATTACATTTTAGAGTAATTCAGATTATTTCATAATAACTAACCCTCTATAATAAACATTGAGACTATCAGCTGTATCATTAATGAGATGACTCATACAATTTTTAAATTTTAAATGTCAGAAAATATGTTTGCTTTCGGCCGTGGCTTCTGCACTGCAGCTGATGTACAGTACATTCCAAGTGATATACATCTAGTCAAGCCTCTTGGATTTCTTGAAAGATTTGCATTTTGTTGTTTATTATTAAGCTTACACATTTAATCCAGTAGACCTCGCCTGTGTATGTGAGGAATAGCTTCATTTTCCTTAGTCTTTGCTTCGTCTATTTGTCAGCACTGTAGAACTTGAAAAGGATCGACTCTCCTTACTTGGAATATCACCTTCTGAGGCGGAGTTATTTTTCTGTCCATGCACATTACCGTGCATTTTCTACAATGACTCTACTGTGGGCAATGGTAAGTGTCCCCTCCCCATACTCCTTTGCACTTTTGTCCTATGTAGCCCAAGTTCGCATTGAACTCACTGAATAGTCAGGCTTCTCTTGATCTCCTGATCTTCCTGCCTCATCAATGAGATTTCAGGCATTTGCTACCATGCCTTCAGCACATTTCTGCCCAGTGATCAATAGGGTTTACAAATATAAGAAAACTCATGCTTTTATTTATAGTTGGTATAAGTAATATTTGATAAAATTATTTATTCCCATCATAATCTTAATAATTTCTATTTCTTGGTCATGTGTACTGTAAAATAATGTAACTTTAAAGTAGATGCTTAATTTTTCTCATGTTAAAACTTAATTTTCTACGTTTTTCCATTTTGATATAAAGGTAATTATTAAATGTGTTCCTAGGCCGAGATTTCTTTTAATTCCAAAACTATTTACTAAATTCCCATCAGTTGTCAGTGTCCTTTTAAATATTTGTGTCAGCAACTTTGTTTGCATCATATTTTACTTGCATAAGCATTCAGCTGGAGCAATAGTCAGAAATTTTGTTTTGCAGAGGTCGTATTAAGTATACTGAAGTAATTAGTTTTAACTATTAGGATAAGAGTTTTGAAAGCTGATCAAAATCAAATTATTTAGAAATGGTATAATATTTGAGTTCTTTAATTTCAAATAGTATGTAAATGCTTAGAGTATTTGAATTTACTTTATCTGTAAGTGCATATTAGTCTATTATAAATAATCAAGGGCAAGAGGCCATGTAACATTGATTGTTACAGAATCCATGCACATTGGATCCTGTTTAGGGATGTATAAAGTATTAACAGTTTAGAATTTGTGCTCCATTAGTTGCCTAGATCTAGAAAGAAGACCTATTGGTCTTCAAATAGGATACAAACTATATGTGTACTTGTCCTTTAATTGCTAAGAGAACCTTAATAATGGCAATTTTCATTTAACTCTTGATCCTTTACATGGGCTATTACTTAAAGAACAGCAAGTTAAACATTTGAACAAAAACATGGTTTTTCTCTCCTGGATCACTTCCTAATTAGATAAATACTAACATACAACAAAGGTAAATATAATGTAAGAAGAAAGGAATTTAGGAAGGAATGTTGGTAAATAGAATACTAGGGTGCAGTGTAAGTGTCCTTTGCAACCATAAGTATGTTCAAAACTTATTATCAATTCCAGATACCTGCTGGCACTCACTTAGTATAGCTATAATTAGTGTGTTTCCAATAATGCTATGGGGTTGTTAGCACAACTCCGATTTAAAAATAATTGATTCTTTAATGAAAACCACATGTTTACACACACGAAGGGAATACTGAGAGAAAGAAAAACAAAGTATACAAAAATTTCCAATCACTGGGAAAGGGATTCCTATATTGGTTGGAAACAAAAATTCATTCATGTATCCCATCATCTAAAATAAAAACAGAAACACATGAATTTAAAGTGTGTGTGTGTCAAAATGATGGTAACATCATCTTGCTGAAGACAACACTTAAAAAGTTCATTGAACATGGAGCAGTTGAGCTGGTCCCTACCTAAAGGCATCACCCCTACCAACTAGGGTTCATTGTACTGGAAGATACTCTACACACTATCAAAGGAGAAAGGGAAAAACCAACCCAGCTAAAAATTCTCCAGTCTACGATGGTAACCGTCCTTCAGGACAATCACTCAATAGTGGCACGAAGCATGAGCTACTAACTAACCAATATCTGATTGGATTTAAGACCCACTTCATGAGGTAAAACCCATTCCCGACACCCTCAGGTGCCAAGGACCTGTCTACATATGCCAGGGATCTAGAGGAAAACTAAGTACAACTGTTCTACTAAAAGAACATACCTGCTAAATGACTCCAAATGACACCCTTCAACATCCATAGACCATGTCTCACTCACCCTCATCCTAGAAGGTTCCTCCTGCAGTAGAAGGGAACTAATACAGAGACTTACAACTGGACAATGTGCAAATAATGAGGACCTTGGAACAGTCAGGCCTAACTGAGATGTCTCCATAAATTCATTCCCCTTAATATTCAGGGAAAGCCCTGAAAAGGAAGAAGAAAGGGTGTGAGAGACAGAGAGGATTGAGGATACGAAGGAAACAAGGCATTCTGAATATAACAGGACCCGTGCGCATATGAATTCATCGAGACTATGGCAGCATGCACTGGGCATGCACAGATCTGGCCAGATGGGGTCCTAGGGCTGAGATTGGAAAAAGACACAAGCCCCAATCCCTAAGCCAGAAGATATCTCTAATTGATAACCTCTCACAAATGAAAATTTAGTTTTTTACAACAGAGTTTCACTAGCTATACAATCCATTCTTAAGTCCAGGCCGCATGCCCAGTAGAAGATGGCCAACAAAAAAGAACTGAACAACATTTCCAGATGTTCTTTGTCTCATAATACTTTGTCAGGACTTTGTCCTTTCCCTTAAAGGTCTTTTGCAGATATGTTATGACTTTCAGTGTATTTGATTTTGTTTTTTGTTTTTGAGAATTCTATTGGTTACTTACTTTCCCTTTGTCTGGTTTGTTTATTTTTCTTTGTGCTAATTTTATTTTTTTATTATTAATTTTGGGTGGCTATTTTTATCCTAGAGAGAGAGAAGGAAAAGAAAAGAAAGAAAGAAAGAAAGAAAGAAAGAAAGAAAGAAAGAAAGAAAGAAAGAAGGGAGGGAGGGAGGGAGGGGGGGAGGGAGGGAGGGAGGGAAGGAAGGAAGAAAGGAAGAAAGGAAGGAAGGAAGGAAGAGTTGGATTTGGCTGGGTAGCTAAGTGGGGAAAGTCTGGGAGGATTTGAGGGAGAAAAAAATCATAATCAAAATATATTACATAAAAAATCTATTTTCAAAGTGACATGTATGTTGTGTGTGTGTGTGTAGGTGCATCTTTGTGTGTGACTGTGTATTGCACAGGTGTTTGTTTCTTCTTCAAATGTCTGTCTAGTAAGGTACTGAGAGCATCTGTATAAATAGTTCACAGAGGCTTGTTAAACAGTGATCTAATGCCAAAATGATGAGTGACTTCATAGTTTCCATGTATTTTTATTATTTAATTTTTTGTTGTCTTATGGTGCAAAATAGTGCTATAGTGAATCATTTCAAGAAAATCAGTTAAAGGAATAAAATACCTTCCTAAGTTTCTCTGAGACACAGTGAGTAGAATATTGAAAGGAGTTATGCACAGGAAATTAAGAGAGCAGAGTCAAAAATATAAAAGTAAGTACTTTGTAGAATTTAAGAGAGGGAGAGAAAGTACACCACATGAGAGATGCTGCTGGACTCAAATCCTTGGACTCTCCTCCATGTTTGAAAACAATCAAGAGAGGAATACAAGTGCTACCTGGACTATACTTTATTTTTGTAGACTGGATAAAACAAAGCACTTCAGAGAGGAATTAGGAGTCAGGCCTGCAATCCCAGATAGATACTAGAGGCTGAGGCACCACGGTTCCAAATTCAATCCTGCCTATGGTACAGAATTAGTTCAAAGCCAGCCTGAGTGACTCAGAAAGACTGCCTCAAATCCTCAAACTAAAAAGTAAAAATCACTGTAGAGATAGATACAGCCCGATGATAAATTACTTGTCTGGATGGTGAAACCTAAATAAATAAATGAATAAATAAATAAATAAATAAATAAATAAATAAATAAATAAGGTATTCTTAGATCAAAACTGTCAGAGCATATGCCTGTCAGTCATAATGCTAAAACATGCCTCTTCTTACCCTGATTCTGAGATATATATATATATATATATATATCTGAGATACACACACATATATGCACAAATTAGCGTAAGGAAAAGAACAAATACAGACAATGACTTTGAACTACATACCAGGTACAATTTGTATTTATACATTTCCTTAAAATGCAGAGAAAAGTAAAACCAGTGACAACAAACAAATGACAACTTTAACCAAAAAAAAAAAACCTGTAGAAACTAGTATGCTTAATGAATCAGAAAATGTCTACTTGAAATTATGGTTTAATATCAAAACACTACAAAGCAGTTAAAAAATGTAGAGTATTTGCTCAAAAAATAGTAACATGACATCAGCACATACAAGAATTTAGTGCCAATATTTTTTGTATGTGAACTGGTATTTTGCCTGCCTATATCACTATGCACCACATTCCTTGGGTGCCTGTGGAGAGATGAATAGGCTACCATACTATGTGGAGTTACCAAGAATAATTACCTGTTATGTGGGTGATGGAAACTGACCCGATTCCTGTGAAAGAGCAAGTGCTATGAACCACTGAGCTATAACCCAAGATTTTTTACTTTTCTTTTACTGGATATTTTCTTTATTTACATTTCAAATGCTATCTCCTTTCCCCCCCAGAACCCCCTAGCCCATCCACTTAACCCCTGCCTCCATGAGGATGCTCCCATGCGTCCACCCACTCCCACCTGCCTTGCCCGCCTGGCATTCTCCTCTACTAGCCTTCACAGGACCAAGGGCCTCTCCACTCATTGATGCCCCACAAAACCCATCTGCTGCTACATACTCAGAAGGGGGCCAAGAGTCTGTCCATGTGTTTGGAGGTTTGTTAGTCCCTGGGACCCTGGGAGCTCTGGTTGGTTGGTATTGTTGTTCTTATGAGGTTGCAAACCCCTTCAGCTCCTTCAATCCTTTCTCTAACTCCTCCATTGGGGAACCTGTTCTTAGTCCAATGCTTGGCTGTGAGCATCCTCCTCTGTATTTGTCAAGTTCTGGCAGAGACTTTCAGGAGACAGCTATGTTAGGCTCCTGTCAGCATTCACCTCTTGCATCCCCAGTAGGGACTGACTTTGGTGACTGCATGTGGGATGGATCCCCATATGTGGCAGTCTCTGGATGGTCTTTACTTCAGGCTCTGTTCCACATTTTGTTTCTCTATTTCTTCCTGTGAGTATTTTGTTCCCCCTTCTAAGAAGGACTGAAGCATCCTCACTTTTGCCCTTCTTTTTGACCTTCATGTGATCTGTAATTTTAACTTGGGTATTCTGAGCTTTTGGGCAAATATCCACTTATCACTGAGTACATATCATGTGTGTTCTTTCAAGTTTGGGTTACTTCATTCAGGATAATATTTTCTAGTTCCATCCACTTGCCTAAGAATTTAATGAAGTCATTAATTTTAATAGCTCAGTAGCACTCCATGGTGTAATTGTACCACATTTTCTGTATCCATTCCTCTGTTGAAGGACATCTGGGTTCATTCTAACTTCTGGCTATTATAAATAAGGCTGCTGTGAATGTAGTGAAGCACGTGTCCTGATTATATGTTGGAGAGTCATTTGGGTATATGCCCAGGTATAGCTGGGCTCTCAGGTAGTAATATGTCCAATTTTCTGAGGAACTGCCAAACTGATTTCCAGAGTGGTTTTACAAGATTACAATCCCTTCAAACATGGAGAAGTATTTCTCTTCCACCACATCCTTTATAGTATCTGCTATCACCTGAATTTTTGATCTTAACATTTCTAACTGGTGTGAGGTGGAATCTCAGGGTTGTTTTGATTTGCATTTCCCTGATGACTAAGGATGTTGAATATTTCTTTAGGTGCTTTGAGCCATTTGATATTCCTGTTGAGAATTCTTTGTTTAGCCCTGTACCCCATTTTTTAAAAGGATTATTTGATTCTCTTGAGTATAACTTCTTGAGTTCTTTGTATATATTGGATATTAGCCCTCGTATCAGATGTAAGATTGGTAAGATCTTTTCTCAATCTGTTGATAAGCATTTTGTCCATTGACAGTGTCCTTTGCCTTACTGAAGCTTTGCTGTTTTATGAAGTCCCCTTTGTTGATTCTTAATCTTAGAGCATAAGTCATTGGTGTTTTGTTCAGGAAAAATTCCCCAGTGTCCATGTATTTGAGGCACTTCCCCACTTGTTCTTTCATTGTATCTGATTTGATGTGGAGTTTCTTAATACACTTGGACTTGAACTTTGTACAAGGTGATAAGAATGGATCAATTTGAATTCTTCTATATGCTGACCTCCAGTTGAACCAGCACCATTTGTTGAAAATGCTATCTTTTTTCCACTGAATGGTTTTAGCTCCTTTGTCAAAGATCAAGTGACCATAGGTGTGTGAGTTCATTTCCGGATCTTCAATTGTATTCCAATGATCTACCTGTCTGTCTCTGTACAAATACTATATAATTTTTATCATTATTGCTCTGTAATACTGCTTGAGGTCAGGGATGGTAATGCCCCCAGAAGTTCTTTTTTCTTTTCTTTTCTTTTCTTCTCTTCTCTTCTCTTTTCTATTTCTTTTCTTTTCTGTTTTTTCTTTTTTGTTGTTGTTGAGAATAGTTTTGCGATCCTGGGAGATTTGTTATTCTAAATGAATTTGCAAATTTCTCTTTTTAGCTCTATAAAGAATTGAGCAGGAATTTTGCATTGAATCTGTAGATTGCTTTCAGCGAAATGGCCATCTTTACTATATTAATCCTGCCAATTCATGAGCATGGGAGATCTTTCCATCTTCTGAGATCTTCTTCAATTTCTTTCTTCAGTGACTTGAGTTTTTGTCATACAGATCTATTAGTTGCTTGGTTAGAGTCACACAAAGGTATTTTATATTGTGTGTGACTATTGTGAAAGGTGTCATTTCCTTAATTTCTTTCTCAGCCTGCTTATCCTTTGAGTAAAGTCAGGCTACTGATTTGTTTGAGTGAGTTTTATATTCAGCCACTTTGCTGAAGTTGTTTCTCAGGCTTAGGAGTTCTCTGGTGGAATTTTGGGGTCATTGAAGTATCCTATCATATCACCTGCAAATAGTGATATTTTGACTTCTTCCTTTACAATTTGTATCTCTTTGACGTCCTTTGGTTGTCTAATTGCTCTGGTTAGGATTTCCAGTACTATATTGAATACGTAGTCAGAGAATGAGCAGCCTTGTCTAGTCCCTGGTTTTAGTGGGATTGTTTCAAGCTTCTCTCCATTTAGTTTGATGTTTGCCACGGGTTTGCGATATATTGCTTTTACTATGTTTAGGTATGGCCTTGAATTCCTGATCTTTCCAAGACTTTTGAATTTTGTCAAAGGCTTTCTCAGCATCTAATGAGATGATCATGAGGGGATTTTTTCTTCTTTTAGTTTGTTTATATAGTGGATTACATTGTTGTATTTACATATATTGAACCATCCCTGCATCCTTGGGATGAAGCCTACTTTGTCATAATTGATGACCATTGTGATGTGTTCTTAGATTCTGTTTGTGAGAATTTTATTGAGTACTTTTGCATCAATATTCATGAGGTAAATTGGTCATGAGGTAAATTGGTCTAAAGTTCTCTTTCTTTGTTGGGTCTTTCTGTGGTTTAGGTGTAAGAGTAACTGTGGCTTCATAGAAGGAATTTGGTAGTGCTCCGTCTGTTTCTGTTTTGTGGAATAGTTTAGAGCGTATTGGTATTAAATCTTCATTGAAGGTCTGATAGAATTCTGCACTAAACCCATCTGGTCCTGAGCGTTTCTTGGTCGGGAGACTTTCAATGACTGCTCCTATTTCTTTAGGGATTAAGGGGATATTTAGATGGTTTATCTGATCCTGGTTTAACTTTGGTACCTGGTATTTGTTTAGAAAATTGTCCATTTCCTCCAGATTTTCCAGATTTGTTGAGTATAGACTTTTGTAGTAGGATCTGATGATTTTTTAATTTTCTCAGTTTCTGTTGTTGTTTCCCTTTTCATCTCTGATTTTGTTAATATGGATACTGTCTCTGTCCTCTATGGTTAGTCTGGCTATCTTGTTGATTTTCTCAATGAATGAGCTCCTGGTTTTGTTGATTCTTTGGTTCTTTTTTATTCTACTTGGTTGATTTCAGTGTGGGTTTAATTATTTTCTGCCTTCTACTCCTCTTGGGTGTATTTGCTTCTTTTTGTTCTAGAGCTTTCATGTGTGCTGTCAAGCTGCTAATGTATGCTCTCTCCAGTTTTTTGTTGGAGGCACTCAGAGCCATGAGTTTTTCTCTTAGCACTGCTTTCATTGTGTCCCATAAGTTTTGGTGTGGTGTACATACATTTTCATTAAATTCTAAAACACCTTTAATTTTTTTTCTTTATTTTCTCCTTGGCTAAGTTACCATTGAGCAAAGCATTGTTCATATTTCATGTGTTTGTGGGCTTTCTCTTGTTTTTGTTGTTATTGAAGACAAGCCATTTTACATGGTGATCTGATAGGATGCAAGGGATTATTTCTATGTTCTTGTATGTGTTGAGGCCTATTTTTGACCAATTATATGGCCAGTTTTGGAGAATGTACCATGAGGTGCTGAGAAAAAGTTATATTATTTTGTTTTAGGATGAACTGTTCTGTACATATCTATTAAATCCATTTGGCTCTTAATTTCTTAGTTTTACTGTGTCTCTGTGTAGTTTCTGTTTCCATGATCGATACATTGAAGAGATTGGGGTGTGGAAATCTCCCACTATTATTGTGTGAGGTGCAATGTGTGCTTTGAGCTTTAGTAAAGTTTTTGTATGTTTGGTGTTTTGACTATCATGTGACAGGAGGAATTTCTCTCCTGTGCCAATCTATTTGGAGTTCTGTAGGATTTTTGTATGTTTATAGGTATATCTTTTTTAGGTTAGGAAAGTTTTCTTCTATAATTTTGTTGAAGATCTTTACTTGCCCTTTAAACTGGGAATCTTTGTTCTCTTCTATACCTGTTATCCTTAGGTTTGATCTTCTCATTGAGTCCTGGATTTCCTGGATGTTTTGGGTTAGGAGCTTTGTGCATTTTACATTTTCTTTGATGGTTGTGTCAGTGTTTCCTATGGAATCTTCTGCCCCTGAGATTCTCTCTTCTATCTCTTATATTCTATTGGTGAT
Organism: Rattus rattus; assembly: GCF_011064425.1. NCBI lineage: Eukaryota > Metazoa > Chordata > Mammalia > Rodentia > Muridae > Rattus > Rattus rattus. The sequence goes on from NC_046159.1 coordinate 126,282,664, forward strand.
GCTTGTGTATATGATTCCTGATCTATTTCCTAGGTCTTCTATCTCTAGGATTGTCTCTCTTTGTGCTTTTTTTAAAATTGTTTCTATTTCCATTTTAGATCCTTGATGGTTTTATTGAATTCCTTCACCTGTTTGATTGTGTTTCTTTCTTTAAGGGATTTTAGCATTTCCTCTTTAAGGTCTTCTACTTGTTTATCTTTGTTGTCCTGTATTTCTTTAAGGGAATTATTTATGTCCTTCTTAAAGTCTTCTATCATCATCATGAGATGTGATTTTTAATCCAAATCTTGTTTCTCCGGTGTGATGGGGGTATCCGGGACTTAGTTTAGTGAGAGAACTGGGTTCTGATGATGCCAAGTAGCCTTGTTTTCTGTTGTTTATGTTCTGCTTGCCACTTGCCATCTAGTTATCTCCAGTGTTACCTACCCTTGCTGTCTCTGACTACAGCCTGTCCCTTCTGTGATCCTGTTGTGTCAGAACTACTCAGAGTCCAGCTATCTCTGTGATCCTGTGAATCTGGTATCCTGTGATTCTGAGATCCTGGTTGTGTCCAATCTCCTGGGTGTTGAGCTTCCTCTGTGATCCTGTGATCCTCCGTTTCTGGGTGTGTTAGATCACCTGCAATTCAGACTTCCTGTATTTGTTGTGGGAGTGGGTATAGAGCCAGGGCCCAATGTCTGCTCAGGACACTGCTTCAGACTAGTATGCCCAAGGTTTATATAATTTCATAATTCTACTCTGTATAGTACTGTAGATTAAATACCATCTATGTACTTTTATTTTTTTTTTTTTTTTTTTTTTTTAACTTGAATATTTTTATATACATTTCGTAGATTCCTTCCTGCCTCCGGCAACATCCCCCTCCCCCCTTCCTTATGGGTGTTCCCCTCCCCACCCTCCCCCCATTGCCGCCCTCCCCCCGACAGTCTAGTTCACTGGGGGTTCAGTCTTAGCAGGACCCAGGGCTTCCCCTTCCACTGGTGCTTTACTAGATATTCATTGTTATGAGGTCAGAGTCCAGGGTCAGTCCAATAGTCTTTAGGTAGTGGCTTAAAGCTCTGTTGCTTGGCATTGTTGTACATAATCTCTGAGCCCCTTCAAGCTTTCCAGTTCTTTCTCTGATTCCTTCAACGGAGGTCCTATTCTCAGTTCAGTGGTTTGCTGCTGGCATTCAATTTAATTCTGGCTGTATAGTCTCAGGAGTGATTCATTTAATAATAGTTTAGAAAATAACATAAAACTTAAATAATATTTAATTTATGAATTATTTTCTCCAATAAACTATTATAATAGAGGGAACCACAGTATACAATATTAGAAATTATTGTGGCTATAGTCTTGAGAACAGAGAAATCAATATTCAAATGACCATTCCTATACTTATTTCAGGCTGACTGTATTACTATAGTTGTTTTTTATTAGGAACTATCAAGTGTTGATCATCAAAAGTACATATTCTTAAGATGGCAAAAAATTTAACAGATGTCTTAGTTTGGATTTAATTGCTGAAAAGAGATACCATGACCAAGGCAACTTTTACAAAGGAAAACATTTAATTGGGGCTGGCTTACAGTTTCAGAGGGTCAGTCCAGTATCATCACAGTGGCGAGAAGCATGGCAGTGGGAAAGATGACTTGATTCTGGAGGAACCTAGATTTCAACACCTTGATATGGAGGCAGCCAAAAGGTGACTCTGAATCATACAGGCCAGGCTTGAGCATATATATGAAACTCAAAGTCCTGCCTCTGCAGTGACACATCCTCTAGCAAGGCTACACCTCCTCCAATAAGGACAGACCTCCGAATAGTGCTATTTATCATGGGCGAAGCACATTTAAACCACTACAGCAGGCAATCCAGGCATCAAGTCTAATGATCTCAGTTTGATTCAAGGATTCCATGTGGTCAAAGGAGAGAATCAACTCCCTCAAATTTGTTTTCTGACGTCCACATGAGTGCTATGTGTGCACATATAATAAACACACAAAAAAGCAAGCAAGCAAACAAACAAAGTGAATACATGCGTGTGCTAAGGACAGGAACAAGCTAAAAACTGGAAGTTCATTTATAAATAGAAAATGAATACATTATATATCAGAATGTGTAGGACAAAGTTTGCCAAAACACTGCTTTGAGCTGTAGTGAATGAATTAGAAAGCCATTGAGTCATTATTAGTTATATGCACCTACAACAGTTAATATAAAACAGAAAGATTTGCTTTTGTAGGTAAACAGAGTACAGAACTCCTGCACAAACCTCAGACACAAGCTTGGATTCCAAAAAGAAATAAAGCTGGACAGCTGTCTTATTCTACCACAGGAAAGTTCCCACAAATATACAAAGCTTCCCCACTCACCACTCAATACCTAGAAAGCTCTAAATGGTCTCTAACTGAACACAAAACTAAACCCCAAAACTCTTGATACAAACTTAGGATGACTACATCCCTGAGCTGCATGTTTCTATCCACTCCAAGCCACACGCAATTTCTACTGCCTTAGACCCTCTAAGCTCTGTGTGGGAAGAACTTAGGCTGTAAACCACGCTTTGTGGAGCTTCAAAGCCTTCATCTTTCTAGTCTCTATCCTCTCTTCAACAGAAAGTCTTACTCTAAGAAGGTTGAGTGGAGTATGACATTTAGCTTGATTAGTGCCTTCCTTTGGATATTTAATAATTATACTATTGTGACACTCTGATATTTCAGTATCAGGACTAGCAATGTGCTCTTTAAAATTCACTGTCTATAATACAAAGGAAAATATATTCAGCCTTCCCCACAAAGTCTCATTTTCACTGGTTTTCATCTCTTGATGGCATTTGTTTCTCCTTGAATTAAACTGTAATCCGCAATCAATTAAAATACACATTACAGTGTATATCATAATTATGATATATAATAAGGGTAATCAAAATGAAAAATTAATGGGATTAATACAACAAGTAAATGCACAAAAATTTATTAGACTTACAAAGAAAGTTAGCAACATCCCAGTTTCTTTAACTGTTTGCAAGACTCTAATGGCAATATAATTATATTCTTAGTATATATTCAATTTCCTGTTAGCCTGCAGCTAGAATATGACCTTGTCAGTGTCCTTGATGTAGTGGACATATGTAATGTTCTATTAGCTTGAGGCTGTGGTCTTGCTTTTACAATCCAGGTGACAATAGTCCAAGGACCAGAAGTGTCTTGGTGCCAAGCAATCAACATCAAATACCCTGGCCTCTTTCACTGCAGTTGATTTATCAGCACAAAGGACCAGAAATAACATGTTGGTTTTTATAGCTTCCAAGGCACTAGAAATTCTATGTTGTGGCAAAAGCACCATGTGTTGAAAACTTGAATTTTTTAACGGCAGAATTTACGAAGTCATTGAAATATGCAACCAGATTTTCTAAGTGGATCATGGAGTGTACACTTCGATCCTATCTTTCAATTCCAAGAATTTGTTTTCCACTGAGATATTTAGCACCATTTGCTGCTCTCAACATCACTGAGCATTTCCTAGGTAACAAGTTTACTGAAACTTCCCTTGATTTCTTTATCTTTCCATAAATTTAATTAGTCTGTGTCATGGTATGTCTTCAAGGATCAACTGGTATTGACACAGTTACCCCGTTGCTTTTATCCTTTTGTTGTAAACAACAACAACAACAAAATAAACAAAAAACCAAAAACATTTCCTATTCAGGATAAGGATAGATTGCAACTGTATACCATGTCTGTGATTAGACCTTGTTTAAATTTTTAGAGATGATGTTGCCAGAAAAATGGTAGAAGAATAGAAAATAATTATCTATCCCAGTGAGATTAAACTGCTACCCCTTGTAGGGCCTGGATTAAATTTCTAGTCCATCATTGTTTGTAAAACTAAACCTTAGTCTGCGGTGATTTGCATAATTCAGAACTTACAACAACTATTCTGATGGTGGAACTCAAGATGTTTGTAGCCATCGAATTGAAATGAAGCTCATACTGTATCCTCATAATTACAAACCTAGCTACCACTTCCAGGAGCATGCAATGAGATGATTGGAGAATATAAAGATTGACTGATGTCCATCACAGGAGAGTGCTAGGCTTCCAAGATGCAACTGCACAAAATCCTACCTAGGACTTGTTTGTAATTGTTCTAAGGACATGTGCCAGCTAAGTGGAAATCTGGTACACGAAAACTAGGATGAACTAAAATTGTATTTGTTTTATTTTTACTTTCAGTCAGTGATGCCAATTTATACAGTTTACTTAGTGGATGCTATTCAAACAGCTAAAGAATTTTGGTATGGTGTTACTTCACTTCTCTTATAATCCAGTCACTCCAAGGCTAAGAAGGATAGTGAGTTTGAGGCCACACTAAACCAGAGAGAGAGAGAGAGAGAGAGAGAGAGAGAGAGAGAGAGAGAGAGAGAGAGAGAGAGAGAGAGAGAGACCTTCTTAAATGATTCTGTCTCCAAACAAACACACTCTAACAAAACCCAGGCAAATACACATGTATTTCCTGTAATACTCAGAGAGTTTCAGTAAACATCATGTCTCCCTAGTAGGGCCTAGCGAAACAAGGTCTTGTCATTGAAGAGTAATGCCTGAATGTCTGAATTATGGGCCATCCAGACCCCTTGCTGTGTGGCTCTTTGCTTTTATATCAGATCTGATCCTCACTTCTAAAACTCAGTTTACCCTAGACTCTCTATATTGCTACTCTAATTATGAGTTCATTGCCAGACATACAACTTTAAAAATATCGAGGGGGATAAATATTGATCTGTATAGAACCCCTGATGCCTGGCAGTTTGTAGAGGTGCCTGAAAGGAAGGAATGGGAAAACCCCCCATCCTATGTGATCACAAGGAGAAAATACAAAAGGACAATTGGCTTAAAAGATTTTCGCCATTGGTAATAATCAGCTAAATATAATTAAAACAATGAAGATCTAGGTATTGTCCCTCTTCTAGTTTACTCAAGGGGTGTGTGTGTGTGTATGTGTGTGTGTGTGTGTATGTGTATGTTTGTGTATCTTAAAGCTACATAATGATTTATAATATAAGTTATGGGTTACAACTTAATAATGGGACTCATACACTGAAAAAGGAATTATAAATTAACATTGTCTCATTGAAGGACACTTTGGTGCTATTGTTAAAATGTGTGGTGCTGGAATTGAGAACATTCAACAGGCTACATAGCCTGGTATTAGAACCTTAGTGTATCCTGCACATGGTTTCTAGGTTCCATTCTCACCTCACCAGAAAAGTTGAAAATATGACCCAATTACAGTAATTTCTGCACCTCTTCCCAATGATGACTGACATGTATATACTCAAATAAATATCTCATCTAAGTTTTTTTTTAAGACAGATTTGCGCATGTCTCTAGGAAATACATATGTAAAGCATAAGTAGAGACATTTGGGCATTTGTTTGATAGATAGTGATTCCCGTGTTTATTGGAATACTATGAAGGCCAAAGGAAACACTAGAAATTGACTCGTGAAGTACTTTTTGTGAGAAAAGCTGTTGTTCCTACCACAAGCCCCAAGGGAGGTCCTTGGGAGGGACCTCTCCTTGGAGGCTGTCTGCTGCCTGAGATTTAGGAATCTGGGTGAATCAGAGCTGCTCTACGAATGTTTTGATGCTGGGAGAATGTTGTCATCCTCTTCAAAACCTGAAGTGCACATCTTACACAACCAGAATCCCCTATAGTGAAGGATCCTTCATGGAGACCACATTGTGGTAAAGAAAGGCAATATGGAATTGTTTAGAGAGTTGTTAAATGGAAATAATTTGGTACCTTTCCCTCTGGCAATTCAAGAGATAACAGCAGGAGATTGAGGTATTTCCTGAAGGCCTCAAGCTTCTCAAGGAACACAAAGATGTGGGAAATTTATGGCTACACAGTCCAAAGCAATAATTTGGTAAACTTGGACAAAATATGCACATACATATGTGTTTCTTTGTTAAACCTTATAGCTAGTCATAGTAATATATCCTGGATTGACCTATGTTTATGTATATTACATTAGTTCTTAAAGTAAAAAACCAGATAAATTATATTAAACATTATTAAGTCAATACATTTATAAAGCAAATATATGAGAAGTACATCGTAGTGTTGTAGGCAAATGTTTACTCCTGAGTAGGGCATTAAATCAATGATGATAGATATAATTAATATTAATGAATTTGATCATTAATATTTATTATTGTATAAATATTTAATGTATAGTAATTATTTTTGCAAGTAATAAAAAGACATTTAGCTTTAATACACATTAATATTAGAGTTAATTCACTTTTAAGAATAGCTTTGTTATTCAGTTATAATAGACTATATGGCATGATAAAAATATAATATCATAATTGATTTGCCCTCCCCGAAATGAAGATCTATATATTTTAAAATGTCAAAAGCATATAATTCACACATTACCTTTTTCTCTGAAGTAAAAATTTGCTTTAGTTTTCCTTGTACTTAAATGTCAACTTAGTTAGATGCACTATAACACTTAAAATATTTAATAAAGAAAAAACTTTAATTAAAATTATCTTTCCAGTTTTGACAGATGTGTACTGAAAGGTGAAACATGATGTTCACATTTATGATTACTTAAGGCCAGATTACTCCTCAATTTAAAAATAAAAACTTACATATGTCAAACAGGACTTTAAAGAGTGAATCAGGCCTGCTGTCATTATTAGTCTCCCTTAAGCATGTTCTTCTATGTAACTGTAATTGAAAAAAAAAGAGATCCTTTCCATTATAAAAATACATTTGAGATTACAAAGTGCACATATTGGAGCATAGGGGAAAGAAGCAATTGGCTAAATATATTACCAACAGTAGGGAACTTCCGTCAAATGGAACAAATGTCCTAGCGGGGATTTCCATACAGCTGAAATGGCTTTTCATTTGTCCTCTTTATTACAATTTATCTAAAGATGTTGATTTTTAAATCCTACTTCTGAATTTCAGTTCTGAGCCTTCTGAATCCTTTGAGAATGTATTAGAGAATGGCAAACAGAATTATCTTCTTTCAAATGATTTAGGTTTCCTATTTCTCTCAGTGTAGAAAGAACTGAGTATATTATGTTTTCCGTCCTATTTGCATATTTCACAAAGTTATTAAAGGGATATTGAGGGTTGGGCAAGCTGTTTGAAAGTGCTCTCTGTTTCTCAAGAACTCTTGGTATGCTTCAATTTCAAGCCTTGTCTCCACTTTTATTACAAATAAAATACATTTTATTACCTCCACCTACAACAGTCATGAAGACTCCTTCTTGTTTGTCTGCCTTATGCAGTCTATTAACTGAGCATCGCTGTATATTTATTCCCTATATTGAAGCAAAAATAAGCTAATGAATAATAAGACCACATTGAAATCTTTGCAAGAGCAGAAAAGCCAATGGTAGAATAAATACTACTTCACATGCAGAGTTAGAATAATGGGAATTATTTGATGACCTGAGGACTTTTCTGTATTAGGAGAGGTAACGTGTTTTTTAAAAAATCTTATGTATTATTAATTACACAAAATGTTGACCTATCAAATAATTTAAGTACTATAATTTTTGAGCCACTGGAATAGTGGGCATCGTCATAGAAGTATTTGGTGGCAAAAAGAATAATCCACTTTACATTACATTCATTAAGACATTAATTTGGAAAGCTACACAGCGCTGAAATTACACAATAAAATGAAATTCCAAGGGTATAAACACTAAGAAAACTAACTGATGATATTCTGAAATATAATTTCAGATGCACACTCCACACTTTGTGTAAAGAGTAAATGGTATCTGTCAGTTTGCTAAACTATCCTATGTGGACAATTGCAGTAAGCATACACATTCTCCAATGGTTGTAATTTACGTTCAACACCTTACATGTTCTCTTATTAAAATTGGGCTTTAATGAGAACTCCATAGGTATTATCAAGCGATTGACAGATTTATGTAGCAAGAGGAAAGGAGGGAATTGGGGGCTGTAGAGAAACAAGCAGGTCATCAACAGGAGAATGCTCATGCCAGCAACATTCTGTACTTGTGAGACAGAGAGAGTTATCCATGAAAGTCAGGTGGAAGGATTCTGACTGGAGGCATTACAATCTAAGGCCTCCATTACAGGTTTCCAAATGGATGACTTGAAGGAGTGTGTATAGACATGTCAGAACTGCCATTTTTCCTGAGCAATATGAGGTAGCGCCCTCAAAACCCACCAGAAGACAGAACATCTGTTCCTGATTTTAAACGTGAAAATGGAGATTTCCAGGTGCATTAAACCAGCGCATCCTGTCAGTTTTGCAATGCTCTGCTACTAACTTGCACAGTGGTAGTTTAACAAGGAAGGATCATGAGGAATGAGAAAACCAAAACAGGGAAGATTTTATGGAATGATGCCAGAAACTATTTGGGAGTCAATGTGTTTACAGTAATAGAGATAAGAATGATGAGCATATTCTTTTAGTTTTATACTGCTGTGATAAAAATACTGTGACCAAAATCAGACAGGGAAGGAAAGAGTTTATTTGCCTTACAAGTTTTAATTCATTGTTGAGAAAAACCATAACAAAATTTCAAGGCAGGAACTGAAGCAAAGCCTATGTAAGACACTGCTTACTGGCTTGGTCCCCATGACTTGCTCATTCTCCTTTGTTATGTAACCCAGGCGCATCTGCCCCAAGGAAGTACCACCTATACCAATCATTAATCAATAAAATACCCACAGACTTTCTTGTAGATCAATATGATGGAGGCAACTACTCATTGAGATTCCCTCTTTCAATATATGTTTACATGTGTGTCAAGTTTATAAAAACCAACCAGCATATGGGGCTGGGATGATGGATCACTGAGTAAAGGAATTACTACTCAAGCATAGGGTACTTAGTTCAGAACCACAGCACCCTTGGAAAAAGCCAGGTAGATCACGTGAGTCTGTAACTGCAGTGTTGGGAACTGGAGCAGGTGGAAACAGAAAGATCTTGGAGTAAGCCACTACTGCTAAGGGGACTGAGCCAGTCCATGGGGCCCACTTTGGTGAGAAACTCTGACTCAAGTGATAAGGTAGAAAGCTGTAGAAGAAGAAACCCTACACTGACCTTCAGGCACACGGGGGCACATGCAGACACAGGGAGGCATACAAAGAAACAGGTATCATGTCTACAGTTCTTTTAGGTTAGGTCTTGTCAATGGGTGTTTTTCTCTGAGTCTGAAAAATTAATTATAAAGAAGAGACAGGGTAAATATTATCCTATTTGTGCTTAAAATTAAGAAAATGTGAGATTATTTTTCAATAATTGCATCTGATTTCTTAAAATGTTATGAATGATGAATTGCATTTTATGATTGGGTTTCTATAGTAATAAAAATGGAATAAACACCTGTGTTCCAAAGTTGTCTAATCAATAAAAAAATGAACCCCGTCCCAGCCAATGCAAAGAAGAATTTGATGTCATTACCCTTGTCATAAAATTTTCTTGCCTCTAACTTCTTTTTCTTAACTCAGAGATATGATACCCTTTCTATGCCATTTGTCATGAAAATTATGTGACCATCAAATTTTTGAATAAATATTTGCTAATCCTACTTTTAAATACTTAATACTTAAACTATCCCCATAGTTTCTTATGCTTCTTGATTAGTTCAAACATTAGAAACAGAATTCTTTTTTTTCATCTTATCAACTTTTTTTTTTATTATTAACTTGAGTATTTCTTATTTACATTTTGAATGTTATTCCCTTTCCCAGTTTCCAGGCCAACATCCCCCTAACCCCTCCCCTTCCCCTTCTTTATGGGTGTTCCCCTCCCCATCCTCCCCCCATTACCGCCCTGCCCCTAACAATCACATTCACTGGGGGTTCAGTCTTAGCAGGACCCAGGGCTTCCCCTTACACTGGTGATCTTACTAGGATATTCAATGCTACCTATGAGGTCAGAGTCCAGGGTCAGTCCATGCATAGTCTTTGGGTAGTGGCTTAGTCCCTGGAAGCTCTGGTACTTGTCGTTGTAGAAACAGAATTCTTACAGGCAAAATTACTAACTGCTAAAGGATGAGAACTGCCAAAATTAACAGTATCATTTTGTATCATTACACTGACTTAAAGGGAGTTGTTCACCCTATTTCTGAAAACAGGCTACAGTCTTTCACTTGTAGTGGATTTGGGAGTTTGCCATAAAATGCCACTGTGGTGTACTGACTGTACCAGCATGGGGCAATGGAAGCAGCTGCATGCAAGCATGTCCTGTGTGTGAAAGAATGGGAGATCGAGCATTGGCTCGTTCAGTAATGCCTCATTGCTGTAGCAATTTATCCCATTACTAAACACACATCATGCTGCTCTCCTCGAATTCAGCTGCTGACCAGGAGTGTGGCCCTCAGTGTTAATGGGGAACATATGATCATTCCAGATGGCAGGTGACATCAGCTGGCAATATTCCCAAACATCTCAACAAAAGATTTTCAGATATGGAAGCAAGGCAAAGACCTCTGTCTTATTTAGAAAAAGAGTTTTAATGTGCAAGCATTTGCTACCACAGAAATCATTATGTCTGTTCTGTTAATTCTGTTAAAGAAACAGACACTTGATAATAAAATTCAAGAAACTTGTAAAAGTGTTGATTCAATTTGATACAAAAATTATACATTGCAGCAAACATAATTTCACCATGAAGACAGAATTTCAACTTGAATATACTTAAAAGTGAACAAATTCTCTAAGCAACATTTCATATAAACTATAAACTAATCAGAATTTATATTGACTGGCTATGTTATAAAAGCTCAGGGCACATAAGCTTATTGAAGAAAGAAACTTTGTTGATAATTCCTGATAAGGAGACTTGGTGAACACAGTCCCTTTCCAGAGGTCAGGGGTCAGGTAGCTGTAGGTTTTGGTCAAAGGTGGCCTTGGCAACGTTGCCCAGGGTGGCAGTGCAGCCCCTGGCTGAAGTGTAGCAGTCATCTATACCGGCCATCATCAGTAGCTTCTTGGGCACAGGAGCAGAGAAAATGCCAGTGCCTCTGGGGACAGGGATGAGGCGCACCAGCTCAGAGCCACAGCGGCCTGTCAACTTGTATGGCACAGTGTGGCTTGTTCCCCCAGTAACCTCTCCGCACTGGGACGAGAGAAAGCTTGGCCAGGATGATGACTCCTAGGATGGCAGAGTGGCAACCTCCTTGGAGAACTTAACACCAAGACCAACATGGCCATTGTAGTCCCCAATAGGGACAAAAGCCTTGAACCTGGTCCGCTGGCCAGCCCGAGTCTGCTTCTGCACTGGCATGATTTTCAGAACCTCATCCTTTAGGGATGAACCCAGGAAAAAGTCAATAATCTCAGACTCCCTAATAGGCAGGGAGAACAGGAAGATCTCCTCCAAGGACTTGATATTCATGTCCTTAACCAGGCGGCCCAGCTTGGTGATGGGGATTTACTCCTTGTCTTCGGCTTTACCTCCAGGAGCCCGCAGCCTCCACCACGGCCACGGCCTCGGCCGCGGCCCCTGCAGAATCCTCCGCGGAAGCCGCTGTGGCCTCCTAATCCTGGGCCCCTGGGTCCTCCGGGCCCTCCTGCTGCACTGGTGTCACCGCCATTTGGCGTTTTCCTGAAGAAGAAGCTGTTGATCTTTTAGTACCATAATTTCACCATATAAAAAGGAAGTTCGGGTGGGGTCTTCATTAGCTAATCGGGGCTGTGTAGCACAGGACCAGCAGGTTAGGGTGGTCTTTGGTCTCTTGACTTTGAACACAGCATTCATCAATTTCTGACATACTACAATTTGGGAATCAGGAGAATCTGAGAAAACTTCTGCCAATTGGTATTGAAAAGTCTATTACAAAAGAATGCATGACTTATTAGCATTGTGTTATAGCATAAAATCTGAGTATAATGATGAAATCTATAGCTATGAACTTAAGAGGTAGGATTGCAGGGATAGTAGCCAGTTGCCATTCTTGGTACAAGAGAAAAGTGTATCTACCTAGAAATGCATACTACTTTCTTTTCTTTCCCTACTTTTTATACTTTGCTGGGCAATAATAAAGTATTCATTCATAGACATGACATTTTATGTGACACCATGAATGAGCAGTCTAACATGACAAAGACTTCAAGCCTAGGCATTTTGTATAACAGAAATTGAATGAATTTTTAAAATATTTATTTCAAATTATATTTTTCGCATTGTACCTATAATAATATTTGCTAATATTATGTGATAACTATGTACAATTCCTCCTGTATAGAAAACCCTTCAGTGAACTAAGAGATGCCAATGAATTTTCAGAAGGAAAACTTGATCTCTAATAGAATAGGAATATTTTAAGGGCTTGCTACAGACTAAATCTAAAAGGGTTAAAACTGGCATTTCTATATTGTTCATAGGTCACATATCCCTAAATGTCAAATGATTCATATTTATGAACAGTTAGAGACTGCTCACAAATAGTAATTCTCAAGGAGTCAGGAATTACCTGGTTTGGGGAGGGTGTTACAGATAGATTGATAGTCAGGAACCCAACTCCTCCAGTTCAGAGCTTTGCAAACTACCTGTGCCAAAAGGTCAGAGTTCAGGATTTTATTTTTGTTTCATTTCCTACTGATAAAATAACACGGTTCTACTTTGTCTAGTATGCCCAGTAGCAGTTCATACTATGGTCGGCTTACTAGACCTTCCTAGTCAGTTGAGTCTACTGACTATGCAATAGGAAGTTGCATCTACTAATTTCTACAGGATGGCCTTAGCACCATATTTTCAACTGATACAGGAATCCTGTAAAAATCTCTTGCTTTCATGTGTGGAACACATTTTGCCGATCAACATTTCCAATGGAATTTCTGCATGGTGAAGTCAGAGAGCTAGAACTGATGTTTCTCCAAGGTACTTGCATCCAGGTGTCTGAAGGCTGAATGTAACGGGGACTCCAACAGCTACACTGGCCAGTCCTGGGCTTGGCTTCGGAGCCGAGGGCAGGAGCAAGAGGCAGCACATCCATTTCATAGAACAGCTGGTGCTAAAACAGCACAACTTTCCTGTAGGCACAGAAAACCTCATAAACCAGAGAAATGCCAGTACAATTCTGAGTGCTGAAGGATGCTTGCGAAACCTTGCATAGCTCTCTGCTCCAGATTCTTAAATGATTTTGGTTAAATTACCCATCTGCTAACAAACTTCTTCAGTGTGAGATCTATTCAGATTTGAATATTCATAAGAGGGTAGAGCTACCTCGGCACAGATTCTGTTGCCAGGGCTACATATTGGCTGAGTTAGGCTTCTGGAGTAAATATAGGTAAAGCATCTCTATTGATTCTAAAACAACAGTACATCTCATGAGGATTTTCTTAAAATTCAGATTCTACTTCAGTCAGTTTGAAGGAATCTTAGAACTCTACTGAATAAAAAGTTCACATTCAAGGCAATGGTGTGTTGGTCCGCAGCCCAAATGGAGAACCAAACCCTACTTCCACTTACAGGGCTATAGACTGCCATGTTTTGCTAGAGTTCTGGCCTTATGAGATCATCTAACATTAACCTTAGCCTCTTTATCTTTCTCATTTTTTCAATATTAGGAACTATAATATAAAATAATTTTAATATATTCAGATCTGTAGATATAAATAGGAAAGAGGGAGGCAGAGAGAGGAGAGAGACAGAGCGAAAGAGGAGTGGTAGTAGAAAGCAATTTCAGAGCTGAGGCATTCACGAATACAGGTTTTGGTGGCATAAATACAGACATGTATTTTGCTTGCTCATAAAAAATGCTTTTTTATATGTTTGTGCACCATATACATTTATGTGGGTGCACACATGCATATTCATGTGTGTGCACATTTATGTCCATTTCTGTGAGTGCAGATATATACAATAAGACATAGCATGTATTTGGAGGTCATAGGGCAACCTCTATCCTCAGCCTCTACGTTTCTTATTTGAGATAGGACCTCTTTGTCATTATTCTTTTACACATGCCAGATTATCGACCCCATGGGCTCCTGGGATTCCTAGGCCTTCACCTTCCATCTTGCTGAAGAAGCACGAGAATTATAAACATGTGCTACCTATCTGTGTCTATATGAGGCTTGAGGATTTAAATTCAGGTACTCAGGCTTTGCTATCCTCTTCCTCTAAGGGCACATGCTTTTTGTTTGTTTATTTGCTTGTCTGTTTGTTTGTTTACAAGTAGTGTATGATTCCAAGTTTCCAGTCTATTAGTTTCGTCTACTTACCTGGAGGAAGATAATCTCTGCAGGTGCTATTTGGATGAGGGACAATATGGACATGCTTGGTGAATTTCTAAAATTCATCTTCAACACTAAGATCATCAGACTTTGCTTAGAGGCAAAGGGCGTGGCAGGTAGGAAAGGGAGACCCAGAGTCTCTGCTACTTTTATTCAGTGGACAGTGAAGGGAACAAGCAGAACCTCAGGCTCTTGGAGTCACCAGAGAAAAATTAACTTTATCATCTGATGACTCAGGGCCTTTGGTACCAGATGGGAATGTCTGAACTCAATGTTAAGAAAATGAGAGTGTTGGAGGTTTCTGTTTAGGAATAAAAAGAGTGGCAGTGGCATTTCGGAAACCTTAATGTGCTGCCCTCAGAAGAAGGTAGTTTTTATGAGCACAATAGTCAATCACTAAATGGGCTACAAAGTTGGTTTTAGAAGCAGAGGTTTAAATAGCCTCAAAATCTCGTGGATATAGTGTGAATTAAGAAAGATGAAAGTAAAGGCATGATAGCATTTGTCAGACTGAGGAGGGTCTTTGCTCTTTATCTGGTGAGGAAGTCTTTTAATACAAATACTCCTTGCTTGTCAGTTTTCAATGTTTATCTGGTTTCACTCTCCAGTAAGAGGGGTCCTGAGTCACATCTGCTTCTCTCTCCAAGCTAGAGTTTGGTTCCAATCAGTCCTGGCCATCTGGTTATCCTAAGAACACCACACAAATGAGAGAAAGCTGTGTCAGTGACTGTAGCCTCCTTGCCCAAAGCATCACTTCTCCACATCTTACTTCCCACAGGTACATGCTCTTCGAGAAACAGAAGGAACCCAAATATATCTATCCTTTGATCTGGAAGATTTCAGCACTCACTGGCCAAGATAGAGCAAGGAGTGCCCTAGAATGAAAGATAAATAATCTACTTATCATGGATGTTCCTGTGATTCAGTTTACATACATGCATACATACATACATACATACATACATACATACATACATACATACACACATACATAATAGCTTCATATGGCGTTTAAGACTTTCAGCAAAGCCCTGATCCTTAATTCTGGATGAATCCCTTGGACAAGACTTCCTACTGGAAGCATTCTAGATTTATCTACATCAAGTAAGGCAATGAATGCTGAGATATTCATGAGCTGCTAGAAAACGGGCTCTTCTTTCAGAGTCGACATATTTGCCAGACTCAAAACTAAATGCTTCTAGGATTTTACTGATTCTTTCCCTCCTTTTAACTCCTGCAGTCCACCAGGTCATAGTTTCTAATTCCCTTTCTTTCATAGTTCATAATATTTTAGTGTGTGCTATTGTTGCTAACACCCCTGTAAATGCTTTCAGCAGAAATATCTATCTTCATAGGCACCACTGCTTTCTAGCCATATGATATGGAGGAGACATAAAGACTCTATTACCAGATCTATAAAATAAATTATACCCAAATAAATCTAGGGGGAAAAGACATGCAGGTGTTTTGTATGATGCCTATGTTAACTAAAGTCTTAATGACTGAAATGCAGCATGCCTGTTCATATCTGTACAGCTGCAAATGTGTGCAGGAGCACAAGCACATGCATGCATGCATATGTGAATCTTAGAGTGCACCCTCATGTGGCATTCCTCATCCGAAGGTGCCATCCACCTTTCACTGGGACAGGGTCTCTCAGTGGTCTTAAATTTGTCCAGTAAGTTAGAGTGGCTGGCGAGCTAGGACCACAGAACTCCTAATCTCTGCCATCCCATGCATGTGCCACCATATCTGATACTTTAAAAACATAAGTTTATATGGATAAAATTCAAGGCAACCAAATTACACACTGAGCTATTTTCCCAGCTCTGGCTGAAGTATTTTTTTCAATTACTTTTAATTCTTTTACAGTCCAGTAATTGCTCCCCTCCTGGTCCAACTCCCGCAGCTCCTTATTGCATTCCTCCTCCCTCCCGTCTCCAAGAGGATGTTCCCCCAAACCACCACCAGGTGTCCCCACTTTCTGGAGCCTCAAGCCTATTGAGGGTTAAGTGTGTCTTCTCCCACTGAGGTCAGACCAGGCAGTCTTCTGCTGTATAAGTCGGGGCCTCAGACCAGCTCATCTATACTGCCTTGTTGGTGACTCAGTGTCTGGGAGATTTCAGGGTCCGGGTTAGTTGAGACTACTGGTCTTCCAATGGGGTCGCCCCCCTCTTCAGCTTCTTCCAACCTTTCCCTAATTCAACCCCAGGGGTTCCTTACTTCAGTCCATTGGTTGGGTGTAAGTATCTGCAGCTGTTTGTTGGGCCTCTCAGAGGACAACCATGCTAGTGTTCTGGCTGTAATGGCACCGTTCCATCAGTAATGGTGTCAGGCCTGGAGCCCCCTTTGAGATAGATTCCAAGTTGGTCTGTTCTCTGGACTTCCTTTCCCTCTCAAAATGAAGTCTCCTCTCCATTTTGCCCCTGCAGTTCTTTTAGACAGGAACAATTCTAAAACAACAATACATTTATAAAATCCTTTAAAATAACTCTTAAAAATAGATTAGAAGTAGGTTGATATATAGAGAGATAGATCACAGGCAGACAAGCAGATGGTGGTGTGGAACTCTTCCTTACAGTTAGGAGGAGTATATGACATATTCTAGGAAGCTTGAGCACAGTACAGAATTTGCTATAGGCACGCAGAGATAGACAACCTCATTTTCACATCTTTTGACCTGTCTACTTTCTAAGAAAGAACTCAGATGTGTGTGTGTGTGTGTGTGTGTGTGTGTGTGTGTGTGAAAACAACCAAAACAAAACAAAACACAAACCTTCCTATGAACCCTGTCCACAGCTTACTCATCTGTAACCAACAACTATTTTCTGATAAGGTTTTTTTTGAGCATAAAATTATTTAGTCTTTTATGCAGTTCTCAAACACAAAGGTTAGAGTAGTATGTGAAAGACAGCAAGTATTTGTTGCATTTATTATGAATATTAGTACGGATAGTCTCTGTCTTGAATTTATATTGTGTTTCATTCTTACGCCTTGCTGCTTGGCATTGTGTAAAACCCAAATGCTTTGTTTCAAATCTTTTAATGGAATGCTCACCCATAGGTGTTCATTTTTAAATACACACACACACACACACACACACACACACACACACACACACACACAAATGTAAGCCTATTTAGTGTGGCATATATATATATATTATATATTATATACTCTGATTCATCTATGAGTGTGACTATGTAGATTTTTCCTATACATCTTGACATATCAACTGGCTGTCATTATGCCTGTCTTCTTTAAGCATGTGGAGATTTACTGGGTATGCATTTTCTTTCAAGTCTAGGGGACACTATCACTGAGCAGCTGTTTTATGTGTTCTGGCTTTTACAATCATTCCCTCTACTCCTCTGTGAGGCATGAGTATGGGAGTAACTTCTCAGGTATATTACTTGGAGCTGGACACCCCAGTGTCACTAGTTCTGTATGGTTTGTAGAGTTGTGGATCTCGGTAATAGTCTTTGTTCATTGCAAAAATAAACATCTCTTGGTGAGGAATGAGAGATCCACTTGCCCGTGATTATATGAAGGGTTATTGAGGAAACAGAAATTATGAACTCCTTCCTGTTGAACAGCCTTGGCTGCAAGTAGATAATTCTTGGTTACCCCCAAAATAAAAGTGCCATTACTTCACAATTGAGTATATCATGCCAATACAATTATTGATGTTTTTCACAGGTTTTTGTTTGAATAGGACTGCCAATTGCTTCTTTCCCTTGGCAACTTGCATCATCCATCCAATGTTGTAAGCATCAGTCCTCAAAAAGGCAATTAAAGTCACTGTCACATCGATCAGTTAACTTACCATGACCAAAGTGTGGTGTCTGCAGCAGGAAGTCCTTGCCTTCAAGTTTTGGAGGGCAGCTAAGAGCAATGACAATAGCCTATACTGTTTTGAGAGGTTTTGTAATTCTCCAACCAAACATTCATGAGATTTTCCATGACTGGTACTGGGGATTTTTATTAAATGTTACATCCATCTTAGGTGGTATAACTTCACTTTTTAAAAGAATAAAACAATATTTCTCTATGGGTTTTCAAGGATCTTTAGTATTATTTATCGAGACCTCTCATCTCCCCCTGTATTACCCTTTTCTCCCAGTTAAAAGTCCTCCCTCATTAACTCTATTATCTGCTTCATAACACCTGTCCTCTCCCTAGACCTCTAAGACACCTACCCTCCCTGGAACTCTTTCTCTTCTCCTCATGCAGAGGTCCCTTTGTAATTTCCTAGTTTGGGAATACTTTAGGATATATGCTCAAGTCTACAGATTCAAGGAGAATCTGAACTAGGAGAAACAAACAAACAAAAACAATAGACCATAGGTGGCATTTGTCATTCTGGGTCTGGGTTACCCTCACGCACTGGCAGTTTCCAGTTCAGTTCTCCATTCCTTTACTGGAAATTTTCATGGTTTCCGTTTTATTTGTAGCTAAATAGTTTTGTAATTTACCACGTTTCTATTATCCATTTATCAACTGAAGCACATTTAGGTCGCTCCCACTCCCTGGCTATGGTTGCTAGAATGAGAATAAACAAACATGGCTGAGTAAGTATCTGCAGGGTACGATTTCAGCCCTTCGTGTATATGACAGGGAGTGGTATGGTATCTCAATGACTGTAGCTAGTGCACAAGTCAGGGAGGTCAGTATGGAAATCAGTACAGACGGCTCTCTGAAAACAAAAGGTACGTCTGCCATAAGCGTGAATGAGTGCAAAGCTTTCTTTTTAATAATTTCCTCTATTATATATTGCATTCTGACCAGTTTCCCCTCCCACCACTCCTCCACACTGCTATTTTTTCTTTATATACACTCCTTTCTCTTTACTTCACAGCAAATAACAGACCTCAATGAAACAATAGCCAACTAGAGCAAAAGAAGATACAATAAGACAAGGAGAAAGTCCTCTTATCTAGGCTAGACAAGGCAATGCAATAAGAGGGAAAGAGTCCCAAGAGCAGGCAAAAGAACCAGAGACACACCCACTCCCACTGTTAGGAGTCCCACAGAAGCACTGGGCTAACTGCCATAGCAGGCACACACAGAGGACCAGGTGCAGACCCATCCAGACCTCATGCTTGTCAATGTCAGTCTCTTTGTGCTCACTTAGTCCTGCTTAGTTGAGTCAGTGGACCACGTCCTACCAGGGGTCTTCCATATCGTCTGATTCCTACAATCTTTCCTCCCTATCATCTGTGGAATTCCAAGCTCCAAGGGGTGAGACCCCATGGGGATCTCTAATGTAGACTCTTTCTCTATTACTAACTCTCTATTATATGGCCAAGAACTCAATCTGTTTTCTTGTCCAATATGTTATTTCATGACAGATTCTATCAATTAAATGTACCTCAATCTGAAAACCTATACGTTACATGTAATTTTTAAAAAGCATGCTATCTCCTTGCTCACTGCTACAGCCTGCGCTCTGATGGTTCCATTTTCTCTCTCTGGTTTAGCCCAGGATGTCACTCAACCAAACCCCAACCTGAGAAGGCAGGGAGCTGCTGACCCTGCTCCATGGGCTACCTCTTTCTCCAGGCTAGCTTCACCAAACTGCCATCAACCACTCCATCTTCTCTCTTTCTCCTGCCCGCCTTAGCTCTTCAGAAGAAAAACACTAGACAGTGTTGTGATTTTAAAACCAGCCAGATAAGACAATTGCTGGGCAAAGAATCTCCTGCCCTAATCTTATCAGCTAACAGCTAGCTCCTGCAAACCTTCTTGGTCCCCACCCACAGTGGAGGCTGCATGCCCTAGGTGCCCGGAGGCCTTACATGGTTGTTCGTGCCTCTCCATCCTAAGCCTGGCAAGAAGCCCCTATCTCCTTCCTTGTGTCCCTTCTCCCTATCTTGGGACCTGCAAATCCTACTTGACAGTTTGCCCAACAATAAGCTCTCACCTTCTTTATTGGCACAATCCCAGTTAGGGAATCTGCACTTCCCCTACACCTATAATATATGATTAATATTCACTGTAGCATTCACCTACTACTTCAAGTAACCTTGTGTGCCTCTCCTCATAGACTTAAGTGATTCTAACTTAATTACTATCATTCTGTCTTTGTGTTTCTGAATCACAGTGTTACGGCTTCTTCAATTGTACTTTTAGAAATTTGAGGCATTATAGAAAGTCTCACACACACACACACACACACACACACACACACACACACACACACTTTGTATGTGCCCTACCTAGAAATAGTACTCACTATTAAATATCATCTTGTATTTGTTTAATTTTCTTGCATTTGAGGCTTACATTGAAAATAACATTTATTAGAAAATCGTTTTTAACTTGCGATAGCTCCTTAATTAAATTGGTTCTTGGCAAATCCATGGATGTATACAGTGCATTCTGATATTCTGATTACTATAACCCCTGTCCTCTACCTTCCCTCCTATTCCTAGCATGCCACCTCTACTCCCACCCCTCGAACATTTGTGCTTCTCTCTTCTTTTTCTTCTTCTTTTTCTTCTTCTTCTTCTTCTTCTTCTTCTTCTTCTTCTTCTTCTTTCTTCTTCTTCTTCTTCTTCTTCTTCTCTTCTTCTCTCTTCTTCTTCTCCTTCTCCTTCTCCTTCTCCTTCTCTCCTCTCCTCCTCCCTCCCCCTCCCCCCCCCTCCCCCCTCCCCTCCCTCCCCCCCAGATTCATTGAGTTTAACTACTATCATTGCTGTGACCATGGGTTTGGGAATTGTGTTTGTTTGGGATTTTAGTAGTTACTACTAAGTTACTGTAGAGTAAACAAAACACTTGTAAAGCATATAGTTGGCACAAGCATGGGATTTTGAAGCCCAGATTCCAGTTTGTTCACAGTTTAACTTTGGCATCTGCCTCAGCTAAAGCAGTAACTGCTAAAATCTTATGATTTAGAGCCAGTTAAAGCTATGAGGTGTTTCTGAGCAACCACATGGTGGCTCACAACCATCTGTAATGGAATCTGATGACCCCTTCTGGTGTGCCTGAAGACAGTTACAGTGTACTTATATACATTAAATAAATAAATCTTTAAAAAGGGGGCGGGGCTAGGAAGATGGCTCAGAGGTTAAGAGCACTTACTGCTCTTCCAGAGGTCCTGAGTTCAATTCCCAGCAAACACTTGGTGGCTTACAATCATCTGTAATGCCCTCTTCTGGTGTGTCTGAAGAGACTGACAGAGTAACCATATACATGAAATAAATAAATCTCTTTAAAAAGGGGGGCTGGAGAGATGGCTTGGTGGTTAAGAGCATTGACTGCTCTTCCAGAGGTCCTGAGTTCAAATCCCAGCAACCACCTGGTGGCACACAACCATCTGTAAGGGGATCTGATGCCCTCTTCTGGTGTGTCTGAAGACAGCTACAGTGTACTTATACATAATTAATAAATATATCTAAAAATTAAAAAAAAGACAGCTATGAGGAGTGTCTGAGAATGGGATGGCTAAGGAAAGAGCTCTGATTTTAGAAAAAAGTTCAAATTCCATACCACAATTTTGGGGTAGCAGAACCTTTGCAAGCTGTCTAACTTCTGTCAGGATGTTTCTGTGTAAGATGAAGTTAATGACACATAAAGAGGGGTAGAGAAATTATCAAATTAAGTATATGAGTTCAGCTTTAAACTTAGTGTTCAAACTGACAATGTGAAGGATAGTACCACCAACAGCCAGTGTTCTAAATGCACTTAGAAAGATAGGAAACAGGAAATGGAACAACCCTAGTTGTCACGTTCCTCATCTGGTGGGATGAAACCCAAAGTTGAGATGCAGGCATATATTATATGGATAATATACCTATTTACATACATACATACATACACACACATATATATATATAAGCTTCACAAAAGCTTCATGGAACACCGAAAAACTTCATGGAGCACTGAAGTCAGTGTCTCCTTGATAAAATCTCATAGTCTTAGTCTCCAATCATTTCATAAGGGTTTGTCTGTTCTGAGGGCTATCACATGCACTAATTGCCAGAACTGTGACTGTCTACCTTGTATTCATATTTCTGAAAATTGGGTGAATTTTCCTAAAAGGCTCATTTTATCACATGCGATGTGACATAGTAACATAGTTGACACATCAGTTTGCATCAGGTAACCAAAGTAATTGTAAAGTAGACAGTAAACCGTTGGTCAAATTATCTAGAAAAGATTAAAAGAGAGTATTTATTTTTCCATTGAACATAGACTGTGAACTTTTAAAGCATTATACAGAAGACAATTCATGTTAATGTAAAGGAAATAGTATCAAGAAAGGTAATCAATCTAAGAAGAAATAAAATAAATTACATACATTTTGTAAAAATGGGGTTATAGGGGACATTATTTGGTCATTTATTTTTGCTTGACTCTCAGAAGTAACTCCCAACGTGAGGATGAAAATTTACTCATCACAAAGAAAATTCAGTAATTAGTGTTATATCTAAGGACACCATTAATGCCTGTACGTACACAACATTTGAGCACATCTGGGCATTGCTCTGTTGTAGAGAAACTCACAGACCTCTTTTTAACCAATCTCCGATGATTTTCTTTTGCTCACTCTTTTCAAGTTCAACAAATGGACTTTGATGTTTTCAGCTTTAATTGGCTTCTGGGAATATAGTTTTCAAAAAATATTCATGGTGGTAGGATTAAGTCAACAGGATGTAAGTTGTTGTAGTACACTGGACCTGCCTCCCTCTGTGGGCAATTGAAACAAATTAATATGGAACCTGAAGGAGAGGGAATGATCAGTGAATTTTCCCATCAGTTCAGACAACTATCACCACGACCAGGTTTCCTCTGTGAATGTATTGAATCTGGACAAGAGTCCAGCTAAGTACAATTCCAGGAAAGCTCAAGCCATTTGGACCCTTAGCTGTTGACATTCATAATGTCATCTTTTGCCTTATTTGCTATTTCAATTTGAATCAAATATGTCTCAGATTCAAGGAGAATAAAAAAAGACAAGAATTTGAACACAAATATTTTATTGGTAGTCATTAAAGAGACCTACAGAGCATATTCTATAACATGTAGGTAAGTAAACGAATATCTTTATTATTTATTATGTATTTAATCAGGATATTCACAAGTATTTCACATTCATTAGAGAGGTTGGTGATTGCTTTTTGGTTAAAAACACTTGATGCTCTTCCATGTTCACAGCTCAGAGCCTACATCAAGGAACTAGCAACTATCTTCAACCCCAGCTACCAAGAACCAGACACCCTCTATAGGATGCTGCCCACACCATACGTACATACACACATACCTAGACCCATAAAAAGTGAAACTTAAAACTGTAGAAATCAGGGAGTTTGATTTACTCGTATAAGCAGGTATTATAACTGTAAGTCATAACTGACAAAATTATGCTAAGGAACATATTTAATTATGTTTTATACTCCAAAAATATGAATCTAAGCAGACATGCTTATTTAAATTATTAGAGTAGAATCAAAAGTAAGATATATTAACAGTTCTCCTTTTCTAAATCAAACTGAGAATGAATAGTAATCAATGTGGTAAACTCAGCATTGCTCGATTTCTCTGTGTCCCTTTTGTTCGATGTCTTGTGAGTGATTTTACAACCAACCTCTCTCTCTCTCTCTCTCTCTCTCTCTCTCTCTCTCTCTCTCTCTCTCACACACACACACACGCACACGCACACGCACACGCACACGCACACGCACACACACACAAAGGAAGCAAGGCAAATATTAATGTTCAGCTTATTTCTCCACCATACTTTACAAATGTTAGCATATTTGCAGTGATACAGTAAATCGTGTGTCTTCATAGGAATTAAACCGTCCAATCCGATTTTCTTCTGGAGTCTCTACCTGCCTGCGAGACTAAGGTGAAAATATCAATGCTTTGTTACAGCTTTTGCCAACAAGAGAGACTTCCCATGACCTTCCAGTCCTGTGTGATCACCAAAGAGTGCCAGGTGTCTGAGTGGTCGGAGTGGAGCCCATGTTCAAAAACATGCCACGATGTCACATCCCCTACAGGCACTCGAGTAAGGACAAGGACCATCAAACAGTTTCCAATTGGAAGTGAGAAGGAATGTCCGGAGCTTGAGGAGAAAGAGCCCTGTTTGTCTCAAGGAGATGGAGCTGTCCTCTGTGCTACGTGAGTAGAAGGAAGAATTTGGTGTGCTTAAATGCCATTTCCCTTCAGCTATCCGATGTGATAAATATTTAATACTTGTTATATCACTATTTTGATTTAAATATTAGTTCAGACTCAATAGTATGGAAATGGTGAGTTTTCTTGCATGTTGTAAGCAGAAAACTAGAGTATTTCACTACATACTTTATCTGTTACAAAGTGTCAGAATGAAAGCATGTTTAACAACTGCATTCCAAATCTTCATAAAGGCTAAAGGTTTAACAGCAATTCTCTTAGTGTAGTCTATAATGTCAATTGGTGATTGTTTTAGTTGATGACACACGATGAAGATTTTAGACTGGGCAGGCTGCACATGTCTCTGTTGCAAAGATTCAGTACCATGAGTAGAAATATAGGCAGTATGTGAGTACATACATGTCCCAATAAAACTTTATTGACAGAAGCAAGAGACACGTTAACTTTGCCTTTGGTCCACTGTTTGTCAACCTCCAAGCTTTTAAATCATAGATTCCTATGACTTGCTAAAATTCAGTATTGAATGTAACAATTTTAATTAAGAAAAAAACTATATCAACGTAAGTGGCTTTCAGGTGTGGGAATTTGGGGATGTTTTGTTTTTCATTTGTTTTTTGTTTCACCGCCTACACATATCATAGTGCATAATGCTTAATAAATGTTCATTGGCTTCAGATGAAATAAGACTAGTTCTGAAATATTTGCCACTCTAATCTCATTTTTCCCTAAACATACTACTTCCAAGATATTACAATGAATTATCTTAACAAAATTTCTTTTTTGAATATAGAATATTATAAAGTAACTTAAAACATCTTAGCATGCACACTCCACTGGGTGTTTATCTCAACTGTTCATAGATTCAAGAGACATGAATACAGTTTAAATTTCAAAAACCACTGAAGAGTCAAATCAATGCCCTTAGTATACCCAGACATGATACCAATATAACCATTGTTTACATGAAGCCTTCTACCGCACTTTGGAATAATCCAGTCTGCCCATACAACAAGGAACTAACAAATCCTGGAGGTACTACTGACTATGTTGGTTCTTCTTATTTAGGAGTTGAAGGACCCTGTCCAGAGTTCTAGGATGTTGTTTCTCCCAGCAGTTTCTTTGTTTGTTTTTGTTTTTGTTTTTTGTTTTTGTCTAACAGTGGCGCCTCACTTTTTAATCTTTTCAATTTTCATGTACCACTAATAAATTAAGCAGATATTGTTGGTGGTCTTTATCTTCTCTATTTCCTAAAGAAGCACTTTCCTTAGAATATATCAGCTACTTATATTAGTGAAAGTCTGTTTGTATTGCAGGACTCCTTAAATGATTTAAACTGGAACACCTTCTAGGTTTTTTTTTCTTTTAATTTCCTTCTAACTCCCACAGGGAACTAGTTCTTTGCTTTTACTTTGTCTGTCCCCTATTCCTATAACCAACCATCAATGATCCATGTTTCTAGAAATGCCCTTTCTTCTTAAACAAGTGAGTGCCCTTTCTTGATGTCTCCATCCCACAACTCTACAGTATCAAAACCCCACCTATAAAAATGAAAATGGGAAGCAATCTCATCTTCACAGGCAAATTACTCACCATTGACAGAGCCAAGCACCCGGAACAGACATCTGAGGGCACCTTTAACCTTTCTGTCTAATTGAGATAAGCACATCCATTTATATCTATGTTAGCTATTAATCTGATCCATGGGGAAGTGCCTGGGTTAAACTGACAAAGTGCTACTTGAACCATTTCCTCTGGGCTTTTAAGGTATCTGTTTTCCTAGAGGTTGGGAAATGCCATCATTTTCTATTGTTGGTGACATGAGGAAATGCTTCCCTGTATGTCTCCTTCTAGGGAAAGTAAGGCTGACAAGCTCAATATTCCTTTCACATCATAATCTTGAGTGGAGCTCTGAAAATCAGTGTTGCTCTACTAATGGCATAGTCAGCTCTTCCCATCATTCCCTGGTATTCATCCGGAGTTCTGGGCTCTACAGAGCATGTGCATGAAAATGCTCTGATTCCTGACAGTAACGAGAAAGTTCTGAATTGCTGTTATATTTTTAAATCCTAGCATGCAATTATGACTTTGCTCCGATATATAATACACAATTTTCATGCATTTTATTAAAAGCAAAACAAGTGTTTGGGCTCATCATCACTTAGAATGTTTGGCGTTCTCAGATACAGCCTTCCTTTGTTTATAAGCATCAAGAAAGGGCGAGCTTGAGTTCAGTTTAATTGCACATAAAATTTAATGTTTTCAGCGTTATGTTCTTATTTCATAAAATATTGATAAGTAACTTCCAGTAGTTGCAATTAAAACAGGCTTGCTCTGCATTTAACCCCTCTAAAGAGGGCCCAACTGAGGACAATGAAGTAACTGGAACTGAATCAGTCTTCATCAGACTGGGGGGTCTATACTGGATCCAGAGGAAAAGGTTTTGTGAGTTTGTTTCAGAGGAAAACCAGAAAAGAGTGGAGAAACAATTTTCCTGAATAAACACCTTTGCCACCGCGGCATTCTCCTCATCTAGGTATGGATGGAGAACTACGGAATGGACAGAGTGCCACGTGGACCCTTTGCTTAGTCAGCAGGACAAGAGGCGTGCCAACCAGACAGCCCTCTGTGGGGGTGGTGTCCAGACCCGGGAAATATACTGCATACAAACCAATGACATCTTGCTCTCCCATATAAATACACAGAAGGACAAAGAAGGTAGGTGATACTCCTTAAATGGCTGACTCATAAAGAGTGAGCAGGTATATTCCCTTGAGGAAGGTAGACAGACCATGGGAGTAGGAGAGCCCCTAATATTCACATTGTGGTTGGAGTCCAAGCCAGCTAAAGAGTAACCTATATCAGAGTATGTAAGAAACGTAATACAGCTCTGGATTTAGCCAGGCTTAATTCATAGACAGGTCTATTTAAAACAATAGTATAAGTTTCCTGATCAGCATTTAGAAGGAATAATTAGTTATAAAACTAACATGAAATTGATTTTGTAAGTATACACATATAGCACAAATATATAAAATAAAAATAATGGATAGGAAGTTTACAAACAACATTTTGAAAAATTCTCACTTTTATAAAGTATGATTAAGAATAAGCTAATGAGGATACTAAAAATTATATATATTGAGTTTTTATTGATGCTATTTTGTTACATGTTGTATATGCAATTTGTTATTTGTATATTATATTATACAGACTGAGCATATAAGCATCTCTCTCTCTCTCTCTCTCTCTCTCTCTCTCTCTCTCTGCCTCCCAACTATATAAATAAAACATGCTCAGGTTATATAATGTTACTTGGATACATATGGTTTCAGAGCTGAACAGTGTTTGGGGGTTCTTCCCTATAGAACACTATTTCTCTTGCTCTTGACTTTACTTACCTGGAGTTCATTGTCTAGGGTGAATCGTCAGTGGTATATCTCCCTTCTATGTTAGCATGCCCACTGATCCTGTCCTTGTTCAGGACCTGTTTAGTCAGCTGTATAGATGGGATTTCCTGGGTGAAGTTTCTCTGGCCTCTCTAGGAGACAATTTTTCACAGCAAAATTTTCTTCCTCTGACTCTTACAAACTTCCCACTTACTCTTCTGCTATGATCTCTGAACTTTAGACACAAGAATGCCCATGACTTGTACTGGAATCCTGCCAAATATTTGAGGCTAGTGAAGAAATTGATCTTGGAGGAGAGCCTCCAACCACAACTTTAATAAACCAGAATAATTCCTGACTACATTACAAATACTTTTATTTATATGCTCAGATAACTATAGGGCTCGCCCTCATTTTATTATTGTTATTATTTTTAATTTCAGTTTAAGGGCTGGATGGATATGTATGCAAAAGAGCAAGTGTATTCAAAATGGCCTGGCTGACATTGAAGCCCCATCATTCTAGGCTCAAGTTTATACTGAGAACTTTTAAACAGTTCTTCCACGCCCATTATCTGAGTACAGACAAAACTTCTAGGACTAATCAATTCAACTTTCTTTATTTAAAAAATGATTTATTTATTTATTATATATAAGTACACTGTAGCTATCTTCAGACACAGCAGAAGAGGGCATCAGATCTCATTACAGATGGTTGTGAGCCACAATGTGGTTTGATGGGATTTGAACTCTAGACCTCTGAAAGAGCAGTCAGTGCTGTTAACCACTGAGTCATCTCTTCGGCCCACCAATTCAACATTTCTTATTGGATATCAACAAACTGGATATCACTGAAGATCCAAAGATATACAAGATAGTGAACATAAATATACGAATATAGATTTCATGTCATAAAATTGTTAAATTCATCAGAATGGTATACAAAACAATAGTTAGAATACACTGCGATAACCTGAAAACTGTGTTTTGGAAAAACTAGTGACAATGGCACCTGAGCAGAATAATGACTAACAAGCTACTTAGAGAAGAGATAGAGAGGCTGGGGAGCATAGGAGTTTCTTCAGGAAAAGAGAATAGAGTGTGTATTAAGGCACAGCAATGAAGGAAAGTCAGAACCAAGGGACACACAGAGCACAGTATATTTGACAACTGTGAATAGAAGAGACCTTCTTCCAAAGTGTGTAGGTTGAGAAATGGAAAAAACAAAAACAAAAACTAGAATATTTAGGGAAGAATTCTGGACGAGAATAATCAAGAAAAACGTCAAGGAAAACACAGACAGAGAAATACATGCTTTTTCAAACCAAGAGTGGCTCCCCTGCCTCGGCAAAAAGAAGCCTTGTCAGTGACCAAAGATAAGCACTGAAGTTTTGCAACTTTTAAAATTTAATTCAGCATCCAGCAACTTTTCTCAGCAAGTCAGCTCATTTGTGAATATAGCCTAGGAAATATTTTACTACCCATGTACCTTTAGGTTATAAGATGGTAGCATAAAACACAAATGTTAGTACATTAATATTTTCTTGGCCACTTTAATGGCCGCCTTTTTAAAACTTTTAGGTAGATTTGTTACAGCAATTTTTCAGAGTAGTATAATTTCATTGCTCAATGTAGATCAGATCTTAGTTTCTGTATGTCCATTATGTCTTTTAGGTTATTAATTTCAAAAGATCTTGAGAATTCTAAATAGCAATTGGTTATGTTTTAAATCATTTGTTTCAGAGTCCCTCACATGGCTTCCTGCTTCAGTACTGAAGAGAAACAAGAGTAACAAACAGGAACACAGAGTATCATTATTAAACCAAAAGACCGACAGGAACACAAAGAGTATTATTGTTAAGATGTATCAGTTAGAAAATAGCAAATGCCAAAGGAAGGTCAATAGATACAAAATTAATGACTTCAGCTAAAATGAATATTTATGACTCTCTGGTGTTAGTTATTTAGGAATGTGTATTCTTTATATACTAAGAATATTAATAAACCTCCCTGAGTTTTGTTTCTTTTTTTTCTGTAAAACAGCTGGTTCTTCTTAAAAGTTACTATTTTTCTTCCTCAAAACATAGAACATGTGACTTTTCCCTTGAAAATGATCCAGTAAAGCAGCATCCCAAGGGTAATGCATGTGGACTACAAATGAGTTGACTGGCAGACAATTAGGCTGTCCTCTGGGATGATTGTTCATAGCCTGTTCTCCTTCAATAGATGTGAAAAGGACAGATCTCATTGAGAGAGAGGGGGGGGGAGATTGATCTTAAATTACCCCCTACAACCAAGCTCCATTAGAATACAATAATCTCAAGAAAACTTGATTGTACTATCATGAACAGTTCAAGCCCTAAGCAATCTATATTGCACATGTTTCAAATCACAAATTCCATACTTTCTTTTGTAGATTCACACTGTGTTTTATAGGAGAGCTGTTTTCACAAGTAACAAGTTGTTTTTAAGATCAGTTCAAATAGAATCATTTGAGTCAAAAATAATCTTTATGTACATACATACACATACACACACACACACACACACACACAAAGAAAGTCTGATATGAAGTTCACATAAACTTCCTTTATTATTTTGGCAGGTCTCAATATGAAATGGAATGCTAACAAACATATTGTCATGGAAACAGGACCTTTATCACTTCATCCATTGTTATATGTATCATTTTTAAGTGAATCAAACCACACTGTCAGAAAAAAATTCTGCCAGCTTTAATTTCCAGAAAATTAAAACATAAATGATTAATATACCCAAATGTTTCATATAATACACTGTAGTACTCAAATTATCATCAGAATATTGTGAAAGCTAGTGGTAGCATCTATGAGCCATAGGAAAAACTGTATCCAAATGAAAATTGTGAGTACCTACATTTAATCCATGTGCTGCTGCTGGTGGTAGGTAACTCTTGAAAATTTGAAAACCTTTCTCTTACAACATCCAGCAAAAAGACTGCTGTATACCTTTAGAGGAAAAACTTGGCAAGCTCCACACTGAGAATTAGATATGGAAACCCTGACATTTTCTGTTCACCCATCTGATAAGGATTCCAGGCAGCTTTAAATGGTGGCCAGCATTTAATGGTACCAAGGCAAAATTGACCCTAGTTGGAGGCTGACAGGTTAGAAAGTGTAAGGAGGTAGGCAAGCGTATTTTAGACAGCTGTTAAAAATATTTCTCACTGGACACTGATCATTGGATGCATGGGAATAAATTGATTTTAAGTACAATAACGCAGGGATTCTTCCAATGGTCTCATGTGTCATGGAAGTTAATATAATATCATTGGAGGTGTAGATTACAGGAAAGAATAATCACTGATATATAAAGTTTGACAACGAACACTTTTATTGAGAGAAATTAAACATTCATAATTTTTTTTGCATTCTGCTTTGTGCTTGAGTAAGCCTAATGTGGTGTACTGAAATAGAAATAAAAGGCGTGCTGTCTACCTTTTGGAACCAGAGTTGCACTGTGGACAAGGTGCAATGTAGTTCTAGGATAGTGTAAACACAAGTAAACTCTGAAAAGTCAGATTATTCTTGCCAGTGAGTCCTCTGGAGGGAACAGAAACGGGATTGCCACTCTCTGCCCTCCCCTCATGAATACAGAAAGAGAACTGAGATGCTGAAACTGTTCATCCAAAGGGAGGGATAAATGCACATAAGAACTCACCTGGTGGGAATTAAATTAAGGAGGTTAGTATTTTACCTGGAGGGGACTTTTGGGACTTTTTATGGGAGGAAGAGCCCATGTGTGAGATTTCAGGAAGTAGTCAAACAAAAATGCAATCCAAGGAAACCTGTGTTGGAGACGTTCCGAAGTCAGCTAAACATGCAAACAATGACACCATGCCTCTGGCTTAGGTCACGTGCTCAGCGCATTTACAGCCACGGCTGTAAAATGATACAATTTGTATGAAAAATGACTGCTCATGGAGTTTTCTCTTTAAAACCCTCTATCACAGTCACACTCGGTCTGCCCATCGCTTATCAAGGAGAACTAATGCCATCTCTGAATTTGAATAGAGTTGTTCGATCAAATGATGAATCAATGTTAATGTGTTTTGACCAGTTTGGGCACTTAAAATTCTGTCTTTGTTTGAAAAGTAGTTGAACATTTAAAAACACATTTATTCTCTCTCTCGGAGTTATAGTAGCTGGCTTGACTGTATTAAGTACTTTCATCTTTGAGGTGACCTTCAAAGGAAACTTAGAACCCCAAAACCTGGGATTTTGTCTCTACCTTTCCTTGTATTCTTCTCCGTGTCATTTAACTTTATTTTCCTGAATGCACATT
Source organism: Rattus rattus (assembly GCF_011064425.1). NCBI lineage: Eukaryota > Metazoa > Chordata > Mammalia > Rodentia > Muridae > Rattus > Rattus rattus. The sequence goes on from NC_046159.1 coordinate 126,314,752, forward strand.
CTTATAAGTAGCTCTTGAATTCCATTTCCAGCAGGATGACTGACTACATTATCTGGAAATCATCTTTTCAAAACTACTTAGGCACCCAAGATACAATGTCATTTCAAATGCTTTTAAGGGCCAATGCAAAGCCTTGATTAAGGAATTCCCAGAACAAACCAGCAAAAATATGCTGATGCTTTCAGTGGTTGTTCTAGGGTGGGAAATGGGGTAGTTTGAGGGTTATGCATAATGGTGACTTAGGGGCAGTGAAATGGAGAAGCAGCATGACCCAGAAATAGCACAGCTGCTGTGTCATCTAATGAGGTTAGAGCTCTGAGTGCTTCTGGAATCCCAGCTTCCCTTTCAGGGAGCTAACAGCATAGCAGGTCAGCCTTAACCTCAAGTTGGGAACATGACCTTGTCCGAAGGAGCATAGTGATAAGCCTGTACTCAGGCTAGTTTCACTTCCAAACTGATGGTCACCTTGGGAGTCCTTGGTGGAGAAACAACATCAGGGAAATAAGATAACAAATGGTACCACCTAGGGGGATAAAAGCAAAGGTTAAAATCATTAAAGAACATGCCTAAAGACAGCACAAGACATCTACAGTAAGTGCACCAACCACGACCACACATTTCTAATTCTGTGAAGAATATCATGGACGTCCACATTATTCTGAATATGTAAATTACCTTTGGTAGGATGATCCTTTTCCCAATAGTAATTCTGCAAGTCCATGAACATGGGTGGCCTTTCCATCTTCTAGTGTTTTCCTCATCTTTCTTCAGAGATTTAAAGTTTTCAATGTAGAGGTCTTTCACTTCATGGTCACAGTTGTTCCTAGAATTTTTTTTCAGCTACTATAAATAGTGTTTCTGTCATCTCTTTCTCAGTACGTTTATTATTGGTACATACTTTGATTTTGTATACTGCCACTGCTAAAAGTGTAAATCATTTCTCGAAAATTTCTGGGAATTGATTTTGTATACTGTGTTTAATACGTTTGCAAAGAGGGATAATATGACTTATTCTTTTCCTGTTTGTATCTCTTTAATTTCCTTCTCTTGCTTTCATACTTTTCTAAGGCTTCCATAACTGTATCTAGAGTGGAATAGTAGACATTCCTGTCCCCGTCCTGGTATTCTTTCACATTTTTCTTTATTTAAGATGATGGTTTTTATGTGTTTGTCATATGTAGTCTTTATTAAGGTGAGGTATATTTCCTGTAATCCCATTCTCTCCAGAACTTTTGTCATGAGAGCATGTTGAATTTTTCTCAAAGTCCTTTCCTACACCTATCAAAATATGTATGTGATTTTTTGTCTTTACATTCATTTTTAGTATATGAAATATTATCAGATTATGTGTATATGTCAAACTGTCCTAATAACTTCCTAGTAAAGCCAACTTGATTGTGGCTTTCTCTCTCTCTCTATCTGTGTGTGTGTGTGTGTGTGTGTCTGTCTGTCTGTCTGTCTGTCTGTGTGTGATATGCTGATATTCAGCTCTTGAGTATTTGTAATTTTTCTTTGTTGCTGATATGCTTTTTATGAGACTTTGGCCTGAAAGCAATAGTAGCTTCGTGGAAGGTGCTTGAAAATAATTCATTTTTGTTCTACTGTTTAGAATAATTTGAGAAGTATTTGTTGGTTGGGGTCCTGGATTAATGATGCCATAACTACTACTGCTGCAAAATAGATCAAATAATGCATTATATTTAGTAATGTAATTAATGATGCTATGTTTGTTTAGAAAGTCCAACTGAAAGTTTTATCTACTAAGGAAATAACATAATTAGAAGAATAAATGACTAGATCAGTTAAATGATGTTCTTTAATGGTCATAATTTCCCAAAATTTTGAGCAGTATCTCTAGAGTACAATATTATATTTGCAAATATAAGACTCAATAGAATTATAGTCTAATGGTGCTTTCAAGTGAGTAACTCTTTTAAATTAAAGGAATGAAACAGCAAAATATTATAACCATCTCCTACCTGTTCCACTCTCTCATCCTGTTTCAAGCTTCAATTTACTAATAAAAGTATAAATGCCACTGGTCACAAAATTATAGAGACATTAAAAAGTAGTTATATTCACATGCTTCTTGAACAATATTGCCCATGATTCTGTAACAGAATATATGGAAAACATTAAGATATAAGTATAATACATATTAGGTGATAATTTTATTTGTTAAGAAGCTAGGAAAATACATTATTTTCAGCAATGTGAGTTTATTGCAATATTTATAAACGCCTAAATTTAAATCCCTAACACTCACTATAAAATAATAGTTATAAGATTTATGATGATTGATCATATTTATTAGGACGCTTAGCTAATTGTGTTCTTGATTCAAAAAGCATTTGCTAATTCAGGGAAGAAGCAGGTGGAATTGGGTACTTGACCTTGAACTCATTCCATGTCTGTTCTCTCAAGTATTTCTTTTCTGCACCTACATGCAGTCAACAGTTCAGGTTTTATTTCTTGGCATTCTTTCATATGTTCAATAGATTGTAGTTGAACACTATACTAATTTTCTTTTCTATTATTAAATTTTTATTTACATTTCAAATTTTATACCCTTTCCTGATTTCCCATCCTACAACTCCCCATCCCATCCCTGCTCCCCCTGCTTCTATGAGGGTGCTCTCCTGCACACTCACCCACCCACCCACTCCTTCCTGCCTCCCCACTCTGGCATTCCCCTACATTGAGGCATCAAGCCCTCACAGGATGAAGGGCCTCTCCTCCCATTGATGCCCAACAAGGCCATCCTCTGCTATATATGCAGCTAGATTTATTGTCTCTCCATGTGTACTCTTTAGTTGATGGTTTAGTTCCTGGGAGCTCTGGAGGATCTGGTTGGTTTATATTATTGTTCTTCCTGTGAGGTTTCAATCCCTTCAACTCCTTCAGTCCTTTCTCTACCTTCTCCATTGGGGACCCTGTTCTCAGTCTAATGGTTAGCTACGAGCATCCACCTCTGTATTTGTCAGTCTCTGTCAGAGCCTCTCAGGAGACAGGTCTATGAGGCTCCTATCAGCATGTACTTCTTATCATCTGCAATATTTTCTGGGTTTGCTGACTATATATAGGATGGATCCAAATGGGACAGTCTTTGGATGGCTTTTCCTTCAGTCTCTGCTCTACAATTTGTCTCCATATTTCCTCCTGTATTTTGTTCCCCCTTTTAAGCATGACTGAAAGATCCACACTTTGGTCTTCCTTCTTCTTGAGCTTCATATGATCTATGAATTGTATCTTAGGTATTCTGAGCTTTTGGGCTAATATCCACTTATCAATGAGTGTATAGGTACAGAAACAGTATCCAAATTAACAAAATCAGAAGTGAAAATGAAGACATAACAACAGAATCGGAGGAGATTGAAAAATTCATCAGATCCTTCTATGAAAGCTTTTACTCAACAAAACTGGAAAAATTGGAGGAAATGGACAATTATCTAGACAGATACCAGGTACCAGAGTTAAATCAGGATCAGATAAACCATCTAAACAGTGCCATATCCCATAAAGAAATAGAAGCAGTCATTAAAAGTCTCCCAATCTAAAAAAGCCAAGAACCAGATAGATGGATTTAGTGCAGATTCTATCAGACCTTCAAAAAAGACCTAATACCAATACTCTTCTAACTATTCCACAAAACAGAAACAGAAGAAACACTACCCAATTTGTCCTATGAAGCCACAATTATGCCTACATATAAACTACACAGAATCCAACAAAGAAAGAGAACTTCAGACCAATTTCCCTTGTGAATATGGGTACAAATATACTCAATACAATTCTTGTAAATTGATTCCAAGAACACATCAAAATGATCATCCATCATGATCAAGTAGGCTTTATCCCAGGGATCCACAGATGGTTCAATATATGAAAATCCATCAAAGTAATCCAGTATATAAACAAACTCAAAGGAAAAAAAAAACATGCTCATCTTATTAGATGCTGAGAAAGCATTTGACAAAATTTAACACCTCTTCATGCTAAAAGACTTGGAAAGTTCAGGAATTCAAGGCCCCAAAGCAATCTACAGCCAATGAGTGGCCAACATCAAGCTAAATGGATAGAAATTTGAAGCAATACCACTAAAATCAGGGACTAGAAAGGCCTTCGACTCTCTCCCTACCTAATCAATACAGCACTAGAAGTCTTAGCTGGGGCAATGAGACAACAAAAGGGATACAGCTCTTCAGTCACGCCAAAGTTTGACATGGTGACGATAGAATTTTTCAAAAACAGACTTAGTCCTTGTCCTCAGAAATCTTAAATCTTGATACTGTTGCATTTGCAGCTTTATCTACTTGAAGTTCAGAACTTCACAGGTTTCACATGGGAAGTCTCTATTGGCATGCCCGTTTAGGTCTTTGCATGTAAGTTCTTGGAGTGCTGCACTGCAGCCTAACCTTCCAAAAGAGAGTCCACATTAGTTAATTTCTTTGCTGTGATAAAATACCTATACAGAAACAACTCAAGGGAGAAAAGATTTACTCTACTATATAGTTTGAGGTGAGGCCCAAAATGGTTAGAAGGCATGGCAATTGAAGCATGAGGCTGCTGAACACACTGCTTCCAGTCAGGAAATAGCCTTCTATTTTTTATCCAGTACAGAACTCTTGCCCATGAATAGGTACCTCCTAGAGTTAAGGTGGATCTTCACATCTCAACTAAAACTATCCTCACAGAGAATATTAACTATCTACATAAACACTCAAAAAAAAAAAAAAAACTAACCCAGAGAGCTCTCTGAGCTAATTCTATATCTTGTCAAGTTGATAATCAATGTTAACCCATGCAAGGACTTATTTATCAGGTAAATGATTGCTCTCAACTGCTTAAACCCTCAAGGTAGAGTTCAAGAATCACCTGTATACTTAAAGAAAATGCAAATCCCCGAAGTTGCTCACTGACTTTTTTGTGTGTTGGATTATGGTAACCATAATAATGATTCACTTTTGAAAACTAATGGCTAAGAATTGGGAAGGATTGAGAATGTGGAGGAGAACCCAGGACTGAGTTCCAAAACTAGTATAATGTATATGGTTTTCTAGTCATTTAAGAAAACAGTGATTGAAGCCACTAAGGATTTACAGAGGTGGAGAGACCCAGCATGTGAAGGACCTAACCTTAAACTTCTGATGTGTGTCTCAATGAATCTTGCTTTAATTCTAACACTTCTATGGGCCTTTGTACATGGACAATCACAATTGCATGTACAAGAGAATCACTAAGATGAAAAACAAGAGAACAAATATATATGTCCAGAAAAGCCTTCACCCTATGCTTCTTACAAGAGAGAAAGCAGGGTTAGAAAGAGTCAACTGCTTGTTTTCAGAGGTGAGGCTGTCTAATCTGTACTCACTGAATTCTGTTTCACATCATTTGACTCTTCTATAAAAATCTGTTATATGTTGCTGGGAAATTTGGGGATGACAATGTGTTTTCATTGTACACCAGCCCTATTTCCTGAGATGGAAAGAACCCACAGCTGTTAGTACAGGACTTTTCATTAATAGGAGAAAGATGGGGGATCAAATTTCTCCTTCCATGACTTGATCAACTGGGGCTGCTTTGTATTCCTTTTGTAACCCTTAAGCATTATTTTCTGGCGTGTGTTGTAGATGACTGATAGCACCAGAAGGAGTCCTGAAACTAGCTCTCAGGGATGTGCACTGGAGAATGAATAGCATTTCTTTCAGAGGCACACTCCTGTGATGTAAGGATGTAAAAGAAATGGTTTGTGGCTGGCACTAGCTGTTCACTGCCTTGCTAATGATTACTCAATAGGGAGTAGGTACTCTCTCCAGTGTTAACCGAGGAGTACAAACTACATTGTGGAACTCATTAATATTTATTCCTTCTAAAAGCAATGGGCAATAAAAAGGGAAATAAACTAGGGAGAATAGCAATGGGGAGAGGAAGCCATGACAACAGATTCATCTTGGAAAGGTTTCACCATTTATTGCACACACACAAAAAAGCCCCATTCAAAACGCAAGGATCCATATTATTATATTATTAGTCTGGAGCCCAGTAAAATGGCCACTATTACACAGAGTCATTTTTAATACATATGTGTGGACACAGTGCATTGTATACGAGTATGATGGCATTGGTTTATTAATTAAAAATTAACTATTGAAGACAATGCATGACTTTTGAATATTAACATATTTTATAATGATATGCATTTGATGGACTTCTTTATCTTCTTATATCTTTGGACTCAGCAAAGCTGCATGGCCTCAGTGTAATAGTCTGTTCTGTTTATACCCACAAGAAAGAACATAAGCTCTCTTGAAGATGAGGTCCCTGAAACACAGATTACATCTATTATTCTTTCATCATTTACAATGCCTTTACCCACTTTCCTGATTGTTTAACTGTCTGTTCCCACTTTAATAACTATATGATCTTCGATCATCTTCCTTTATTCAAAGTCTATAACCTTCTTATGGTTCTGCAAAAATATCATTTCACTCTATGTAATTACATTCTTTTGCAATTACTTCATGGGTATTCATTTCAAACTCTTAAGATGTTAAGCTTCCAAGAGAGGGCGTATTGCTTTCTCTCCATTATCCTTCTCTATTGTCACCCATATTTCTCCATCAATGTCTGGGTGCTTTTGCTGTTCTGTCATTTGGAAATGGGTTTGAAAAAGGTGGCGAGCTTTCTTCAGTTAGAGCATGTGGACTTACTGGACATCCAATTTGCAGAGTATCATCCGGAGTCAAACTATTTGACTCCCTGGCCACTCCTTCATTTGTTTCTCTTTCTTCTGACAAGACTAAATGGGTATAACATATTTAATGTCTACCGTCAGGATGTGATTTTATTACATGGAAAATAGATATTGTTTTTCATTCATATGTTTGCTTATCTGATTTAGTTGAGAAAAGGAGAAAAATTTTAAAATAAGAGTTTTGCTCCAAATCTTTGCATAAAATAAAACAGTAATTGTATGTTGGCCTTGAGAAACCCAGTGACAGATGTATTATGCAGAGAGACTTTATAATATGTTGTAAATATGTTGACATACGATTACATTATATATAAAATTACTCCTTTCTTATGAAAGTAAGGAAAGCTTTTCCAAAGCTTTCACACTATTATTCTAAAGCAAAAAGGAAATACAGCTAATTTTACTTTTGTAGTTGTTGGAGACAGAATAATTGCAGTTTTCCTTCCTTTGTGAGTCACTGTTTGAGAAGTTTAAGGAACACAGCATTGCCAAACAGTCATAAAAGAAATGTTTGTAATTGGATTATTTGGTTGCTCTGGAAAGATTATCTTCACCTTTAGCCCACACGTTCTGTCACACAAAACCCTTGGGGTTCTAAAATCTCTGTATCCAGGAAGCATTATGACTGTAAACCTTAACTCTTATTAATAGAAAGTTATAGTTGAAAGAATGGAAAATATCTGGAAAATAACTAATTCACGTGTTTCTCCTAGGTCTGTTACGTGCCGATGACTTGAATTCATTTTGTGCTAACTCCTTGATGTATATCAAGTGTACTTTGAAAATAAAGGTTCCATTTCAATGAAGAAGATGGTGACTTCTTTCTAGCCTCTAAAAATCTATAATAACAAAGAAGGCAAAGTCACCCATTTGCTGTGGTAGAGGGTGTGTTTCCATAATTATATGACTAGATGGTTAATTAGAAAACATTTTTCCCTGACATTCTGAAATAAGAAATGACAAAGCCCAGACTCCAAGCCAGCTTTTTTTATAACTAAATATAACCACTATTCAAAAATATTTTCTTGCCTGTGAATCTGATTCCATGTAAATGTACAAAGCTAATTAGCTGTTCATAACTTCTCAAAATTAATATGTTTATAACTAGAAATTGTTATCTAATTCAAGAAATTTACAGAATCATGTGACACCCATTTGAATTTGCCTACTAGTTAAGTATCTTCTCTTGACATTTTCCTTTGTCTAAAACTACTCATTCAGCAACACTTAAAACCATATCACCTCCCATTTCTGTATTTATTTCCATATAAGGAAGTGGAGCACAGTGGGCATTGGAAAGCCCACCATCAGGAGATTTCTTTTTAATCTGTCTACAAATTCTGCTTGATGGGTTTAACTCACTCTTAAGCCATCAATGAGTTATTTTCTCATGAAGAGGGTCTACTATAAAAAAAAATCTACATATCTTACTGAAGACTATTATTGTTCTATCTTTAGCATATTGCTCTTAGGGAAACCACGATTCATAACTAGTAAAAGGGGGCTTGATTCTGTTAGTGTGAAGTCTAGCATGAAAAGCAGTTCACACCAGGTGATGTAGTAAAATGCATCAAGGCAAATTTTCCTTTTAATAATATAAAATTACTGTAACTGATTATTCTTAAAATTAGAAACAGCAGTTTCATAAGTTCTGATATCTTGGCTCAAATAAACACCACGAGATTCAAGACTGGCCTTGAGAGCTTTCTCATTGAGTTGGCTTTTAAAAGTGCCTTAACTCAGTTGCCTTTAGTTCTTGGTGCAGGGATGAGAAGTCTCTTGGACTTTTTTCCCATCCAGTTTGTCGTGTTCATTTGTCCCATCCTTGTTCTGCTTTAGTTGAACGTCATGTTAATGAGACTTCATTGGTGTAGCTTCAGATGGTACCAAGTTCCAGATTCTCTCGCTCTTACAATCTTTTTGCCTACTAGTCTGTTTCCTTAAGCTTTAGGTGCAGGCTGTTTTGTAGATGTATTCACTGGGGCTTGGCTCCACAACTCTGCATTCTGATTGGCTGTGGTTTCCTGAGAAAAGCTGGGAGCAGAAAAGCTGTTGTCCTCCCAGGGAAGCACACAGCAATTTGTTCTTGAGTGCCAAATGTTCAGCCCTGAAAACATACAAAGAAATGTTACACAGACTCGATCATTTAAGGATATATATGTATATACAAATACATATAACTCTGCAAAAACAATAAAAAAGAGATTATGAATAGGATATGAGAGAGTTTGGAGGGGGAATGGAAAGAAATAAACTGAAGATATGAAATGAAATTACACTCTTAAAAATAAAACGCAAGGCAAAATTACAAGGGTTGAAAATTAAAAAAAAAAAAGTACCTTAAATTTTGCCTGATTTTTTCTTCATTTCTGTTATAAGAAATTGTTTCTTGGGCTAGAGAGATGGCTCAGTGATTAGGCCAGCTCATTGTTCTTCCAAGGGATCTGGCTTCTGTTTCCGGTACCTATATCAGGTAGCTCGCATCCTGTAACCACAGGCCTATGGAAACTGATGCTTTCTTCTGGCCTTCGAAGAGATGAAATGAAATTGCAGAATAAAACCTCATTCTGGAACACACACACACACACACACACACACACACACACACACACACACGCACGCACACACAAATAAATAGAAAATAAAGATGCAGTTTTCAATATTATTTTTGTTAATTTTACAGCAAATATACTAAGATATAATACATTTTTATTATTTAGGCTTAATATAATAAATATTACAATTAATTTTATTAGAAAGGCCTCTTCGAAACAATTTCTACAGCATTGCTAATAAAATAGCAAGAAAGTATAAGTCAAGGAGGGCAAATGAGTGGGTTCAACATGATATGGCCTAGATGATACATAGGCCTCCACTAAGCACACAAGTGGAGCACGGGCCACAAGGGGAATTAGAGGATTAGCACTCGTACTTGAAAGTTCTAAGACTTTACAAAGCCATGAGCTTGCATAAAATACCATCTCTCTTCCACACATGCATCAGTCCAGGGACCCATAAAAAGTTTGCCCAGTCAGATGTGCACAAGGCACTAACTCACTGTGCTTGCAATGCCCTCTTCAGAAAGGACAACAGGCAAATTTCTCTCTGACCCTCAAACCAGAAACTGGTGCTTTTCCTCCATACTAGTTCTTGTTATCTTATGGGCACAGTGATCTTCACAATTATTATAATAATTTTTATATTCTCTATTATAAGCTTAGAGCTAGAACCCATGATGTAAAAGCATGGATTCGGGAGTCAGACTTAAAGCAAACTAATTTAGTTACATAAATATATGTTTGTTCATCATTTTATCCCCAAGACCATGTAAGAACGCTAACTTGTCAATTCTAAGAAATGACATTAGTGTTAATTCTGGGTTCCCCTGGTATGCTTTATAATTTTGCTGTGGCTGGTAACAATCATAATAGATTTGAGGACTTTTACTTTTCATTGATGTAATACTGGCAGGGAGGAAGGAGATAAGACGGATGCTCTGTGCTTTTAGTATGTAAATACTCTTCTCTGTGCTTTTAGTATGTAAAATACTCTTCTGTGTGCTAATTAGACCATAAACCTAAGAAGTAAGTACCATTATTACTATGGAATGTCGAGATATAAGAGGAGTTAGTAAGTTATATCCCTGAGTGTCAATCAAGGAAGTCTGAACCTACCTTTTTAACTGCCGTGCTTCAGACTGGGGATCACTAATAGCTAGCCAATTTGAAACTAAAAACAACAACAACAATAACAACAACAACAACAACAAAAAACCCCACTTCCTCTCCAGATACTAATTTTAGAATGTGTGCCATTAAAAAAAAAATCCTAATTTAGTGTGAAAGCCAAAGATCTCTTAAAGTTATGCCTTTGACGGTCCTGTAACATTACATTCAGTTCATGTGTTCGTCTTCTCATGTCTTCATCTGCTGTTGAGTGCTCTGTAAATTATAGGCACGATGCTGCATATTGAAAACAGATGTTAACAGCACAAACAAAATTCTCTGTCACCACATGATCTTGATTGAACTGGATTCTAAATGAATAAACAAGAAAATAACATAGAACCATGTGAATTGTACAGGGGATTAAAATAGGGCTACTAAAGCAAAAGGTACACACAGAAATGAAGTCAAAGTATCTATAAATATGATTACCAGCTAATCTTTACCAGAATGCCTTTTAATGATAGCTAGAGACAGAAGACCTAAAACATGTAACATTACATGAAATCTAGCAGTAAATATTCAAAAAGATCAGCACAACAAACATCTTTGGCTTCTGTTTCCTGCCAAAATTATGTAACTGGAACCAATCCAATAAATACTCTGAAATTTCATGAAATAAGAAAAATAGCTATTTTATATACCAAAAAAATAAGCAGCAAATATTGTACACATCGTGAGCAGAGCTTCACAACTTCACTGGTGTTTTCCTGGAGGTTCTTTACTACCACAGAGAAGAGATGAAAGGTAAGTGTTGTGTAAGGGTCAGTTAGGCAAAGAAGGAAAAAAATACTACATTTTGTGCTGCTGAAGTGGCTGGGGGAAATATCAGGCCAGAACTCAGAACAAGAGGATCTGAAGCAGAATCCAGTTGTCTATAAGTGACTCTCAATAAGTCCTCAGTCAGAGCATAGCTGTGTATGTATAGGAAGAAATCCTTGAGGCACAATGGTGGTGACCTTTGTCTGCAAAACTAAGAACAAAGATACAGTCAGTCCAGTGCTAAAGATATCAGAGTTTGGGCTAAGAAAAGGTGAAGGATACTTGCTGAGTCACTCAGATTAAAGAAAGGACCTGTGTCTGAGAGATCATGGGGGTCCAGAATAATTGAGACTGCTGGTCCTCCTACAAGGTTGCCCTCCTCCTCAGCTTCCTCCAGCTTTCCCCTAATTCAACCACAGGGGTCAGCAGCTTCTGTCCATTGGTTGGGTGCACAAATCTGCATCTGACTCTTTCAGCTGCTTGTTGAGTCCTTCAGAGAGCAATCATGGAAGGTTCCTTTTCGTGAATGCCCGATAGCTTCAGTAATAGTGTCAGGCCTTGGGGCCTCCCCTAGAGCTGGATCCCACTTTGGCCCTGTTACTGGACCTTCTTTTCCTCAGGCTCTTCTCCATCCCTGCATTTTTTTTCAGACAGGAAGAATTATGGGTCAGAGTTTTGTCTGTGGGATAACAACGCCATCCCTCACTTGATGCCCTCTCTTTCTGCTGGAGGTGGGTTCAATAAGTTCCCTCTCCCCACTGTAGGGAATTTCATCTAGGGTCATCCCTTTGAGTCCTGAGGATCTCTCACTTCCCAGGTCCTCCTGAATTTGTCTGTTTGCATTTTTTCTGCTGGCCCTCAGGGCTTCAGTCTTTTCCCCCACCCAATACCAGACCATGTTCTCCTCTCCCCTCACCCCCATCCCCTTTCCTTCTTCTGTCCCTCCTTCCCTCCCTCCCTCCTCCCTTGTAGTTGCTTTCTTCTCCCTCCCAAGGGGGACTGAGTTATCCTCACTTGGGCCCTTCAGCTTGTTGACATTTTTGGGTTCTGTGGACTTGGGAGGGGAGGAGGTATGGGATGTGGAACAGTGGGAGTTGGACCAGGAAGAGAATAAAATCTGGAGTGTAAAAATAAGTAAGTAAATAAATAAGGACCATACTATCTCAGTTAAGGTCAAATTTGAAAGAGATTAGGCCTAAAATGAATGAACTTGACCTTGAAACAATCACTAGGATCTTCCCATAATTTAATGTGCCAATAAGCTTAATATAAAACCTTATAAAGACAAAACATCCCCAATACAAAACAACAAGAGCAACAAAACACGGACTAGAACAAGTAAACAAGAACTTTTAGAAACACCTGCTGAAAGCTTGTCTTGGCAAAATCATTTAGAAGTATGAGTATGTGGGGGGTATGAGGAGGCACTTAGGAATGTGAACAGACACGATGTTCCAAGTCTCCAACAAACAAACACAGAGTCGGGTTAAGGACTGGGGATTGAAAAGCAGATATAAATCTAAGTGATGTGAAAGAAACTAGAAATTACCATGTTTCAATAAACAAAAAAATTATTGATTATCGAAGACAGAGAAATAGGTACCATCCAATCTAAAGGAAAGAGACAAGATAGTGAAGGGGACAAAGAAAAAAGACAGTCACTGACTATTGGACCATTTGGATGAGGAATACTTGGTAGTGATATTTTAAAGGGAGACTGGTCTGGCAGAAAACATGTTAGAATAAATAGCATTCAAACTTTATTAAATTTGTGAGGAAAAAAATCAGCTTACAGATCTGTGAAACTCAGCATGTCTCAAGAAGGAAGCATACCAAAGCATACAATAACGGGGTGTATGGTACAGCAGTCTAGTAACAAAAAAGAAAAAATCAAGGGCACTTCATACATGTGAATGGAGGTAACAAATGAGGGTTGAAATTTTGTCAGAGAAAATGTGAACCTTGAAACAATGGGATGTCTGAAAACAAACGAAAACAAAACAAAAACAAAAAATCAAGAGTCAGAATTCTCTATCCAGTGAAAATATTTTTTTATTATAGACTATGGCAAGCTGACTTCTTGAAAGAAATGGCAGCTAAAAACATTTATTATGAAGTACTAAGGAGCACAGTGAGTGACAATAGAATGTGTAAGTCATGTGATCTTAGGTAATTTATTATATTTTTCTATGAAAAAATATCAGTGAAATTTACATGACAGAGTCACATCCTACAATGGGAATCATGTCAGACACACACCTAATCATCCTTTAATATGATCTGAAATATCAGGCAAAGCCAGTGATGGAGAATACATTATCCTTCAACAAGAATGCAGATACCATTCACAAGTATCTTCCTTGGAGGAGAGGCATGTTCCCTGTGAGAGCTGAGCCTACAGAACTGAGAGGGTAGGGCTCTAGTTCTCTAGTCTGCTCAGAATATTACTAATTTCTTATGGATCTCTAACTTCCCCCTCCTCCTCTGTTGCAGAGAGCTTCACTCAGCGGAACTAAATCATAGAGTCTTAAGGAGAAACTCACTTCCCATTTTAAATTAGTAGCTCCTCAAATTTGTTTGGTGCCAGGTGGTCAGTCCTAAGTCCTGATAAATTAATGTGGCTTCCCATCTGCAGTGCAGCTGAGCCCATTGTAGAATAATTTCCCTGACCTGAGAAACAAGCTGAGAAAACCCATGCCCAAGAGAGAGTGCTATGAGACTTCCAAGAATGGACTCAGAAATGGTCGCAAAATAAAAATTAGCTAAATGCTTTTGATACCAAACTGTTGGTTGTGGATGCATCTCTCAATATTTTCTCAGGGCTTCTTTTCACATGATATAGTACCCAGTTCCTTAATAAGGCAGTCTATTCTGCCCCATAACCCCGGTGAGTTACTATGCAGACATACTAGTATAATCAATATTAAATATGGAGCTGTCATTTTAACTTTGAGCGACATGAGACACTAGAAATCCCAGCCATTCCATTTCTCTGTGAGATATTTGAAAACTCCCAGGATTGCTTTAGGAATAAGTGAGAGGTCTAAGAGCTGAGGGTGTCATGGAGCTTGACACAGACACTCTCATTGTTAGTATCAGAGGAGAAGCAATTTTAAATACATGAAAACACTGAACTTGAAATATATAATGATCATGATAATAATAATAATAGTAATAGAGACTAAAACTAAAGTTGTTAAACTGCAAATGAAGTTTTAGAGATAATTATGATACTTAAATATCATTACAATAAAACAGGCCTGCTGCAAAAGGACAATTGGAAGTTGAAAACCTTCCAGGGTTATAGAGTGAGACTAGCACAAGCCAGGGCAATTTAGTGAGACCCTGTCTCAAATTTTACAAGTTAAGACAAAGGGTAAAATTACTGCTCAGAGTACACTATCTTTCTGGCATATGCAAGGTCCTAGGTTAAATCCCCAATACTAAAGACAAATGTGTGAGTGTGCATCTTGCATGTGTGTGTGTGTGTGTGTGTGTGTGTGTGTGTGTGTGTGAATTCTACTATTATAACACAAAATGAAAATGAAAAGCAATGGTCAAAGAACAGGTGAGTTTTGAATGATGACAGGCTTGATGTCAACTAAAACATTAACATGAAAGGCACAGAGCTATGTAAAAAGGTAAAGTTTTTCACAATAAATTGTAGAGACTATTGATAAGTTATAATAGATAATCTCATCAGAAATAGATTAAAACAAGGACATTTGAAAAAACAGAAATAGTAATGATTTGAGAGAGGAGCGGAAAATGTAAAACAGGTCTAGAATGAGCCGGGTTCAGACTATGTGCAGTAGTTATGACAAAGAGCAATGCTTGGTAATTTACATTTTCATTTAAATCATTTGAAAAACCCTTACAAGTCCTGCTGTTCAGGCCTCTTTCTAAACTATTAGCTTAAACAGTGTGTCTAAGAGAGGAATTTGGGCATCAGTAGTTTTAAAACATCTCCAGCTGATTCAGTGTACAGCAAGACTAAGAATGTCTATATCACAGGAAGTGCCATCCAGGGACTCACACAACAATGCAATTTCTTCCTTGAGTTCTGTGACTTACGGGCCCCCAAAGGATTGTTAGCTTTTACATGGAGACTTAGGACTGGAAACACCTAAAAACCAACATGCTAGAGCTAGTCCATAGGGATAGTCAAGAACAATGGCTTTAGGGAGCTCTGTTTCCTCTCTCTCCCTTTCCTCAGTAGACTATTTTTATTTTTATTTTTTGTCTGAGATGAGGTTGTACCAGCAAACAAAGAAGGGGGAAGGGATCATCCTTTAGGAAGATTTCCAGCAAGCTGTGAGCTCTGCAGTGCTAAATGGTTTAGAATTGCTAGCCTCATCCCTCTAAGCAGTTGTATTAGGCTGAATACACTATAGATCCAAGGACTCAGTTTATATACTGCGGTAAATAAATATGGGGATTTAGGAATCCAAAAAATATCTATAAATCTTTCACCAGTAGAAAGAAGCAATAGACCCCCTTAGGGAGCTATCTTTGGAGTCTTGTAGCCAAAGACAATGGTAAGCCGTTTTTTCACTGGTGTGCATACAGCTGCTCTGAAATGTGTATGGTATTTTCCAATAGGTAAGAGCTTTAAAGAATCCTGTGACTCAATTTAGCTGCAGTTCTCAAACTGTTTGGAAAGAACAGTGTGAGTATTACTGCATAGGGATCATCTGAAGAACATTTTCAATGTCCCCATCCCTAGATCTTTCCTGGGATGTTTTTCATCCAACAATAGTGAACCTGTGTTTTTGGAATATGATTCCTAGGAGTGTGCTTCTTTCTTTTCTCCTACCCAGCAATTGCCTCGAGTAATAAAAACTGAACGACTACTGTTGCAAATGTGAGCATGAATCATTAGAATCATGACTGCGTCTCATGATTTTCTTGCATTTCAAAAAGCTACACTACCACGTGATGGTATTGTCTTAGCAACACTTGTTGTTTATTTTCAAGAAATGCATATTTAGAGCTGAGATGGTTGTAGTGTTTTACTGCAATTTTTTTTTGAAGAAGCCTGTGCCGATTTGACAAACCCAATTGTGAGAGGAGTAAACATTAGCACTTCTCATGCTGCAGCCTAGCAAAGGAGAAACATAGGAGAATGGCATTTCCTGTTGTTGAAAAATGAAATGTAGTATTTGAATTCAACTGCCAGTTCAGTTGTGAGCTACTGAAGAGGTGGAAACAAAGATACAACAAAAGCCAGCTAGGAAGTCAGTATGATTGCTGTATGAACTGTGGTATAGAGCAGAGTCCACTGACTGGAAGGAGAGATGCAGACTCACCTCAGTCCAGGTAGTCAAGTGAAAACAGAAATTAGCCAGTGCCAGTCATTCATCTCTGTGTGAGATACTTGAACGAAAATCTCTGGTGCTGTTCTTGTCTTGCCTCTCTTTATCATAATTGCTAAGGAAATCCTCCTGCCTCTACATTATATCTTTGTTCTATGCTACTATCAGCCTTGGGACTAAGCCACTTATCCCATGTTGGAAAGACTTTTAACAAATATACCTGTGTGTATCTCTGTCCTCCACAACTGATACTCTATCAACCAAAAGAGCATCCTTTAAAGTATGGGCACATGTCACATTGTTTCTTAAGTCACCTCATTTGTGGAAGTTTCTTCTAGTAGCCTGAGCAGACTGAAATACACTGTCCTTTGAGTAGCTGCATTGGAGGTAGATCAACCAGTGTGCCAAGCTGGTTGTAAATCTGGTTTGACTGGGTATTCATTTTTTTTTCTCAACACTTACTTTAAGGAGGTTGTACTTCATCAAAATTCTAAATTCTAATGCTCTGTCATTTTATGGATAGCATGCATGTTGCAAGCTTATTATCTTAATTTAAAGTATCTATTAACACCTTGCTCTCAGTTAGGGCCATTATAAGTAGAAATTTGAGTCAATAGGATGTGTTGGAAGATTTCAGTGGGAGTTTTTATGTGTGCTGTTCTACATTGTGTCCTGTTTTAAAGAGGGAAAAGCAGGAAAAATTATATTTTCAGAGCAGCAACAGATGGTACATCTGGGTAGTAGGATTGGGAGGCACTAGTCAAGCTGCTGACAGAATGTGTGAGGTTTAAATACTAACAATGATTGACAGTGCTGTAGAAATGTGTGTTTTGAAAAACTATGTTTGTAAGTGTTCTTTTATGAAACAGGGTCAGTGAGAAAAAAATACCTTCTTTTGTTTTTATAAGTACTTAAATATATTGTACAATTCTGTCTCATGAATCAGGACATGACCACAGTTACTTGCTGCGGCTTTTCTATTGACTTTTCCCCAAAGTGACCAATGGAAATGGGAAAAAAAACACCCCATGGGTACTTCAAGTAAAGAAAGAGGTTATCCAGAGGCTAGGTCCTTAAAGACATTTTTATTTTCTCAGAGGATAATGCCACAGTGTTGAAAGAATCGGACAGACCAAGGCAAGAGACAACTCCTGTATGATGGAAGAGCCTGTGAGAAGTAGGAAAGGACCAGTTTCATCTAGCATTCCAGCTCTTCAGTGAAGGCTGGAGCCAAGGGGACCAAGGAGTCCTAACTGGGATGCTCTCCGTCTGATAGTTTGGGATGTCATTCTTCTGGGGCTGCCTTGTGGTAGCCGAGCAGCAGCAGTGTGGTCTAGCTCTTCCATAGACTCAGACGTCCTCTTCTACCTTTAAAGACACCATTGTTAACCTATGATAATCCAAAGGTCAAAGCAGGACAATTCCCAGAGTTCAAGTTCATCCTGGCTGGCTTGTGATTATAGTATGTGACTTAATCTTGTAAAACCCAAACAATAAATAAAATAAAGTAGCATTCTTGGTGTTGAATATGCCAGCTTCTTTGTCACGCACTCTCATTTTCTTCTCTTCCATAATTGTGACATTAAAACTAGATTCTGTAGCTGATAAAGACAGGAAAAGAACATTCTTCTTTAAATCAGGACACAAAACTTCTGTATTGTAGTGTTATAGAAGAACCATGTATATGTTTTGAAATGTATCCATGATCACGCTACAGTAGACCAATCAAAAGGCAGATTTTTAAAAATTCAGTAATTCCTAAGAGAGTAGCACTCAACTGATTAGCCTAGCATTAAGTACTCTAATGAAACAAGTAACTGAGAAACATTTACAAACACCTGATTTATGATCTCAACACTATTCTAATGGTTATCCTAGCAGCATGAACACTCTCCAAAGAGGAGTCTTTGGTCCACCACAGATAGCTTGAATGAAAATCAAGGCTAATAGATACATGAAATTTGTTTCTTGATCCATTTATCCAGCCTGTGTCCTTTGATTGGAGAATCGAGGCAATTAAATTTAAAGCTGTTATTGAAAGGTAGCTGCTGATCGCTGTTACTATGTTTTGTTATTGTTGTTTGTGTTCTCAATGCTACTTTGCATTTCAGTAATTATAGCTTTTTGGCTTTATTTACTTTCTTTCTTCTGTCTGTTTGCTATATCTATTCCTCTCTACAGCCCTGAGACTTGCTTCCTGTGTTGTATTTAGAATGGTTTTTAGGGTATGCTGGATATCAATGTTTTACGGCTCTTTATATCATGGAGTGCTTTTCTAGCTTCTTCCATGATGGCAGATTATCTTGCTTGTTCAGAACTTGGAATGCATTCCTTCAGGCTATCCTGGATTTCATCGAAAAATCAACTGTTAACTTAATGCAATTTTCCTTTATATGACTGTGTGTGTGTGTGTGTGTGTGTGTGTGTGTGTGTGTGCACGAGTGTGTGTGTGTACACTTGCATGCACATGCACACATGTGTATTTCTTTTATAGTTTTCAATACTCTTTATTCTATATACTTTGAGTTATAACTATGGTGTGCTGTAGATAGTTTCCTTTGTGCTGTTTTCCGTTTGGTGCAGAGTGTGCCTCTTTGTGTTTGTATAAGTGTATCTTTTCTTAGTTTACGTATGTCTTCTACAATTTTGCTCAAGATCTGCTTTGTGCCATTGATCTAGGATTCTTCTCTTTCATTTATTCCTAGAAGTCAAAGGCCTGCTCAAAGTCTTTTCATGGTATCCCACGCTTCCTTCACATTCCTTTACTTCATAGATTTTTTTTTAATTTTAGGTAGATTTTTAAAAGTATGTTTTAAAATTAATTAATTAATTATTTATATCCCAAAGGTTGTCCCTTGCTCCCAGTTCCTTCTCCCACAATTCTTTACCCCATCCCTATCCCCTTTGCCACTGAGAGGCACCCCCATTCCTTGAAACATTAAGTCTCTACAGGATTCCTCTCCCACTGAAGGTAGACAAAGCAGTCAGTCTTCTGCTACATATATGCTATGGGCCTTGGAACAGCCCATGTATGCTTTATTTATTTATTTATTTTTTTTTGAAAAAAGAGACCATGAATTTGAAAGAGAGAAAGGAGACACTTATGGGACAGGTCAAAGAGAAGAAAAAGGAAGAAGATGAAATAATTATATTATAATATCAAAAGAATGCAATTTTAACATCCTTAACGTTTTCAAGTTTTTGTATAAAATAAATTTATTAGACTTATTTTTCTCAGAATTATATGACTAGTACACTTCATCTTTAGAAGCTATTATTTTCAATATTATGTAATAGACCTAAGGTTTCAGAGGCTTTTTTTTTTCTCCACAACTTTAAGGGGGATGATGGATAAGCTGTTAAGTTCTCTGTGAAATATAAGATCTAGTCTAAAGTTTTTTCGTGTGAAATATTTTCAAACAAGGATTTTCATTCTCAGTGACTTGGACTTCATAACACACACTTTTCTGTATATTGATCTCCTCCAAAAGGTTCAGTTTCTGCAAAATATGCATCATTACTGTCTAGAATTTTTATATCCTGAGAAATGAAACACTTATTTCTTTGTTTTCTACCACTGACATGCTGAACACCTTCCCTGTTAGAAAGCAATAAAATCTATCATCCTTGGCTTTGGCCGCTGTTATAATACACTTACAACTTGCCTAGAGTTGAGCAAGAATTTTTTTCTGTGCTTCATATTGACCAAAGCTAAAGTGCCTGTCAATCATTTCCACTGTAGTGTGTACAGGGGATGGAAGAGTAGCACTTCTGGAACAAAACAAAACAAAACAAAAACCAAATATAAAATGTGACATATTTTTCTGAACATCTGGTGTAGTCATGAGAGGAGTCATGTAGCCTAGAGAATTCATTTCCTTTAGATGTCTTCCTATGTACAGAAACTTCTGCAGCACAGCAGTACTTATAACCTTTCTTACAGCTTTTAAACACATGTCCATTTTCAGTGCTTTTATTTAAAAGTTAGATATATAGATTCAATTATTTTAGTCCCATATGAGTATCTAGATGCAATCATACATAGAAACTCAACAGCATTCCCCTACAGGAATGAAAACTACACAGCACCTCTTATTTAAGTTCTGTAGTCTACAAGTGTGGGCTATCCACATTCCCAGAGTTATTTTCTAAAAGGAAGAGGCAGCCAAAATATTTTTTTAAACAGAGGTAATTATAGCTGTTAATGGAAAGCAGTCAGTGATGGAGGAATAGATGATGGATAATAAACACATAGATAATCTTCTGTCTATAGAGCTTTTTCTATCTTCCTGGATCATTCATCCTAACCAGTCAGTACACTGAATATGTCATCACATTATCTATTGAATATATGTGTATGCAAAAATAATCAGTAGTCATCAAAAACATGGAAAAATAAACAGACCAAAGGGCATACAACTCATACTTTATTGACCAACTTATGAGTGAGCACAAACAATTGTAAGTTGGATTCTTTAGCAGATATCCATATAATACGATGGGCACAATATATGCATGTCATTGAATTATTCTTGAATCTGGAAATAAAGAGTCACACAGTTTGATCATCTTTCCCTATACATCCAAATAGCACTTATCAAACTAGTAGAGCAAAGTGGACAGGATTTTATTCTACCAGAAGTCCCTCAATGTTTTTGTTGTTGTTGTTGTTGTTGTTGTTTGTTTGTTTGTTTGTTTAGTAAAGGTATGTCTTCTTCCTGCCATGCCAGTGCTCTAAGGCAGCATTCTGTCTAGAATTTGACTATAGCTGTTCAGGGCTCATCTGAAGGATTATTTTGCTAATTAGGAGAGATACATTCAGTTTACTAACTTCACGGCCCAAGCAATGTATCAGACATCTAGTCCAGTTTTGTTTGACGATGCCTTTACTCTTGGGATGTAGCAAAGAAATCTTTTTTTTTCTTTTATTAATTTTTTTATTAGCTTGAGTATTTCTTTTTTTTTAATTTTTTTTATTAACTTGAGTATTTCTTATATACATTTCGAGTGTTATTCCCTTTCCCGGTTTCCGGGAAACATCCCCCTCCCCCCTCCCCTTCCTTATGGGTGTTCCGCTCCCCACCCTCCCCCCATTGCCGCCCTCCCCGCTACAGTCCAGTTCACTGGGGGTTCAGTTTTAGCAGGACCCAGGGCTTCCCCTTCCACTGGTGCTCTTACTAGGATATTCATTGCTACCTATGAGGTCAGAGTCCAGGGTCAGTCCATGTATAGTCTTTAGGTAGTGGCTTAGTCCCTGGAAGCTCTGGTTGCTTGGCATTGTTGTACATATGGGGTCTCAGCCCTTCAAGCTCTTCCAGTTCTTTCTCTGATTCCTTCAACGGGGTCCTATTCTCAGTTCAGTGGTTTGCTGCTGGCATTCGCCTCTGTATTTGCTGTATTCTGGCTGTGTCTCTCAGGATCGATCTACATCCAGCTCCTGTCGGTCTGCACTTCTTTGCTTCATCCATCTTGTCTAATTGGGTGGCTGTATATGTATGGGCCACATGTGGGGCAGGCTCTGAATGGTGTTCCTTCAGTCTCTGTTTTAATCTTTGCCTCTCTCTTCCCTGCCAAGGGTATTCTTGTTCCCCTTTTAAAGAAGGAGTGAAGCATTCACATTTTGATCCTCCGTCTTGAGTTTCATTTGTTCTAGGCATCTAGGGTAATTCAAGCATTTGGGCTAATAGCCACTTATCAATGAGTGCATACCACGTATGTCTTTCTGTGATTGGGTTAGCTCACTCAGGATGATATTTTCCAGTTCCAACCATTTGCCCACGAATTTCATAAAGTCATTGTTTTTGATAGCTGAGTAAGCTAATGGCTCGGTCACACATTCTCTCCTCTGTTTACACATAAGAGTCATGTTGTTGAGCATAACATCTGTTTTTGCCTCGTTCATAAGCAATATCTATATTTTTCTCCAAACAGCTTCAAAACCAGTGGACTCAAAATTATGCACTGGCCCTGTTCCTAACACCACACAGTTGTGCCACGTTCCTTGTCCAATTGAATGTGAGGTTTCACCTTGGTCTGCCTGGGGACCATGTACTTATGAAAACTGTAATGACCAGCAAGGCAAAAAAGGTATGTAATGTTGACATGACCTGCTTAGAATACCCGCCATTGAGGCAACTTTGTAAGTCTCATGTATACTATCAAAACTACCATAATTTTATATGAACAATTGTCATGTTATGTTTGGGAAATATTGTTTTCTTAACACTCATTCACTCCCTCTCGCTCCTGTATCACAAAGGTCTGTGAGCTGGGGGAAGATGGCTTAGGACTGAGCATCTATCATTCTCTTTTTCTGTACTTTGACCTGTTATGAGTGTTTTTGTCAATCACTATTCTCTGCAGAAGCTTCTCTGTTGAGAGTTTAGAGATTCCCTATTCTATTATGTGTAGTGATAAGTCACTAGGAGTTGTTTTAATTTTGTGTCCACTTAGCAGAAGAGCAGTTTCAGGTTTTTCCATAAGGCCTAGGTTCTTCATTGTTTCAGATTCCTGGACCTGGTGACTTGTCAAGTATGGCGTCCAGTTTGTGGAATTAGCCTGAAATCCAGTCAGAAAGTAGTTGGCTACTCCCGTGATATCCATGCTACTATGGACAGTAGATAGATATGTCTTGTAAGGCTAGTCATTACTTTAGCTTTCAGGGTTCACGTATGGTAAAATAAATGGTTACTAATTCTTTTTGGGTCCTTTGCATTGTACCTCCTAGCATTAAGGAAGTTTAAATAGGGTTAAACCTTCCAGGTTGATATGAGCTTAGATTTTTTTCCAGTTCTCTGATTCACTTACATAGTGGTGTCATTACCAAAAATGTTTTGCCATCAAGTTCTGCATGATACCCAAGAGCACTGGTAATAATCTGTAATGTTTGAAAGTCTATAGGACTCATTCTACCTTAGCCTATTCCTGTATTCCTACACTTGGACTTGCTTTTTTTTTTTTTTTTTTTTTTTTTTTGTCTTTACGTAGCATGTGGTGTCTAGTTGGAATACCCTTCAATATAAGATAACATAATTTAACTTTTTTTAAGATTTATTTATTTTGTGTATGTGAATATACACATGCTCTCTTCAGACATACCAGAAGAGGGCATCAGTTCCCATTACAGATGGATGTGAGTCACCATGAGATTGCTGGGAATTGAACTCAGGACCTCTGGAAGAACGGTCAGTGCTCTTAACCGCTGAGCCATCTCTCCAGCCCGTAAACTCTTTTAATATATGAATGTATATATGTATTTTTAAAGAATGGTACATTACTTGGTTACCGTGTGACTTTTTCAAAAGGTCTTTGAGTTCATCTATTCCTCCCCTAATCTCTGCATATCCTATCCATTCCTTCCAACATTTAATCCTTGATTCTAAGTGAAGTAACGCAGACTCAGAAAAACAAATGTGGCATTTTTTCCTCTCATTTTTGGGTGTTAGATTGGAATCATGTGTTTGTCTATTGGAATGTATGTTTGCCTATCATAAAGATTGGGAAATTAGTAAGGGACCATGGCCAGTGGAAGGGAGCTTTAAAAAGCAAGAGACAACGAATATGGTGTGGAGAAACGCAGTGATATAAAGGGACGGAGGGGTGTTGTAAATGTTGCTGTATTTCCTCAGATGAACGGATGAGATGAGAGCCATACCCAAGGTGTGTCAATACTTGGGCTGAGAATGAGGTTTATTTCTTTCTTCTAACTATTCCTAGATATAGGCCTAGAAGCTTCTAGGATCCATACAATCTAATCTTCCAAGCCGGTTTAGTTCAGCTTCTCAGCTTTTATTGAATTGTTCTGCTTGAACTCATATTAAGTTTGGCAAAATATCCTAATATTCTGGCTCCTTCTCACTCTCTGTCTTGTTCTGTCTTCACCTGTGTCTAGCTTGTTCTCTCTGCAACCCTTCTTTTTCAAACTGTCCTGGTAAAATTGTCTCTGCCACACCTCATGCTCTCTCTCTCTCTCTCTCTCTCTCTCTCTCTCTCTCTCTCTCTCTCTTTCCTTTCTTTTGCTGTTCTCATGTGAGTTGGGAGTGACTTTGTCAAATCATTCTCTGATTTGTCCCTTTGACTGCCCCTCAATTAGATGTCACTTTCAAATGTGGCTGTTTTGTTTTAGAAATTAATCTTACCTTCATTGTCAGGAATTAAAGATGTACAATAAAGGCATGTTTGTATACAAACCAGATCATTCTGTAATCCAAGGTGTGTCTGTATTCTGGCCAAGTCATATAGGACTAGAAGTTTTTCAGATATGATCTCTTGCCACAACAGCCAGGTTGCTGGATTAAAAGTCCTCTGTGGGGTATAATTGATCCATAAACTATTTTCACTCTTCTTGACCCTTCCTTCTGTCCTTCCTTCCTTCCTTTCTTCTGTCCTTCCTTCCTTCCTTCCTCCCTCCCTCCCTGCCTCCCTCCCTTCCTTCCTTCCTTCCCTTCCTTCCTTCCTTTCTTCCTTCCTTTTTTTCTTCTTGCAATAAATGGCTCATATTAAGTTTAAATTTGGGAATATATACACTGGTTTTTAATTTGCACATAACTTCTACCCTCTACTTTTGTCCAGCCTTC
This sequence comes from Rattus rattus, assembly GCF_011064425.1. NCBI lineage: Eukaryota > Metazoa > Chordata > Mammalia > Rodentia > Muridae > Rattus > Rattus rattus. The sequence goes on from NC_046159.1 coordinate 126,339,884, forward strand.
ACTCTGGGGTTTAAATCATCATTCTGAAATATTAAAACTATGGCATTAACAGTCCATCTTTTCCTTCCCCAATGACTCAGGATTCAAATTAAGGAAGCGGCGCATTACTAATGAGCCTACTGGAGGCTCTGGGGCAACTGGAAACTGCCCTCACTTATTGGAAGCCATTCCCTGTGAAGAGCCATCCTGCTATGACTGGAAATCAGTGAGACTCGGAGACTGTGAACCAGATAATGGAAAAGCCTGTGGGCCTGGCACTCAAGTTCAAGAGGTTGTATGCATCAACAGTGATGGTAAGACGCATGCTTCATCGCAGTTCAGGGAAACGCTACTCAATCTGGAGGATGTGATTTTACCTTATGTTAAAAGCAAATCTCTCGGTCTCTGTCTCTCTGTCTCTCTCTGTCTCTCTGTCTCTCTCTGTCTGTCTCTCTCTGTCTCTCTGTCTCTCTGTCTCTCTGTCTCTCTCTCTCTCTCTCTGTCTCTCTGTCTCTCTCTGTCTCTCTCTCTGTCTCTCTCTGTCTCTGTCTCTCTCTCTCTGTCTCTCTGTCTCTCTCTGTCTCTCTGTCTGTCTCTCTGTCTCTCTCATGCATTGTTGTTGAGTACAGTGATTACCCAGAATATTGATTTTATTTTGTGATTTTATTAATAATATTTAATTATAGATTTGTATATTTGTTATCCATTGTTTAAATTTTGTCAGGTCATGGTCGGCACATTTACTCCTCAGCAACCTTTCTCCTCTTCTCTCCAGCTGTCAGTCTCCTTGGCTCACCTACGCTGTCTCATTCCTGTTTTCACCTCAAATAGACATATAAGATTTGATTGATCTCTATAAAAAGTTAGAAATCACAAATAAGATAAAACGTGATATTTGTCTTCCTGTGATTGACATAATTCACACAACACAATTATTTTCAGTTGTTGCATTTTCATAAAAACAGTATAATTCTAGTATTCTTCATGGATGAGAAATTCCATTGTGCATCTCGTGAATCTTCTTAGCGCATTCCACTGTGGATAAACAGAGTCCTTTTCACTTTGTTTTTTTTTTTTTTTTTGTATTTAATTCCTATTTTATTGTTTTTTGGATGAGAGTGTTCTAAATAAAACCAAAATCCCACTGTCATTCACTCTGTCTCTGTAATCTTTCCATGTAGTCCATGGATAGCAATTACACTGCAGCCCACGTTTCTCCTACAATGAACTGGAATTCCTTTATGCCACCTGTGAGACCATGGCTCCCTTTCAATTGCTGGCATTAATTGTTTAAACAGAACAAACTTAAAATTCCTTTTTGATTTAATATAAATGTTAAACTAAATCATATACTATTGCCACCAATCATAGGATGTTGTGATAATTGCAGCCATTATACTAAATATCATTTATTAATTATTCTCATCTTTTTTCCTTTTTCCCCTTTTTTATTGGATATTTTATTTATTTACATTTCAAATGTTATCCCCTTTCCCAGCTTCACCACTGGAAACCCCTAGGTCATCCTCCCTCACCCTGCTTCTAAGAGGGTGCTCCCTCACTCACCCATCCACTTCTGTCTCCCGATCCTGACATTCCCCTACACTGGGGTATTGAGCATTCACAGGACCAAGGGCCTCTCCTCCCACTGATGTCTGTCAAGGCCATGTTCTGATATATATGCAGCTGAAGCCATGAGTCCCTCCACTTGTACTCTTTGGTTGGTGGTTTAGTCTCTGGGAGCTCTCAGGGGTCTGGTCGTTTGATATTGTTGTTCTTCCTATGGGGTTGGAAACACCTTCAGTTCTTCCAGTCTTTTCTCTAACTCCTCCATTGGGAATGCCGTGCTTAGTCCAATGGTTGGCTGGGAGTATTGGCTTCTGTATTTGTCAGGCTCTGGCAGCCTCTCAGGAGACAGCTATATCAAGCTCCTGTCAGCAAGCACTTCTTAGCATCTGCCATAGTATCTGAGTTTGGTGTTTGTATCTGGAACAGATCCCCAGGTGAGGCAGTCTCTGGATGGCCTTTCCTTCAGTCTCCGCGGCACACTTTGTCTCCGTATTTCCTCCCTTGAGTATTTTGTTCTCCCTCCTAAGAGAAGCATCTACACTTTGGTCTTCCTTCTTGAGCTTTATGTGTTCTGTAAATTGTATCTTGGATATGCTGAGATTTTGGGCCATTATCCACTTATCAGTGAGTGCATATCATGTATGCTCTTTTGTGACTGGGTTACCTTACTCAGGATGATATTTTCTTTTTTTTTTTTTTCAGAGCTGGGGACTGAACCCAGGGCCTTGCGCTCGCTAGGCAAACGCTCTACTGCTGAGCTAAATCCCCAACCCCTAGGATGATATTTTCTAACTCCATCCATTTGTCAGAGAATTTCATGAAGTCATTGTTTTTAATAGTTGAGTAGTACTCCATTATGTAAATGTACCACAGTTTCTGTACTTAATTGCTGTTTCTATATTCTACAACTTTAAAACACAACCTTCTTCCATTGGGCATTTCCCCTGCTTCTATTCTTATTGTCATAAACTATGTAGCAATTGATTTGCACACCTCTCTGTCAAGAACTAATAAAAGTTTGGAAATGTCTCTTGTATGAAAGCCTTCAAATTCTCCTGCCCCAAGTTTCACCAATTCTGGCAGAAGACAGGAAGTGCTTGACTCAGAGACAAAGGATTTTATTACTCATGGTGAATGAGCACCATGAGAAGGAGCACATTTGTTCTAATTCCCCTTACTTTAGTATAGTCTCATGGAAGCACACTGTTGAAGCTCTTGAAGGACACCACACCCTTTGGTCTGCATATGTCCCGAGGATTCTGGAAAGCCTGTTAGGAGTGTATTTACCAATGTGGGACATTGGTAGTCTCTCCATTTATCATTTCATAACTTTCTTGGTTCTGAACAGAAATTAAAACCAGCCTGTGATGACTCCCTCTTTTTCAAATCTGTTAACCTTATAACATCCCTGATGCTTTCAGTTAACATTCTTGATTTCTCAGGTGAATACTCTAATTTTCTCCTGATGTTCGGCTAGCTTAACTATGGGGATTTCATCATTAACTGAAAGCTAAGCATAGACTAAGGTGCATATTAACTTTTCACATTGAAGAATTATTTCCCAATATTGATAGCACCCTACAAACTGTACACTTACAGTACTATCTTCAAAATGGAATCCATGTCCACTTTTTCCATACTTATTCTTTGGCAATCGGTAGTGAATCTTGTTTTAATGCTCACTTATCAAATGGCTATTCATATTTACTTTCCTCTCATGTATAGTTGTCACCCAAAATTCCTTCCTTTTCAGTTTCTTTTCTGTGTTCCATATGTATATGTGTGAACATACATACCAAGACTTGTGGAAGTCCCATAACAATTGTGAGTATCATTCCATAGGCTCCATACCCCTGATTTTTTTTCCAGTTTTTTTCTCCATCTTTATTAAATTGGGTATTTCTTATTTACATTTCAATTGTTATTCCCTTTCCCGGTTTCCAGCCCAACATCCCCCTAACCCCTCCCCTTCTCCTTCTATATTGGTGTTCCCCTCCCCATCCTCCCCCCATTACCACCCTCCCCCCAACAATCCCGTTCACTGGGGGTTCAGTCTTGGCAGGACCAAGGGCTTCCCCTTCCACTGGTGCTCTTACTAGGCTATTCCTTGCTACCTATGAGGTTGGAGCCCAGAGTAGGTAGAAGAGATGAGGTGTGTTCAGATATACTAACATCAGCATGAGAATGTTTCAAAGAACACATTTAGAAAAAGAATGGACAATTTGTAAAGTAATATTATTTCACACACTTGACTCTTAAATGTTAATTAGCAAAGGGGTTGATGGCATGACTCCAGAACTCTTTCATTCCTTCTTGATCTGTCTTAGTGATCTAATTTAGTTTCTGAGCCCCCACACAACAAGGCTTATCACAGCACAGTGGCCTGAAGTCAGTGTCTCCTCCCTTCCAGAGGTGTAGGTGAACCAGTATAGGGTTGTTGACTACAGAGATCATCAACCACAGTATAACCGTGTATTTTACACTTCATTCTTGTTTAGGAAGGTATCCTGTCCGGATGTGATAGCTGATATAAAAAATGTACATCCTTCCTAAGAATGGTACTTCTGTTTGGGAGGCCTTTCTGTGTATGCTCAGCACTTCCTGAGCCACACTCTTGCTGTCACAGTCTAAGCCCTCTTGATGGATCATCTTTCAGGGTCCTGCTCACTCTCAAATCCTGTGACTCTGCATCTCAGTGAAGTATGAGCATTGAACCCTAGGGTCCCATGGTCTGACAGTTTCTGCTGTCTGCAGCGTGTGCAGAAGCATCCTGGTGCCTCCTTAGAGGCACTGCAACATCTGGCAGCCGGCATAATCCCTTCCATCCTACTTTCTTCCAGCAAGCAGAATTGTCTCCTCCTGCGGCTCAGTCACTGCTCAGTAGTAAGAAGAATTCTCTGAGGTGGGAAAAAAAGCCATCACTATCACTGAGAAATTAGCCTTTCACCTTTTAAACACAGGTTGTCATCCTGTCCGGGGTCTACAGGAGCCACTCAGGATAACACTGAGTAGAATCTGAGCTGGCCCTGACATTGAACCGTGGAGAAGGAGATTGCTACTTCGGATCTTTCAAGATGAATTTATGTCCTCTGTTTTCTTTTATGGAGCTATAATAAGCTCTGCTGAAACCTACCTTTAACTTTCCCCTGTTCTGCTCTAAAGCACAAAAGAAAGGAAGCAGTGATTGGCATTCTGATAGTGGCATACAGGAAAAAAAAAAAAGAAAAAAAATAATAACCTTTGCCTCTCGAAGTATGACTGGGAACTCACACCTCAAATGTAATTTAGACTGAGTGTACATTATATGCTTAGTTGTTGACAGTCAAATAGAGTGATATTAAACTCTCTTTTTGGTACTATTTCTTAATTTCATTTCTCGGTTCAAATACATTTTCTTACACGTTTAAATTCCTAGGAAGGTATTCTAGTCCCAAGTGTTTCAAAGTGGGTATTTTACTGAAGCAAAAATCTCAAACAGAAGTAAATTATCATCAAATTTCTGTCCTCATTTAGCCATCCACAAAATATTCAGATCTCTTGCTTCATGCAAATATCTCAATGGATATTATGAAAACAGAAAATATAAGGGAGGGACCACCTATTTAAATAACCTCTGTGATTAATTTTAATTTTGTCAGCTGAAAAGTTTTAGTATCATAAGTGGTCAGATTTTTTTTCTTTCTATGGAATATATGTTAAAAACAAAGCTATGTTAGACAAGTCCAATTATACTACAAAATACTGTTTGTTATGACCTAACACAAATTGATATCTCGTAAGGCATGTGAATTAAACCAGCTAGGAAGTAAGCATATAATGTCCAGTTGTCTACACTTTTCTTTATGAGGACATATCATCTACCAGTACATCGGCCTTGTACACACCATCACCAATACTCATTTGTCAAAGGTGTAACATCATACTTTGACTGACTTAGCTAGACGAGTGTACAAATTTGAGAAAATCTTTTGTATAAATCCAAGCTTTGTACATGACTGACTCATAGCTGTACATGAGCAAGCTGGAGCTCTGTAAACACTGCTCCCATTTCATTGTGTGGTCACCTAGTAAGTGCACCAAATGTTGCTTTGTAATTAAATTAGGCCCGAGGAATTAGCATTGATTAGTAGTTCAGACTTTCCCTCTAGGCTGAGACTGCAGCTATAGATTTTGTTTTATAATTGAGTTAAAGTTCAACTAGGGACATGAATTAGAGACGGTGAATCTGGAAAATATTTAAAAAGTATTTTCTGGTCCCACATTCCTCACTAATTTCACAACTTTGTTAAGGACACAAAAACATCTGAGGTATTGGTATGTTTTGTTCTAAACTATTCTTGTGTAGGCTTCCAGAGACCGTTAGGGATTCTGCTCCTGTTTTTTAATCCAATTGTCTTGTAAGGAACAGGGTTGGGGAAAGGTTGTGAGAAGGGTCAAGGTTTTATGTAAATTCTCTGGCAAACAGGGATGAATTTCACAGGGAAGAGAGCACAGGACAATCTGAGAAGAGATTAAGATTTGATGTGTGATCCAAACTGAAAATCTTGAGTGAACTCAATGCCAGCTCTCTAGCACAATTAGATGCCCTTCTTCACGTGTAGAAAAAGGCATCACCTTAGAGGGTATGATAACTTTGAGAATATCAAAATTCCTCCTTTGTTCGTGATACACGTGTATTTTACTTAAATATATAAATTTGATTAACTAAGAGGGTGTTGTTTCCAAATCGGTGGGTTAGAGGCAGAACAAAGGCCACTAAACTGCAGATAGGCACATGGTGGTCTATTTATGCCTGTAGTTCAAATATTTAGAGGCTGAGAGGAACCTGAAAAGTTTAAACCAGTTTGAGCTATGTAGCAAGTTCCAAGTTCAAGTTTTAGCATGATCTAAGCCTAAGTATTGTCTCAAAATAGCAAATAAATAAAATAAGCAGGAGTTTGGAGAAATTGTATTTGGAGAAATTATAGCATGAACCTATGAGCAAAATATTATTTCATTATTATCCAATGGAAAATGAAGTAAATTGTGGCATCAATAATTTTTTTCCGGGGCTCTTGTTTCATAACATTGACATTATTCCACATGAGTGACCCAAATTCAGTGTTCTTGCTTAATCTTTTATAAACTGTTAAAACTAAGGAGCAGGGTAGAAGTAACTTTTATTCTACAGATGGAATTGTCTTCTCAGAGGCTTACTGATAAATACGCTCAACCTTTCTAGTTCTTTCTGAACCCTGGCTGGTTCAACTCAGCTGTTGTGGCTCAAACAACTCTCTAAGCTAAAACACTCAAACTGGCTTCTCTCAGCCCCTGACTGAATTGATCTGTTTGTCTTCAAACTAACTGTCAATCTGTTCTAATCTGGCTTCTTCTCATTCTTTGGCTTGTTTTGTCTACCTGCATCGACTCCTCCCCTAGCCCACCCCCAACAACCAGTCTCTGTACTGCTCCCTTAAGTAGCCTGTCTTTCCTATGCTATTCTTATATGAATTGGGCATATCCTATCTCTGATTCATTCTGTCAAATCTTTCTCTGACTGGTTATTTTATCTGCTCCTCAATTAGATAGATATCATTTTCAATCATGGCTGATTCCTTTTATAAAATAACCTTACCTTGAATTGTCAGGGATTAAAGGATTAAAGACTCAGGATGTGTCTGTATACCAGCCAGACCATATTGTAATCCAAGGCACATCTTTATCCCATCCAGATCATATAGAACAAGAAAGTCTCTGGATATGATCCCAGAGTAGCCATCTTGTTGGATTAAAATTCCTCTACACATCAGTTTCAAATGCTGGTGAATTTGTTGCTGTCATTCTTAATTTACTCTTATTAGTAAATTATATTTGATTAATGATACACAATCCACTCTCATAACTGATTCATAATTGTAGGAAGTCAAGAAGTATATTTGTGAGTCTAGGCTGCTGAAGTACACTCCAACCCTATACGTTGTTTCTCTAAAAATACTGTCTTACAATTGTATAAGAAAAGTTTGTCAGTGTGGTTCCTCGCTTCACAGCCACTACTGATGCAGTTGTGAGCACAGGGAGAATCACTTACTAGGACTTGACAGAGTTTGCTTTATCATCCTTGAATGGAATGACTATTTCACCCAAAGACTCAGTGCTATAGCCCCCTGACTCCATTTTCAGAATGCTGAGGAAAGTCTGTGGTGTGTATATAAAAATGACCAGCAGTCTCAATTAACCTGGACCCCTGAGATCTCTCAGACACTGGATCACCAAGCAGGCAGCATGCTGAGATGAGGCCTCCAACACATATACAGCAGAGCGCTGCCTGGTCTGGGTTCAGTCAGAGAAGATGCACCTAACCCTCAAGAGACTGGAGGCCCCAGGGAGTTTAGAGGTCTTATGGGATGGGTGGTGACATTCTTGTGAAGACAGGTGCTGGGGAGAGGTATGGGATGTGGAAAAATCAGACTTGGACCAGGAGAGGAATACAATCTAGAGTGTTTATAAAAAAAAAAAAAAAAAGAAAAAAGAAAAAAAAGGAAAACTCCTAGTTCCATGGGCTTGAGCACTTGATCTCTATTTGGTGGATATGTTTGGTGAGATTGTGGCCTGTTTAGAGATGGAACAAAGCTAAAGGAAGAGAAGCAGTGGGGACCAGCTTTGAGGTTTCTTCCCAGGCTCTGCCATCTAGCCTTTCTTGGCTTCCTCTTCTGCCAAGGTGCAAGGTGGTGAGGAGTCTCATCTGCATACCCCACCACCATCCTTTTATTTTATTTAAGAATGGAAATAGTAACTATTAGGGTTGAAAGTAATAGTTTGTTGGGGTTAGTGTGAGGCAAACATCAACAGTGAAAATGCTGCTTGTTTGGGGAACTATTTCGATTTAACATTAAAAGTATCATTAACTAAAAATGCCTACACTTTATAATTTTTATCAGTGACCTGGCCAGTAACTGCTTAATCTTCCCCCCTGTAACTGGACGTGTGCTTATTCCCATCTAAGTAGAGGGAAGAGAAGATGCAATATTTTCTCTGAGTACTGCATACCATTATTCATTAATCCTATATAGTTAGTAACAAGAAGAATACAAGCATAAACCGTTTCATTATCTTGAGGTAAACACAAGAATGAACATCTAACTACTGAACATTTTTGCCTCCAGTAGGACCCAGGGTGGAACAGATGAGACAATGTATTATTTTATTTTAAACATTCAAAAACTATTATATACACACTGAAAATGATTAACATTGCACCAATTTATTCACGTGTACACGTTTATTTAAAATTGTTTGGATGGAATACATACTAGTTGGAGGGACAAAAATTGACCAAGGTTTCTATGAATAAAAATGCTAGAGATCAGGGTCCAAAATAATAGTTTAATTGACTCAGAAGCACCATGGGTTCTTCTAGAATTGAGTTGATCAAAAGAATAGGATGTCTTGAGTTTATTTAGAACATCTTCCAAGAAAAAAAAAACAGTATGAGAATAAGAATAAATAAGTAAAGTAGAAAAGGTATCACAGTCAATTCTTTTTATTGGTTATTTTATAGTTTTACACTTCAAATGTTATCCCCCTTACCTGTTTCCACTACAAAAACCCCCTATTCCCTCTCAGTCCTCCCTCTGCCTCTAAGAGGGTGCTCCACCACCCACCCTCCCACCCACTCCTGCCTCACCACCCTAACATTCTCCCTCGCTGGGACATTGAGCCTCCACAGGACCAAGGGCCTCCCCATTGATGCCAGACAAGGCCATTATGTTGTTGTAAAAATATAAAAATAAAAAAGAGTAGTTGTCTTTTATCCCGCTAGGTTCGCACAGCAGCACCCAAGATATCTGCTAGATATCTTGGCAGAAACACATCCCAACTTCAGGGTGGCCCAGACCAGTGGCCCCACACTCCATTACATTACTTAAATCTACACATTAAAGAACACACAACACAATAATCTTTGACCCAATTGGTAAGATATAATTGCCCACTTAAACATACAAAGCCCGGTACCATCCATCCCTTAGGAACATTGATAACAACCTGTAAATACACAGAGCAGAATCTTAAACATACAAAGCCCGGTACCATCCATCCCTTAGGAACATTGATAACAACCTGTAAATACACAGAGCAGAATCTTAACATCACCTGCCATGGCTTCTCCCCTCTCTCCGTTGTCTCCTGTCTCCTCCTCTCTCTCCTAGCCTCCTCCTCCTCCTTTAAACTTCTCTTCCGCCCATCCTTCCTTCTCCTCCAATGACAGGCCTCCTTCTCTCCTGTACCTGCCCCTCACCTGTACTTTACAAATTCAATGGGGAGGTGGTTCTGGTGAAGTCATCTGACTTCTGAGTAGTGACTAGGCAGCTGTCCTTGGGGCAGTGGAATTAGCATCAAAATACAGTTAACTTCAGGGCAAACCACTACACCATCATCTGCTACATATGTAGCTAGAACCGTGGGTGCCTCTAGGTGTACTCTTTGGTTGTTGGTTTAGTCTCTGGGAGCTCTGGGGGTCTAATTGATTGATATTTTTGTTCTTCCAATGTGGTTGCAAAACCCTTCATCTCCTTCAGTCCTTCCCCTAATTCCTCCATTGAGATCACCATGTTTAGTCCTATTGTTGGCTGCAAAAATCTCCATCTGTATTGGTCAGGCTCTGGCAGAGCCTCTCAGAGGACAACTATAGCAGGCATATATCCACAATAGTGTCTGAATTTGGTGTCTGCCAATGGGATGGTGGGGCAGTCTCTGGATGGCCTTTCCGTCAGTCTCTGCTCTACTCTTCGTCCCTGTGTTTCATTTAGACAGGAGCAATTCTGGGTTAATATTTTTGAGATTAGGTGGGTGGCCCCATCCCTCAATGAGGAGGGCATGCCTAACCTCTGGATATGGTCTCTACAGGTTTTTTTTCCCCTTTGTTGGGTATCTCATCTAATGTCATACCTATTGGTTCCTGGGGGCCTCTTGCTTTCCTGACATCTGGGATTTTCTAGTGACTACCACCAGTTCCCCATCCCCCACTGCTATACACCTCCATTCAACTTTCTGACCTGCATTTCTCCCCTGTCTCCTCCCATACCTGATCCAGCCCCCTTTTTCCCTCTTCCTCCTCTCTCCCTCCCAAGTCCCTCCTTCCCTCTATCTCTGATGATTATTTTGTTTCCCCTTCTAGGTAGGACTGAAGCATCCACACTTTGGTCTTCTTTCTTCTTGAGTTTCATATGGTCTGTGAGTTGTAATTCATCAATTCTTATTGCTATGACAAAATACATTAGAAAATAGCTCAAGAGAAATATTTATTTTGGTTTATAGTTTCAGAGGCATCAGGTCCTCATGGTAGGAAGGATATGGTGGAGAAGTGCATCTGTCATCCTGTTGGCCAAGAAATGGAAAGAGAACTCTTAACTAGTTGACTTTTTTCAGCTTTCCTTTTCATTTCATCTTGAGTTCAGCCTATAAGACAGTGGTTACCAGACCAATGATGACTCTTCTCTAGTATGTCCTCTCTGAACATCTGCCTTCACATATACAATGTTTAGTTTGCCTCTTTGGTGTGTCACATTCAATTAAAGTTGAAAATGATTAACTATTACTGAATAGTGTAGATTTATGATTCCTCAAACCATTTCTAGGTTCAATGATCCACTGAGAACCTCAGGCCCAAGTATACAATTGTACCCACAACTGTGTTCAATTGCCATGAACAACAGAAAAGTGCACATGGGGCTAAATCAGATAGAACCCATGCATAAACTTCCAGAAGTCCTATCCAGGTAGAATCATAGAAAGCTTTTGGTTTCTCCATTGATGACTGCCTTAGTGAAGCTCACTGGAGTTGGGAGTTCAGGGTATTAGTCATGTAGTCACAATCTATGTAACACATATCAATTTCCAGAATTCCCAAAGACAATTAATTATATGTACAATCTAGAGCACACTGTGCCAATTTTTAAGACCAAGAGGTTCACATATAGTGTAAAGAATAGTAGATCTCTTCAGAAATTCAAATATCCAGACGTAGAACAAGATTCACCCTTCTAAATGTGAGAATCTAAGGGATAGAGGTATAGGAATGATGCAGAAACTTTTCTGCACAGTGAAATCTGATCTCTGCATTGAATTCCATTTGCTGAAACTCATCAGTGTAAATTAAACTTTGAAGACTATAATTATAGAAGGAAAAGAGATGATTTTCCCTACGATGATTTTTGCATCAATCACCTAACCTGGAAGGAAGAACATGGGTCCCACAAGTTATCCTCATTATGCCAAAAGCCATCCTCAGAAAGTGAAGAATGAGACTTTAGCAGGAGAATCTGAGATAGACAAAAAGATCCAATGAAAGAGATTCTAGAAGATCAGCTGTGACCATGGACACAGTCCATTATTCAGGAAGATTCTGTGATAAGCAAAAGCACAGAAATATTATCTAAACTGAATGAAACAGAGATGATGAAGAGAATATCTTCTAGCCTTAAATGGACTGGTCATGGGGATGTAGTATCTGATTCCACATTAGCAGAACAGTTCAGTAGTTCATTTTGGCTGACAGGTGTGGGACTGTCCCTTCATAATAGCAGCACTAAAACAAGCTCATTTGTTCTTCAAAATAAAATAGGAGAATTTCATGTTACATCTGTCAGAGTAATGTAGGCAATTTGATAGTAGTAAGTAATGATAAGAGATGAGTCCAGAAGCAAATGCATCAGGAAAAACTCAAAAGAAGACAGACAAAAAACTTCAGCAGGCCAGAGCTAATTACAACTATTAATTTGGCATGAAGAGGTGACTGATTCCTTTGGGTCATTATTAATAGTAGCCCTTTAGCTTTCAAGAGAGTCTGGGTTACTGGGTTCCTCTGTGGAATTTAAATAATTCTATTTTATTTTTAGAGGTTAAGGGAACTTTTGGAGGGTTATAATCCTGAAGATTCAGGCAAGCATTTAGATGATTGTTTTTAAATGTTAGAATAACTTTAAGGTCTTAGGTTAAAAGTTATATTCATAAATGTTTTGTTTCTTTCTATCACAGAAAATCCTTTTGCTTTACATTTTATCAGAATCATTACCAATGATAGGCAAGAGTATCATGATATACAAGAATGAGAGACAGGCCAGTAATTAACTAAACTTTATCTAAGGTGCATTTACTTATGTAACTTTGGTGAGAACTCTTGAGTTGAGACTAATGTACTTTTCTACACAGCAAGCTGATAATGCTATTTCTCCATATGATCCATCATTTACTGGCACTGAAATCAATTTATCACAAATTATATGGCCATTATATGGAAAAGCTGATCTTGTAAATGCAAGTACCCAATCTCTAACCAAATCGTACCTCCATAATTTAAGTAATAAATGTACCAAGAAGTTCCCTTCCAGAAGAATGCTATGTCATTTCATCTATTTTGAGTATAATTACATTGGGTACTCTGTTTAAGTCTGAGATCTCTTACTTGCAATTAGGATCAGCTAACACTATTGGTTGGTTGGATTTTTTTTTTATTTTATAATTGGGCTGAAATTCTTTAATTTACTGAAGATAAAAGTCATTGTATCATTTTAGAAAATTTAGGAAAACAGGCTATTTTTCAGTGTTGCTGTGTATTAACGACAATTCTAAAATATATATTTTAAAATCTGGTGTCAGTTTTACAAATGTGAGTTATATTTTGATTTGCTTTTTTTCTTTCATTTTTATTAAATTGGGTATTTCTTATTTACATATCAAATGTTATTCCCTTTCCCAGTTTCCTGTCCATCAGCCCCCTAACCTCTCCCCTTCTATATCCGTTTCTCCTCCCCATCCACCCACCATTACCACCCCCGAACAATCACCTACACTGGGGGTCCACCTTGGCAGGACCAAGGGCTTCCCCTGCCACTGGTGCCCCAACCTATGCAGTTGGAGCCCAGGGTCAGTCCATGTATAGTCTTTGGATAGTGGTTTAGTCCCTGAGAGCTCTGGTTGGTTGGCATTGTTGTTCTGATGGAGTTGCAAGCCCCGTCAGCTCTTTCAGTCCTTTCTCTAATTCGTCCATCGGGGGTCCTTGTCTCAGTTCAGTGGGTTGCTGCTGGCATTCGCCTCTATATTTGACATGTTCTGGCTCTGTCTCTCAGGAAAGTTTTGATATGCTTTTAACAAAAGTTAATTTCCTTTTTAAAAAAAATAGAACTGAGCCAATGGACTTTGAAATACAATGTTGTAGCTAACAGGAGGAACATATGAAGAATTTTTTAAGTAGAGTAAATTAGGCAAAGACTCTCCATAAAACTTAATATTTCATTATTTATCACCCAGTCACATAAAATCTCCACTTGACTACTAGCTATTATTCTCAATGCCAAATTCAAGAGAGGACAGAGCCCCACATTGTCATATGCAGTGGTAACAGCCAAAACAGCCATTTTTTTTTTATATCTGGCCATCTTACACCAGAATAGACAGACTAGAAAAAGTTAAGACAAGAATTTGTTAGTTAGGGGTTGGGGATTTAGCTCAGTGGTAGAGCGCTTGCCTAGGAAGCGCAAGCCTGGGTTCGGTCCCCAGCTCTGAGAAAAAAAAAAAAAAAAAAAAAAATTTGTTAAAAACCTGAGACATGTATCTCAGTCCATATTTACCCACCCTCTCCTTTGCTCCTTGGATTATGATAATGTTTCTTCTGTCATACCTGTCCCCTTGTGATTTCACTGACTCAGCTAACAAGCCACTTACTATTTAGCCTCTGGAATTCTTCAAAGGTCAATTTAATACCCCTGCCCTTAATCATGTGATCAAAAGTGTCTTAAGGCTAATCAGACCAAGGGAATTGTGAACATTGCATATTTTGATGGGAGTTACTCATTTGAATTAGTGGTCACCACAGACAGCTTGCTCTGTTTCTACAAACTGCCCTTTCCTTAAATGTTGCCTAAATACCTTTAAAAAGCCCATCAAAACAGGCCTCTACAACTTCTTTCCACCAGGAGCCACACTCAACTACTCCTGGCATTTTAAATCCACTGTCGGCCAACATTGTTTATTGTCTTTCTTCTCTCTCTCTCTCTCTCTCTCTCTCTCTCTCTCTCTCTCTCTCTCTCTCTCTCTCTCTTCCCTCCTCTCCCCTCCTTCCTTTCTTTCTTTCTTTCTTTCTCCTTTCCTTTCTTTCTTTCTTTCTTTCTTTCTTTCTTTCTCTTTCTAATCTTTGATCTTTTTTACATTCCGAACAGTCATTATCCACCCTGCCCCCTCTGGTTTGCCTTCCAAGAGTTTCCTATCTCATTCCTTCTCTCTCATCTCCTCATCTCCAAGAGGATATCCCACACACACACTGCCCCTCCCACACCCCACCAAGTCTCTTCACTCCCTGGAGCCTCAAGTCTCTCACGGGTTAGGTGCATCTTCTCTCACTGAGAGTAAACCAGGCCGTCCTCTACTGTATATGTGTCGGGAGCCTCATATTAGCTGGTGTATGCTACCTGGTTGGTGGCCCAGTGTCTGAGAAATCTCAGGGTCCGGGCTGGTTGAGACCACTGGTGGCTCTCCTCCTTAGCTTCTTCCAGCCTTTCCTTAATTCTACCACAGATTTCTTCTCTGTTTTTACCAGCCTGGTTAACAGAATGGCAATCCTGTTGATAGAGTGAAGATGGGTGACGGGTACATAAAGTAGCTAGGGAGACCAGTTCCATGAGGGAGGTAGCAGAGGCACAGAACAGTAAAAACCTCCACTGCAACACCTTGAGATAACAAATGCTTTGGCTATCCGAGAAACAGCCAAGTACTCGGTGTGCTGTTGGTGAAGTTATTTAGTGGGAGATGGCTTGCGGGGTGGATTTAGAGATATTGCAGAGGCAAGAAACATTCCAAGGCTTTCTTCATAAGATAGGAATTTCCTGAGTCTGAACAAAGTAGCCATTGACATCTTCTCTAACAATCACTCATGTGGCTCTGTTCAGACTGAGCTTTAATGAGAAAAAAAGAAAGAAGGAGGGGCCGTAACCTTAGTCCAGATGAGAAAAGATAGTGTCTTGGATGGGAGTTCTAATAGTGCCATCCAGGATGCGGATCTGAAAGAATTATTATAATTGAGAACCAGGGAAGTTACCGGAGACACTGCTGTCATGGGATCAAGTGTTCTTTATGCTGCCATTAGGATGCTTACGGCGAATCCTTCCCTTGCTCTATTACAGTTTGGCTGTTTTACAATCTCTTACTGGCATCCTGATGGCTCTTTTGTGAAGTTCAAAGCAATTTTGTAATAGCAGAATGCTCTCCGTCATCTCACCCTGCTATCTGTCCACAGCATCCCTCCTTTTCTCGAACATTGTACACGTTGTGCCATTTGGAAAGCAGTCTGTCTCCATGGTAGCCCTGCTAGTCGCTGTTGGATAGTACCTTATTACTTTGCTTGCCTATTTCTTAGGACTATCTCCACGTAATAGGCTGTCAATAAACCTCCGGACCATCACTAATTTCTTTCCTTTACCCCTAGACACCAACTCATTTAAAGAAATTACTCTCAATTTTCCTTTATATAAATTGTTGGTATTGCCCTCATTACAAATTCCAGCTTTGCCTGTCAGATGTCAGATAAACCTTGGCATCAGATTGCACACCTTATTAACATCTGGACATGCCTTCAAATTCCATTACTCTCAAGTCTCAGTACACTGGAGCAAATAAAGACTGCCTTTTCAAGAGGATAAAAAATAAATGGGATGCCAGTTGGTTTTTTTGTTTGCTTGGGTTTTTTTTTAAGTTTCTGAATTTTGAAGACTTTTGCTAACAGAACTTTATCCTTTGATGACTTTGATGATAACTTTTCACAGTCGGTTTTCTAGATCCCTGTTTTTATAACACTGAATGTAGGCCCACTTGTGAGCTCTGTCAGTCAACTTTCTTTTATAATAAGATATGTAAAATAATCAACTTATAAACAGAAAAGCTTATATTGGCTCACAATGTTTATTCACAGAACCCATTACCTCTGATGGAGGTGCTACATAACAGGATAAAAGTAGGCAGTTAGGCAGAGAGAGAGAGAGAGAGAGAGAGAGAGAGAGAGAGAGAGAGAGAGAGAGAGAGAGCCCTATCCCCATCCCTGTGTTCAGTGCCCTAACATACTCCACTAAGGCATGGCCAAAAAAAAAAAAAAAAAAACAGACTCTGACAACACCACTCTAGAATCATGCCTCATGGGTCTTTAAGAGACATCTTACATGTAAACTGTGAAACTGTGCTACACACACACACACACACACACACACACACACACACACACACCGAGATGACTCATGTTAACCAAAAGAACACAAACTCTTAAGGAGGCTAACATATTTTAGGCTAAAATTGGATCTGTATGAAAACATTTAGTATCTTCCATAAGATATAATAAGCTACAAGTATTCAGATGTATCATAATCCCCATGCAGATGTGTGAATGAGTTTCTGTGGGGGGCAAGAGTTACAAAGGAAGATAGAATTTCCACAGCATTTTATGTAAATCAGAAGTGTTTGAGTGTTTGGAGTTATTCATATCAAGTTATGCATAAACAGAATTCCATCCATAGACGGGCAAAAGGGAAGTTGGAATAAATGGTCTTGATCCTCCTCTAGAAAACAAAACAAAACAGAAAAACAAACAAAAAAAATAAAAACCAAAAACTTTAGCAATAAAAACAATTAATCAAGGAACAGTGCCAATGTTTTCATTGCATTGGGATTATTTTCCCTCAGTCATGCTGCTACTCTCTTGCTTCAACATCACATATTCAGTTTATAAAGCAGAGATCTACAGCCATATGTTTCAGACTCTGTGCTTCATAAGAAAAATCTTTTATAAGTTGTTATAATCAATGGAAGGGATGTCTCAAATTAACTTGAAGCTAATAAATAAAGGCAAACAATGCATAGCCAACTTCTAATTTATTCAGTAGAATGCCCATGTTGTAAAATAACATAGGTAAAAATACTAATGAATGTCTATATCTATACATCTATGGCAGCCACATAAGAATGTATATGCTGGGGTTGGGAATTTAGCTCAGTGGTAGAGCTCTTGCCTAGCAAGCACAAGGCCCTGGGTTTGGTCCTCAGCTCCAAAAAAGAAAAAAAAAGACAAAATAACAAAAATGTATATGCTGATATAATAAGACTAAATATGCTGTGAAATTACTGTGTCAAAAACCTCAGGAAATTATTTTGGCTCACGGTTTAAGGGTGGATCTTCTCCATCATGTGGCTAGCCATACTCTGTCCTTATTCAAGAAGCAGAAATTGGACAGGAAGTGATGAGAGGTTAAAAAAATATCTGTAATGGCCCATTTCCAACTTTTTATTTTTGGATTTTTTTTATTTACATTTCAAATGTTATCCCTTTCCCAATTTCCCGTCAATAAGCCCCCTATCCCATCCCCCTCCTCTTCTTCTATAAGGGTGTTGCCCTCCCTGTCCTCCCCCTTCCCTCCCCCACAACATTCCTCTACACTGGGGGTCCAACCTTGGCACAACCAAGGGCTTCTTCTTCCCAACAAGTCCTTCCTCTGCTACATATACAGTTGGAGCCATGGGTCAGTCAATTGTAGTTCTGATGGGGTTGCAAGCCCTTTCAGTTCTTTCAATCTCTTCTCTAATTCCTCCAACGAGGGTCCTGTTGTCAGTTCAGTGGTTTGCTGCTAGCATTCGCCTCTGTATTTGACATGCTCTGGCTATGTCTCTTAGGAGACATCTATGTCTGGTTCCTGTCAGCATATGCCTCTTATCTTCATCAATCTTATCTAGTCTTGGTGGCTGTTTATATATGGGACACATGTGGGGCAGCCTCTAAATGGCCAATTCCTTCAGTCTCTGCTCCAAACTCTACCTCCCTATTCCCTTCTATGAATGTTTTTATTCCTCCTTTTAAGAAGGACTGAAGCATCTGCATTTTGGTTAATCTTCTTGAGCTTCATGTGGTCTGTGGATTGTATCTTGGGTAATTTGAGCTTTTGGGCCAATATCCACTTATCAATAAGTGCATACCATGTGTGTTTTTCTGTGATTGGGTTACCTCACTCAGGATGATATTTTCTAGTTCAATCCATTTGTCTATAAATTTTATGAAGTCATTGTTTTTGATAGGTGAGTAGTATTCCATTGTGTAGATGTACCACATTTTCTGTATCCATTCCTCTGTTGAAGGGCTTCTGGGTTCTTACCAGTTTCTGGCTATTATAAATACGACTGCTATGAACATAGTGGAGCATGTGTCTTTGTTGTATGTTGGAGTGTCTTTTGGGTATATTCCCAAGAGAGGTATAGCTGGGACCTCAGGTAGTGGAATGTCCAATCTTCTGAGGAACTTACAGACTGATTTCCAGAATGGTTGTACCAGTTTGTAATCCCACCACCAATGGAGGAGTATTCCTCTTTCTCCACATCCTCACCAGCATCTGCTATTACCTGAGTTTTTTTTTTATCTCAGCCATTCTGACTGGTGAGAGGTGGATTCTCAGGGTTGTTTTGATTTGCATTTCTCTGATGACTAAGGATGTTGAGCATTTCTTTAGGTACTTCTCAGCCATTCGATATTCCTCAGCTGAGAATTCTTTGTTTAGCTCTGCACCCCATTTTTAATAGGGTTATTTGGTTCTCTGGAGTCTAACTTCTTGAGTCCTTTGTATATTTTGGATATTAGCCCTCTATCAGATGTAGGATTTGTAAAGATCTTTTTCCAATCTGTTGTTTGCCATTTTGTCCTAATGACAGTGTCCTTTGCCTTACAGAAGCTTTGCAGCTTAATGAGTTCCCATTTGTCGATTCTTGATCTTAGACCATAAGCCATTGGTGTTCTGCTCAGGAAATTTTCCCCTGTGCCCATGTGATCAAGACTCTTCCCACTTTTTCTGTTTGTTTGGGTGTATGTGGTTTGATATGGAGGTCCTTGATCGACTTGGACTTAAGCTTTGTACAGGGCAATATGAATGGATCGATTTGCAATCTTCTACATGCTGTCCTCCAGTTAAATCAGCATCATTTGTTGAAAATGCTATCTTTTTCCATTGGGTGGATTTAGCTCCTTTGTCAAAGATCAAGTGACCATAAGTGTGGGTTCATTTCTGGGTCTTCAATTCTATTCCACTGATGTATCTGCCTGTCTCTGTACCATTACCACACAGTTTTATGACTATTGTTCTGTAATATAGATTGAGGTCAGGGATGGTGATTCCTCCAGAAGTTCTTTTATTGTTGAGTATAGTTTTCGCTATCCTCAGTTTTTTTATTATTACAAATGAATTTGCAAAGTGCTCTTTATATTCTATAAAGAAATGAGTTGGGATTTTGATGGGTTGCATTGAATCTGTAGATTGCTTTTTGGGAAAATGGCCATTTTTACTATATTAATCCTGCCAATCCATGAACATGGAAGGTCTTTCCATCTTCTTAAATCTTCTTCAGGGGTTGGGGATTTAGCTCAGTGATAGAGCACTTGCCTAGGAAGCGCAAGGCCCTGGGTTCGGTCCCCAGCTCCGAAAAAAAGAACCAAAAAAAAAAAAAATCTTCTTCAAATTCTTTCTTCAGAGACTTTGAGTTCTTGTCATACAAATCTTTCACTTGTTGGTTAAAGTCACACCAAAATATTTTATGTTATTTGGAACTATTGTGAAGGATGCTATTTCCCTAATTTCTTTCTCAGACTGTGCTTTGTATTTCTAACTTTTAAGAGTATCACTCCAAAAATGCTTCCACCAGCAGGGACTGAGTGTTGAAACTCAAGAATCTATTGGGAAAGTTTCACATTACAAGCATATGTGTAATATCAAAAACTATATCATTTTAATTTTTTATGTTTCATAAAACTTTTATATAATATATTATATCAGTTCTATTATATAGAAGTGGTGAGTTCCTTCTTGGAGTTATTCGTTATTGACAATGATAATTTGCTGACTGCTCACACAGTTTTATTTTTTAAAAATATATTTTTATATTTTCAATTTGAGCTGAAAATGTTATGGTATTTAGGTTTTTGAATACTCTGATATACTTAAAGTATATCGTAGTAGTATGGGTTTAAATTAAACAATGTGGAGCCATTCAAGTAAACTGAATGCAATATGATCCATTTATTGCAATCAGGGGAAAATGACAAATGACAGTCACATGTGAGTCATAAAAGACGCCTTGCCTTCATCTCCAGTATATTATCCTCTGGTTCTAATTTAATAAAAACAAAACAAAACAAACAAAAAGCCTTTTAAAAGTGGATTTGATGATGGCTTAAAATGTAGCTTTGTCAATAGAAACGTTAATATTAAATGTGAAAACATGATAATCTCTATAAACAATGTGCCTGTCAGTCCTCAGAAAACAGAAGTGTTTATCCTTGTGAAGATGACAAAAGGCAGTGCAGTCTCCCTGCTGTCTCTGTTAAAAAAATAATCCTGTAATCACTTGTCAGAGTCAAAAAAGAGATCAAAAACCATTCTTTTTTTGAGCTCCTCTTTTACTAAATTTTATTTCTTATTGATTCGAGGTGTGCGGTAACCGCAGCCTTGAATGTGTGTTTATTTCTTTCCAGGTCTACCCTTTATCACATAAGAGAATGGCAGTAGTTCTTTTGACCTAGAGTGACTCCCATTATTGCTCTGACTTCCTACACATATAAGCGGAGCTCTGAGAACTGTTCCAAGTGTCTTGTAGAGTGCAGCCTCTGGAGAACTGTTTATGGGCTGGTTAGACATCTATAAGATAACAACCCTTTCCAAACCCAATTCATTCCATTGCACACTTTGAATATGTATTTATCCTGAGTATTTTACTATTTATTTATCATCCCATCCAAATCAGATGATTATTCCTCTGAAGAGGATTGGTTTCTACTTAAGGTTCCCTGAAATGCATAAATAGTGTTATTGTTAGTAAGTAGAGTCCAGACTTTTTCTAAAACAGTACAATTAACGTTGTGCCAGCCTAAACAGTTAAGAAGACACAGAACCCAGTTGTTATAGAAGAAAACACGGTCAACATCTGCTGAAGTTCAGCTTTTATTTTGGTGACTTGCTCAGCAAGACTGTAGAATATATACATCATAGTACATGCAAGATGCCATGGATTTCAACACACTGGCAGTTTGCCATTGAGAACCAGATTCTGAGTACCAAACCAGCACTCCTGAAAATTTGAGAGTAATGTAACGAATATTTAGAAAGTAAAGAGCCGGTGCCTGTGTTACAGACAACTCAACAAGGAGAACAGGCATAGGAAAGAAGAAGCTGTAAATTATCATGATCCTTAGAGTGATAAATCTCATCTATGAGATAGCTATACCATTCTTAGAAATCTAAATTAAGGAAGAAAGGCCCTAAGTGAGGATTTTATGGTTCATTGGTTTGGTTGATTTAGTGCTGAAAATAAAATTCAATCCATACAAACACAAGCCACTACTCAACAAAGTCTACTAAAAGAATCACAATCCCAAATTGTATATTCTCAAAGACAATCTGTAGTGTATGTTAGGGGAACAGCAGGATAAAGTGTTCCCAGAAGAAGATGAAAAAAAATACAAGAAAAGGGAAGGAACAATAGAAATAAATTCATGTAGGTAACAATCTTTTAGTTCTATACAAAGGTTATTTTCTTGTGATTACAAATGGTGATAGCATACAGTATAAATAACAATAAAGATTGAATCTATTTGTATTTTATTTTTGGTACACAAAATGTTCTTGCAGTGATCTCTTAATTTTGTGCCACATGAAGTAGTTGTGAGAGAAAATACTTTATAATCTTAGTGTTACATGTTTGCTAAGGAATGTGTCAGTGGTTAAGAGAAGCACTCTTCTCAAGACCACATTATGAACCTAGAATTGGTCTAAATGTTCTTCTTTGTCCTGATTTCTGCTAAAGTCACTAGCTTTCTCTAAGTCATCTAGGCTTAAACTCTTCAATCCAACTTTGACTCCTCCTCTCCTCTGTGTTCTGTACTATCTGCTGTCAAGGCCTTGGTCCTGCCTTCAGAAAAATCTCTCCTATATCTGCTCCTGACGCTTTGCTCTCACAGCCACTAAATGCAGTTCAGAACCCTACCAATAAACTGTCACTTATGTAGTCCAGCCATTGAAATCACAACACCTGGAATTGTTGTTTGTGCCTCTATATTGTGTCCACTTGTCTTTCCCAAGCAGGGTCCTGACATGTTTGTCCTCCATGTAGGAGAGCCCTGTTGCAAAAGAATAAAATCAACTCTTCCTGGAGTTATAGTCTGCTCAGCAGGCTCCATTGGGCCTTCTGCTTCTGTCCCAGCTGCTCCTACTCTGGACTTCTGCATTCTACTCTGGGCCTGACGGCTGTCTTTGTCTTGATCCCCTATCTCACATCAAGTCCCTTTCTTGGTAAATCTTTCTTTCTTCTTTTCTCATCTGTTGTGAACCCTTCATAAATTATTTAAACACATCTTACCTTTTGAAAAAATAAAACAAAAATAACAAGACCAACAACAACAAAAGTTCACCACTCTCACCCAGTTAATGTATGGTATTTTGCTCTGGGATTTACTAAGAATATTCTTTATCAGTGATTATACTTGTCACTAATAATTCTTTCTTTCTAGAACAATTTTCGTCTACATGTCTTATGAACTCTACCAAAACATACAGTCTCTTAATAGCAGTCATGTTGCATTCTCTTTGATTTTACTTCTGTGGTTGTTATAGTCAATAAATCCTTCTGGGTTATTGAATGATTTTAGAAACACTTTAGCTACATTAAATATTACATATTTAAGATGTCACAGAATATTCTAGCTTCCTGGTCTGTCTTTTATACAAATTCCATCTTTTTGTCTATCCTTTAAGTACAACCAGAGAACAGTTTGATCCTTAGATTCTATATTAATAAGGCTTTTCTTTTTTCCCTATTTATGACATTCAAAATTTCAGTAATTAGGTTTGTTGTCTCAAGTTGCAAATTCATGTTTTTGTAATTCTTTTAACAGAGTTTTGGAAATCTTAAATTAATTTAGAGAAAAATAATGTTTTTATCACTTATAATCTTTTTTTCCTTAATTTGTTGTTTTACTTAATTGTGTTATTAAAATTTTATGAAGCTGCAAGAAAATGGATGAGATTTTATAATTTTTGCAATACTTGCTTTATATAAAGGTTTTTATTTAGTAATTATTTTTCTAAAAGCAAAATTAAAACTATTATACCTTAAAATTTATTGTCATAGGTTAAGAAACAAATAGTTTTTAGCTATAAACATGCTACTTAATAATTTTCCAATAACATATTGAACTTTGTGAATCTCCATCCACCAAAGTAGAGAATTTATATAGAACTGAAGTTAATATATTCATATGTGGTCAAATATTCTAAAAGTATGTTTATGTTAAAATATTTATTATTATGAATAAAACATCATTTTCTGTAACTCTTCTCTGTAGTTCAGGCACTGAGAGAGTCAAGCTGAGTTTGGCCACTATTGATATATTTTTATTTTTTTTTAGAGTTCAAACTCCAAAGATATTTAGAAAATACCTCATTCACTCCTAACTGCACTGTTTTCTTTTATGTCAAGTTGGCATGAGCTATAGTTGTTTGAGAAGAGGGGACCTCAGTTGAGAACCATACCCCCATTGGCCTATAGGTAAGACTAGAGCACTTTCTTTACTGATGGTTTGTGGAAAAGCTAAGCTCATTCTTGGTGTGGTTACCAGTGACCTTGAGGTCTAGGGCTCTATAAGAAAGCAGGCTACACAAGCCATGAAGAACAAGCCAGTAAACAGCACTCCTCCATAACCTCTATATCAGTTCCTGTCCCCAGCTTTCTTGACTTTCTCAATGATGGACTACAATCTGTGAGGTGAAAGAAACCCCTTTGTCCTTATCTTAGTTTTGGTTGTGACATTTTCTCACAGCAATAGAAACCTTAAAAGGCCATCTCCTTAGCAGATTTAATGCAGATTATCAGGAAAAGAATAATGAAAGAATGACAAAAGAAACAGTGGATATGTGTTGCTCTTTTAAGTTAAATATTTGCAATGTATTGATATCTTTATTGTATATGCTTTTATTAATTCTTAAGAATTTCATAAAATGTGGTTTGATTATATTCTTGCCCTTTTCCAACTTTTCTCATATCTACTTTCCTTTTATTAAAACCCATCCAGTCCAATTTTTGCTGACTATATATTCTTGGATATGTATCTTTCTACTGGTATGTGGTGGGCAACTTAACTAAGCTACATTGTCTTTTCTCCCAGAAGCTAATAATAGCTTCTTAGTTAGGGAGTATTTCATGCCTACCACCCTCTCCATGCTGGAATTTGGTCTTGCTTGAGATTCCAGTCTTTATAGATGTGTCACAACTGCTGTGAGTTCACATGTGCAGCTGTCCTGCTGTGTCGGGCTTTTATATGTAGCCTCTTTTCCTTGATAACCCCTGAGCCTTGTAATGAAGGTATTTGGTGTAAATGTACCATTTAAAGTTGACCATGTTATAATTTTTAATTCTGTGTACTTTCTTCAGTTGTGGATCCCTATGTTAATCACCATTTTGTGCAAATATACTCTATTTTCATGAAAGCTAAGTGATATATAATCTATGACTATATTGTTAAATCATCAGGAGATGTCTTAATACCATGTCCATTAAGTATAATAATAGTAGTAGGCCTGCCCCCCAGGGCCTGTGCCCTTTTAGCTATAAATATTTTGCCTAATAATGAGGCCAGGAATGAGTTTTGTCATAGAGCAGACCTTAAATGCAATCAGAAAGCAAGTTATTTTTAGGGTTGTTTTGATTTGCATTTCACTGATGACTAAGGATGTTGAACATTTCTTTAGATGCTTCTCAGCCATTCAGTATTCCTCAGTTGAGAATTCTTTGTTTAGCTCTGTATCCCATTTTTAATAGGATTATTTGATTCTTTGGAGTCTAACATCTGAGTTCTTTGTATATATTAGATATTATCCCTCTATCAGATGTAGGATTGGTAAAGATCTTTTCCCAATCTGTTGGTTACCATTTTGTCATATTGGCAGTGTCCTTTGACTTATAGAAGCTTTGCAATTTTATGAGGTCCCATTCGTCAATTCTTGATCTTAGAACATAAGCCATTGGTGTTCAGTTCAGGAAAATTTCCCCTGTGCTTATGTGTTGGAGGCTCTTCCCCACTTTCTCTTCTATTAGTTTCGGTGTATCTGGATAAACAGCTAAGATCAAAGACTCAGGTGACAGTAGATGCTGGCAAGGATGTGGAAAAATAGAAACCCTCCTCCATTGTTGGTGAGTTTGCTAGCTGGTACAACTACTCTGGAAATCAGTCTGGTGGTGATTTTGGTCTTCCAAGAAGAAGGAAGACCAAAATGTGGATGCTTCATTCCTTATTAGAAGGGAGAACAAAATATTCACAAGAGAAAATACAGGGAAAAAGAGTGGAGCAGGGACTGAAGGAAAGATCATCCAGAGACTGCCACAACTGGGAATCTATCCCATATGCAGCCACCAAACCCAGCCACTATTTCTGATGCCAAGAAGTGACTGCTGACAAGAGCCAGATTTGGGTGTCTCCTGAGAGGCTCTGCCAGAGCCCTACTGATACAGATGAGGATGGTTGCAGCTAACTATTAGACTGAACAAGGGTACTGCAATGGAGGAGTTAGAGAAAAGACTGAAGGAACTGAAGGGCTTTGCAACACCATAGGAAGAACAACAATATCAACCAGCCAGACCCCAACAGAGATCCCAGGGAGCCACCTACCAATGAGTACATTTGAAGGGGCCCATGGCTCCAACCACATATGCCACATAGGACAGCACTGTCCAGCATCAACAGGAGGGAAAACCCTTGACCCTGTAAAGAATCATTTCCCCAATGTAGGATAATGCTGAGATTGGAGTAAGTGAGTAGGAATAGGAACATCCTCACAAAAGTAGGGGGAGTGGGAAGGTGATATTGGAGAGGGGGGAAGATAATAATATTTGATATGTAAATACATAATATAACCAAGAAAAATAAAATTAAAGAAAGAAAGCAGGTTATTATTATCAGAGCATTTGTGCTACTATTGCAACCATGGACATTTTGCCAGGCTGGTCATTATTGTGGCCTTCATGGTTAAAAGCTGAGAAAGATTGTTCATGACTTTTCTCCCTCAATAGCATTCATAGAACCTAGCATTGTCAACTAAATCAGCAGATATGAAGCATCCAGATCTATACCAGCTTGATTTCTCTATATTCTGTGACTCAAGTATGTGGCCTCTTCACTCAACTTTTTAGAATAAGCAATGAATATCTTGTAATGTTTGGGGGTCTACAAGATGGTCAGTGGCCATCAACACCAAAAGAAATACCCCATTCCTTACGGTGGGCTTTTTATTTCTTAGGCTCCAATGTCTAATAGGGGCATCGTTCCTCATTGTTATGTAACTCCATTTCAACTCTTTTTATGTATGTGATTATGCATATTTTAGGGAGCTTCTAAGGTAGTTTTCATATGACTTTTTCCAAAATATATTTAATATTGCCCATTCTTCTCTGTATTTTCTCCTACACCCTGTCCTTGCACCCTTTCCCCAATTCATCCCTTTCTGTTACCTTATTCCTCTTTAACTCTTTATAGCGATGCATTTTATCTCCCTTCCCTAGAAAGCCTCTTCCAATGGGCCCTTCACAATTTCCAGACCTCTATGGGCATCCCAAATGAAGCACGCATATCTGAAGATTTAAAACTCACATGCACAACTGAGAGAAAACATGTAGGATTTATCTTTCTGGATCTTGTTTACTGTATTCAGGAGGATTGTTTTCAGCTCCATTCATTTACTTGCAAATAGCAAAACTTTATACTTCAAAAAGCTTTTTGAACAGAATCCAAATATCATGGGCGTTAAGATCAATAAATAATAAATAATAAACAGAATCTCATGAAACTACAGAAGTCCTGCACAGCAATGGTACAATTGCTCGAGGGAAGTGGCATCCTACAAAAGGAAAATATTCTTACCACCTGTCTTAGTCAATGCTCTATTGCTGGAAAGAAACATCATGACAACAGCAACTTAATAACAGAAAACATTCAATTCATGCTGAATTAAAATTTCAAAAGCATAATCCATTATCATCACAGAAGAAAGCATGGTGACATACCGGCAGACAAGGTTGCAAAGAGGTAGCTGAGAGTTGTACTTCCCTATCAAAGAGAGAGGGAGAGAGAGAGACAGAGAGACAGAGAGACAGAGACAGAGAGACAGAGAGAGACAGAGAGAGAGACTGGGCCTAACTTGAACACTTGAAATTCAGAAGCCCACTCCCAATAACATACTTTCTCCAACAAAGCCACAGTTACTCCAAAAAGGCCACACAGCCTCATGTGACTCCATAAGCATTGAAATCTGAATTCATTCCTATTCAAAAAACTGCCACACTACTTATACACTAAACAAAAGATCAATCTAGACTATAAAAGTTAAAATCAAATAACCCAATTTTAAAAATGTGTCATGGAACTCAACAGAGAATGTTTGAAAGATGGAGGACAAAGACAAATGACTGAAAAACACTTAAAAATGGACAACATCCTAAGCTTTATGGGAAATGAAAACTAAGACTACCGTGAAATTTCATCTTACCCAACTTAGAATGGCTAAGGTAAAACCAGTAAATAAATAGATAAATGATGACAAATGTTGGGGTGAATGTTGGGAAAAGGGAATGCTCATTTACTGCTAGTGGTATGCCACTGGTGAGCCATTTAGACATCAATTTAGAACTTAAGAATGCTGAAATTAGATGTACACACACTTCAGCTATAGTACTCTTGGACCTATGTCCAAAGAACAGTATGTCCTATAGTAGAGATTCCTGCTGATCCTATTCTATTCACAGTTACTAGAAATGGGAACAGACTAGATGTCTGCCAACTGATGAATGGGTAGTGAAAATCTAGTATGTTTGTACAGTAGGATATTATTTGCCTATTTAAAAAGTGATACCTTCATTTTAAAATGTTTTCTACTATGGTGGAAACAAATTCTAAATCAAAATCATGACAAGCATTATGTAGCTTCTCACAAGAAAACTTAAGGCAATGAGATGATAGGATTTTAAAGAATGCTTTTTTTCTTCTTTGGACAACTTTGATGTTATTTCATTATTGTCTTCAATGCTTAAACTGTGAACACATCCTTATTTTACATTTTATTTAAAATTTGTAATGTGAACACCCTTAATAAAATGTAAGCCAATTTTGGACTCTCAATCATTTTAATAGAAGAGAAAACAAAATTAAGAGTCATGGGAGGAGAGAAAAGCTTATAGATGCATGAGCAAAATATTGGAAAACAGTATGTTTTTATTAAATTTTATCTTCAGACATGAGAGTATATAGAACGTTATATAAATCAATGCAGTGAATATTTACTCATGAATATTTTAAGATATATTGATCTCTGATAGTTACTTATTAGCAAGAGTGACCTACTTCTGCTGGGTGCATGCCCAGTAGCCTGTGGGGAAACATGCACTTTCTAAGGAAAGAATGGGAAACAGGCTATGATTTATGGACCTCTGAGAATTCTGTCTGAGAGTTAGAGGATTGGTGTTGTGAATGAGCTCATTCTGGTGAATGGCTCTTTCTTATCATTGAGCTTTCACTCTATATCATAGAAGGCCCTTCTACGAAGATTCTTCTCAGGCTAATTCTACCTCCCTTAATTTTGGACATATTTGTCTGGATTTGGGTCCTAAAATTTTTAGGAATACTAAAATATATTAGAAATGCCATTCGACCTTATGTCAGGAAGAATTTTTATTTGTGAATATAAAGATTAGACATAATATTTCCATAAGAAAGAATATTCTGAATTCCCATAAACAACCATCTTCGCAATGAATAGTATTT
Source organism: Rattus rattus (assembly GCF_011064425.1). Classification (NCBI taxonomy): domain Eukaryota; kingdom Metazoa; phylum Chordata; class Mammalia; order Rodentia; family Muridae; genus Rattus; species Rattus rattus. The sequence continues at coordinate 126,369,282 of NC_046159.1, forward strand.
TTCTTAATTGTGTCTGTTCTAAAGCTACTTGTACAGAAAGTACATTGAAAATTATGATAACATTTATTCATTACATTATAGAATATCTCTATAATAGAATTTCTGGTATTAAATATGATAGTGTTTTATACTCAAGAACAGTTTTACTTTTCTTGAAAATAGCTATGATAAATTCTGTAATTAATCTCCCATTGTATTGACTACTAAAAAGCTGAGAGTTAAGGTTTTTGAGGTACTTGCAAACCAAAGAAGGTTCAATTTAAACAAATAATTTCTCTGTCTCTACCTCTGAAATATAGATTCATATTAAGTCACATTAAATATAATTATGAAAAATCAGATAACCTGTGAACTGAAGAATGCATTAAATCCCCATATGTATATAAAATGCATTTTGAGACAAATCAACACAAACATATGAGTTGAAGAAAACATTATAAATAGAGTGTTATGCTATTAAACACATATTCAAAAACAGAGCAACAACAACAAAGCACCTTTATGCATGTGCCTTAAACTTTTGGATTCAGTGTCTCTAGAAATATCTGTCTTAGAAGTCGTGTGGCCAATATGAGCTTTTGAAACTTTAGTGTTTGCATATGATTCTTAGAGAGCATGAGGCTGTGTGGATATAATGGCCATGTAAGCTCTTAGAGGGTCTAAGAGAATTGAAGATGACTTGGAGTACTCGTAGGAAGACAGAAAGACAAATTTGGGCTGAGGACTTGTCTTCAGTAATCTTTGTATGTGCTTGTGGTTAAATATGTTCAGCATTATGGAAAATCAAAATGTATAGTAACTTCTTGTGTTCTCCATACCGGGTTCATTGGTTATGTTTTGATAATTCTGTAGTAGAAATACAGGGATATTAAATGATGACATTTGAAGAGCAATATCTGTCAGTTACCATTTTCTAATAGCACAGTCAGCATTCTCTCTCCCTATAAAATCTTTCAGTGTATTTGTTGACTGATGGTCTGCATATTGATTCCTGCTGTTTCCATGACTAAAATTGATCCTCCACCCTACTGAGACCTCTACCTGTCATCAGTCTTATTTTTTCTTTTATGCCAAAATAACATTTGATCGTATTATGTACAGAAGAGGTCTTATGTGGGAAAGTGTGATCGATAAGCTTATAGTCACTGATTTTACAGATCTCACATAGAACCACATTTATGAATGAAAGTTGGAGGGCAGATCATGTCAGATTTAAAATAAAATTGTCACTTTTTACTAAAGTTAATAATTACTGTCTACTTTGGAAATATTGCATATTCATATATTAATGTGATTCAATAAAAATCATTTACAAATACTTATTGTTTACAGCATATTGTAGTCTATACAAATATCTTTGTGTGATTGCTATGATAATAAAGGACTTAAAACACTAATGGGCAAACATGACAATGAGTAAAAACATATAAACTATATGAAATGAAGTTGTCTGAAAATAAATAATTTACCTTAAAAGAGTCATACTACCAATAGCGAAAGATTTTTGTTTGTAAATTTTCTTTGCTATGTTCAGCTAGGATATCAATCATTTTTAACCCTTAAAGCAGATCTCCAGAGGAGTTAATTCTATTATGTAAAGATCAAGATTCATAAAATTAATAAACATATACATTGTACAGCTATTAAAAAAAAACAGGTCCATTAACTCTTATCTCTGCAGATTCTCACACAGCACATAGTAAATGTAACTCATGTTCAGAGTTAATGATCCCCTTCAACTATGGTGGTCAGGAATATTTGACATTATGATCCATACTGGTTCAATGGGTTCAATTATGCAAAGAATATAATACATTAAAAAGTAAGAGGAGGCCCTTAAAGGAAGCCCAAAGATTCAAAATAGCTGGAAAGGACAAAAGAACGTGAAGCCCTTTGTATTCTGAAGAATAAAATATAGCTAGAGATCCAGTTTCTTCTGAAAGTTTCATGTGACTGTAGTTTGTTGAAAAACTTGAAGAACTTTGGTTCTACCCTTCGTTGCTTGGAAAAATTTAAGGGTGATAATTTAATTCTGTTTTTATAGAAAAATAAATGGGGAGTTCAGAGCTTAAATAGCTTAAGAATGTCATACTCAACAAGACTCCTAATAATGATAATGAAAGGAAGACTAAAAAGTAGGACCAATCCTACTGCTCAGAAAAAAAATTTAAAAGCCTGGGGAATATTTATAAAAACGGTGGACATGCTGAAGAGTTAAGAAGATGATGAATATTTGGGATGCATTCTGGAAAGGCCATGATAACAAGAGGATTCCTGGAGTTTAAATTACTGACTCAGAAAATTCTAAGCCAGTGAAAAACTGTCTCAAAACAAAACAAAACAAAACAAAACAAAACAAAATAAAACAACAGTAACAAGGTAGTTGGTACTTATAGTACCTGAAGTTATCCTCCAGCCTCAAAACATATGTTCATTCTTGCCAATGCATGCACACAAAGAATATATGAATAGTGCTACAATACAGTAGAAAATTTAGAATTCTAAGACGAGATATTTTAAAATAAGTACACACACATGTATGTATATATATATATATACATATACATATATATACATATACATATATATATGAATGAATGTACTAAATCCAAAATTTCAACATATATTCACTGGGGTAGTTAAAATTGAATCATTAGCAAAACCAAGAGTTGGTGAGCCTTTGGAGCAAGTGGACTCTTTAAATCCATTGGATAAAAGCAAGTTTGTTATTGTCTAACAAAATGAACATTCTAAAGACTAATGACATAGGGACCCTACTTTTATGTACATAATAAAAAAGAAAGCTGCATTGTATTAAATCCATGCAAAGCATGTTAAAAACAGTAATCGTGTGAATTTAAACTTCCCAAAATTATACAAACCTGTTGCTGTACTTGGTTCTTGGCTGGTGTCACTGTTTGAGGAAGTCTTGGGACTTTCAGACTGTGAAGACATACAGAAAGAAACATGTTTCTGGCAGAAAACATTGAGAGTTTACGACTTCCCCTGACTTCCTATTTTCTCTCCCTACTTTCTGTGTAAAGTGGAGATGACATCTCAGTTTTCCACTCCAGTTATCTGTTATAATGCCTCCCCTGCCACTAGGAACATAAGACGTCTATGTCCAGACCCATAGACCAAATAAACTCTTCTTCCCATAAGTTGTCTTTGGTCATGGTATTTTAATCACATAGAATAGTAAATAATGTATAGTAATGATGAAAGCAGAAGAGTCAGAAAAGCCTGTGACTAAAATCTTTCCCTAAACCAGTTCCCAGTGTTTATTTTATTTATATCCAGAGGTACAAATATGATAACCTATTTTCACATCATTTCTTGTCCTCTGGATTGTAGATTTCTTGAAACTAGTTGGCATGTTCAATTAAGTGCTAATTTTCCAAAGGACCTCGAGTTCTGAATATACAGCACACGAATAGAAAACATTGAATTTCAGAAAGATATATACATGTTTTTATAGTTTTCTGGTTGTCTCCCTTGATTCTACTGGGATAGTAACTGCTTTACTTTTTTTTTCCTCTGTCTTTATTAAATTGGGTATTTCTTCTTTACATTTCAATTGTTAGTCCCTTTCCTGGTTTCCAGGCCAACATCCCCCTAACTCCTCCCCCTCTCCTTCTATATGGGCTTCCCCTCCCCACCCTCTCCTCATTACTGCCCTCCCCACAACAATCATGTTCACTGGGGGTTCAGTCTTGGCAGGACCAAGGGCTTCCCCTTCCACTGGTGCCCCTACTAGGCTATTCAATGCTACCTGTGCAGTTGGAGCCCAGGGTCAGTCCATGCATAGTCTTTGGGTAGTGGCTTAGTCCCTAGAAGCTCTGGTTGGTTGGTATTGTTGTTCACATGGGGTCTCAAGCCCCTTCAAGCTCTTTCAATCCTTTGTCCAAATCCTTCAATGGGGGTCCCGTTCTCAGTTCAGTGGTTTGCTGCTGGCATTCACCTATGTATTTGCTGTATTCTGGCTGTCTCTCAGGAGAGATCTATATCCGGTTCCTGTCAGGCTGTACTTCTTTGCTTCATCCAATTTATCTAGTTTGGTGGCTGTGTATGTATGGGCCGCATGTGGGGCAGGCTCTGAATGGGCGTTCCTTCAGTCTCTGTCTAAACTTTACTTCCCACTGCTTTACTTTTAAAGAAAGAATTCCAGTCTTTCAGGTCCTATGATGTACCCAATATATGTCGAACATCCCTGTAAATACATAGGTAAAGCTCATCACATAATCTGCAGACCTGATTCTTCATCGACTTTTGTTCTCCTCCTTGTATCTCTGTGAAATTCCATGTTTCATGCACACTGAACAGCATCCGCTCCATGAATCCTTCCACAGTCAAATCCTAGTGCCTTCCCCCATTGCATCCCAGTACTGATTTTTCTTGCATCTCTATCATGACATCTATGAAACCTTCCACATACTGTATTTTCTTGTTCACTATCTGTCTTTCTGACTTGACAGACAAGATAAAAAAAAGTTAAGAAGTAGGTATCAACAGTTTTTAAATAAGAGCTTAGAAAATATGGCCAGAGTGGTTCATCTAGCTCTGCCCCTGTTGCCCATGAGACACTTCTACCTCCGATGTCTTCTTCCCTTTCACTTTCATAGACATAATGTGTCTGTCTTTTCTGTCCATGAACTGCACTGCACTCTGTGTCCTTTACTGTGTCATAAAATTTTATTGTTTAAAAACTGTACTAGTTTCTCCATTACAAATGTCTAAGTTCCTTATAGATCATCTAATTATCAGAGAGAATATAGACTGGAAGATAGTGTATACATCTTTAAAATCCATTAAGTTAGATGTTTATGAAGCTGTGCTTAACCTAATATAGTTGCATACCGACAACTCAAATCTACAGAACAACTAAGGAGAGGCTTAAAATAAAGTGACTGCCAAAAGGTGAGACCAGAATATTTAAGGATTAATAGCTGTTCTTATATGATTTCCTGTGCTTTTTTTTTTCTTAAATTAAATTAAATTAAAAACTGTCATTAAATTCAGTGCTTTTACTTCTTAAAAGTGTACTTTTATTTTGAGAGATGTATTATTTATTGGTAGTTGTGGTAAAATACCAGGACCAAAAACAATGTGTTCAAAAAAGAATTTATTTTGGCTAATGGTGCCAAGAAATCAGCATAATGGCATAGAAGGCATAGAAGAAGGCAGCTAGAACAGGAAGTTGAGAGGCAGAATTAGGGAATCAAAGAGGGGTAAGGCTATAAATTCCCAATCCCAGTTACTTTCTCTCTGTACCTATAACCTCATGTTCAAATACATGAGCTCTTGGGGGACATTTCTCCTTCAAACCACCAATGGATGAAAAAGATGTTTTCAACTTTTATTGTACAAGAGATTTTAAAACATTGATTACAGTTTTTTTTTAAATCATTTTTTTACAGTTCAGTCACTAACCCCTTCTCAGTCTGCCCTCTGGCTGTTCCTCATCCCATACTTCCTCTCTCCTTGTCTCCAAGAGGATGTCCCCACCCTCCTTTCCCCAACCCTACCAAACCTCCCCACTCCCTGGCCAGGCAACATACACTAGCTGATATGAGGTCCCCAACACAAATGCAGTAAAGAATGTCTGGTCTGATCTCAGTAGAGAAGAAACAGCTAACCCTGGAGAGACTTGAAGCCACAAGTTTGTTTGTTTGTTTGTTTTTTTGTTTTGTTTTGTTTTGTTTTTAATAATGAAATGAAAGCATTTCTATCTTCTGTTGCTTAAGCTGTTGACTTCATGGATGGATTAAACAGCATAGAGTCTGCCTCTCAGAATAATGATTTCAGTGGGAAAATGTTATACTGTGTGGTTCTACATTTCACTCATTTAAATCATTTGAAGAATTTATGTACATGGTCAGAACTACAATTTTGGTAAAAGCTAGTGGCATAAAATAAAATGGATTTGTCCTTTTATACTAAAGGTGGAACTGATATAACAGAACAATTATATCTTCAATTTCAAATTGATTATTAAACACACATGAAATTACTCAAGTAATTATTAAATATATCCTGTTTTAATTTATTTTTTACATTTTGTTTTGTCAAGATTATACTTTAAATTAAGCTTACCTGTAAAAGAAGTTTATAGAGATTTAGTAAATTATCAGTAAATAGTCTTTTTGAAGTTTTTAAAGCTAAATTATTGCTTATATGATTTCACACTAAAGCTATATATTGTCTTTGGTACTGAGCAAAGTTATTTCTGCAATCAGGCATAGTCACTGGCCAGGAGAAGCCCCCTTTATAGGATATGGAGTTGGAGCCCATGACTCTGGAGTCATGACTCTGTTTTCATGGCCATCCCTAGGATATGAGTAGCAAATCAACAGATGTCCCTGTATGGAGCCATCCACTGGAGCCCAGTGGACTCGACAATGGTAAACATCTGAAGATGATGATTGCTCCTCTCTCAGAATCTAATAGCCAACAGTTCACCAGTGAAGATTAAGGCTTCATGAGACCTCACACCTACCCTCTCCCATTACTCACTGTTGACATGGCTAGTCCTATGCAGTTCAGTGCAGGTAACCACTACTTTGAGTAATTAGAATGCTTACACTTATGTGTATTTGGGTTCCATTTGTTGGCAAATTAACGTCCTTCCTTTTACTGTGATTGGGAATTACCAAAGACCTAAAATAACAATGTATATGTGAAATAAGGGCTTTCATAATATTTAAATATTTGATATTAAATTTTAATTGATTTTTTGAGAAATTCATAAAATATATTTTGATCATTTTAACCTCCACACATCCAGATCCTCTACACTTTCCTATTACCTCTGAACTTTATGTCTACTTTTTAATATTTAATAACTTATCAAGTTCAATTTGTGCTGCTCTTATAATTCTGGGAGTATAGGGCCATGCATTGCAAAATGGTCTCCCTATCAGTGGTCACACCCACAAAGAGTACTGACCTTCCTCCTCATCAACTATCCTTAGCTCCTCAGTTGTTGGGGAGACTTGTAAGTCATTTCCTTCTTCATGACTGAATATTGACCAGCTTGATCTTGTAGAGACAACCTCAGCTACCATGAGGTCATGAGTGCAATGGTTCTCTCATGTCCAAGAGATACTGTTTTCCACCACCTGACACACACCTTATCACCTTCTACCCCCTTTTCACAATAGCCCTTGAACCATAGTGCACAGTGTGTGTGTGTGTGTGTGTGTGTGTCTGTGTGTGTGTGTGTCTGTGTGTCTGTGTGTCTATGTGTATTTGTATGTTGTAGATAGCTCCTCCTTTGTGGCTGATAACAGTTTCACAGAATTTATTTTTTATGCTTTAACCAGTTGTGAGCCATTACCATAATGTATGAAAGCTACACTAATCTGTGGGTACAGATATATAAATTTTGAGGCCAATTTAATATTATATGCATTTATCAAAATAAGATTAGTCTCACCCCTGAGGCCTGTGAGCTATTCATGGGTCCTTGGTCTGTTTTCTAATACGAAGTATGTACTTTGTCCTACAAAACAGGCCTTAGGTCTACTTATAACAGGATTGTTTACCCCTATAACATCTGTGCCACTGCTGTATCAATGGACAAATCTTACCAAGTCAGTTGTGTTGGTTAGTTTTTTTTTCAGATTGGCCTATGGTCAATTTGGGCCATTTTCTTGATTATTAATTGATGTTGGCACTGGGAGTACTGCCATGCTTGGACAGATGATCCTAGGTTGTATTAGAAGGCAGGCTGAGCAAGCTACCAAAATCAAGTCAATAGCATTCATCCATGGTCTCTGATTAATTTCCTGCCTACAAGATTTTGCCTTAATGTTCTTTTTGTCTTCCTTCAATGATGGAACATGTAACATGTAAGCAATCTTTCTTTCCCTATGTTGCTTTTGGTCATGGTGTTTATCTATATAAAAGCCTTTGTGCTTAGAACAAAACTACAGAAGTGACTAAGACTCAGATCAGAGAGAGCCTTTTAGCAGTGGAGAAATACTTTATATTACAGGGGGTTTGATGAACAGTTGCAGTAAAGAATTAAATGACAGAAATTATCTCTAAAATTATTGTTTTGCTGCTGAGTAGAAGACTTGGTCAAATAATAATAGCCACATTGTAGTAACATGAGTTTTTAATTAGAAGGAGACCACATTCTCCTTAAGAAAGCATTTAATTAACAGAAAAATTTCAAAACTGGAAACAATCCAATTCTTAGTCTCTGCTGGGCATCATTGCTCCTGGTTGGCTTGACTTCTTTTAGATTATGTTTTTCCGTATAGTTTCTGTTTGCTTCAAAATTCTTGAGTCTTAGTGAAGTGCTTGAAGGTTCTCCATCTTATAAGTCCAATCTCTTATCATGCCAAGTCACTACCAGCAGGAAAAATACATGGATAAAAAGCCCCAGGGTAAATAAATCAAGCCAAAGTACTTGTCCTTGCAATGTAATAATGGGATAAATGACAAGTATTTGTTATTTATTCACTTTATATCCTGCTCACTTCCTCCCCCCACAGGACTCATTTTCTAGTTATTTGGAATCCTCACCTCACGTTTAAGCATATGAAATTTTCTGTAACTTTTCACTGAGCAGACTCTCCTGAATGGATTATTCTTCTGAACCTATGTAACCTTTATGTTATATAGTGTAATGCATTTAATCATTTATTTTTAAATGCATATATAAATGCACACTTTTAAGTGTTTCTATTTTTTGGAAAGCCTTTTATGATTAATTCAAATATAAGAACCATTTGTATCTTTTAAGAATGCCATTCAACTCTTTTGAACTAAAAATAAATGTGCCCTGGTAATAAAATGCTAATTTTTAGAAACATAAATTATAATTGAGATTTTCAAAGTACATTAAATATATTACTGCTTTAAGTTGAAACAAGGGAAAGGACATTAGATTCTCATGAAAAATGTTGCAAATGGACACTTGGACTTCGTAAACCTTAACATAAAATGGTTGGAGAGTATAAATAGAATAATTGATAACATGAGTCACAATATATTCATTATTATCTTGTTTTATCAACTAATTTAATCCTCTGAATTCAGAACAAACAATTATTCTTCTCGGTGTATATTTTTTGTCAGCCTCTAAGCTTCATAAATTCTTCCTAAGCTAGGATAAACCAGTTAAAGCTACTTAACAGCCATTGACCTGGATGAGACTGTAACGGGCACACTTAATGTGACAATGGCGTCTGAGATATGCCTGCATCCCTGAGGTGCATGGCATGTTTCCTCACTGGTACAGTATAATACAGTCTACCATGATGGCAATCCTTAGGACAATCATTTTCTACTACTGGGTCCATAATTCTCTAAATGAGTGCCCTGCCATTGACTGGGTGTAACATAGACTGTTTCTCTTTTGTTGTTACATGTTTTTTAATTTATTTAATGAGCTTTAATGCATTAATATTAAAAATAATAAAAAAATAAATCTTCAGCATATGACAAAATCAAAAGCCAGATCTGCTGCTCATTTGCTGTTTTGTTTTTCTCTACCACGAGTTATTGGTTAGAAGTTTCCTGGGTTCTCTTAGACCTCTGAAGTTGAGAAGAGACACTCTACTTCTGTATGGACTCTGAATGCCGTCCCCTCTCCAATATTCTGTTCATCTCCCACTTGGACACTTTTGAGTGAAATGAACCTGTCTATATCTATTAGAGTGTCCATTGTCCTTCCCTTTAAAAATCTATCTCCTCTTCTCAATCTGGAGCAGTAGTTCTCAACTTTCATAATGCTATAGCCCTTTAATATAGTTCCTCATGTTATAGTGACCTCCATCCATAGAATTATTCTTTGCTATGCCATAAGTGTAATTTTGCTACTGTCATAAATAGTGATATAAATATCTGACCCTGTGGGGGGGTGTGACCCATAAGTTGAGAACCACCCATCTACATGTTTTCCAATCCTTTGAGATAGAAATAATAACATTTTTCTTCCTTTCTTTTTTTTATTGGATATTTTATGTATTTACATTTCAAATGTCATTCCCTTCCCAAGTTTTCCTTCCAGAAACCCCTATACTATTCCTCCTCCCCCTGCTTCAGTGACGGTGTTCCTCTTGAACACCCACCCCACCTCACCACCCTGGCATTCCTCTACACTGGGGCATCAAGCCTTCACAGGACCAAGGGCCTCTCCTACTTATGCCAGACAATGCCATCCTCTGCTACATATGCAGGTGGAGCCATGGGTCCCTCTTTGGTTGGTGGTTTACTCCCTCTGGGCTGTCTGGTTGGTTGATATTATTGTTCTTCCTAAGGAGTTGCAAACCCCTTCAGCTCCTTCAGCCCTTTAACTCCTCCATTGGGGCCTCTATGCTTAGTCCAATAATTGGCTGTGAGCATCCACCTCTGTATTTGTCAAACAGTGGCAGAGCCTCTCAGGAGTCAGCTATAACAGGCTCATGTGAGCAATCACTTCCTAGCTTCTGCAATAGTGTCTGGTTTTGGTGTCTGTGTATGGGATGGATTCCCAGGTGGGGCAGTCTCTGGATGGCGTTTTCTTCAGTCCCTACTCCATACTTTGTCCCTATATTTCCTCCCCTGAGAATTTTGTTCTCCCTTCTAAGAAGGAATGAAGTATACACATTTTGGTCTTCTGTTTCTTGAGATTCATAAGGTATATATGAATTGTATTTTGGGTATTCTAAGCTTTTGGGCTAATATCCACTTATCAATGAGTGCATACCATGTGTGTTCTTTTGTGACTGGGTTAACTCACTTAGGATGAAATTTTCTAGCTCCATCCATTTGCCTAACAATTTCATGAAGTCATTGTTTTTAATAGCTGAGTAGTACTCCATTGTATAATTGTACCATGTTTTCTGTATCCACTGTTGAAGGACATCTTGGTTCTTTCCAGATTCTGGCTATCATAAATTAGGTTGCTATGAACATATTTGAGCATGTGTCCTTGTTATATGTTGGAGCATCTTTTGGGTATATGCCCAGGAGTGGTATAACTGGGTCCTCAGGTAATATTATGTCCAATTTTCTAAGGAACCACCAGACAACTTTCCAGAGTGGTTATACCAGTCTGCAATCCCACCAACAATGGCGGAGTGTTCCTCTTTCTTCACATAATTACCAGCTGTTGTTACCTGTACTTTTGATCTTAGCCATTCTGACTGGTGTGAGGTGGAATCACAGGGTTGTTTTGATTTGCATTTCCCTGAGGACTAAGAATGTTCAACATTTCTTTAGCTGCTTGTCAGCCATTTGATATTCTCCAGTTGAGCTCTGTAGTCGTTTTTTGATAGGGTTATTTGGTTCTCTGGAGTCTAACTTCTTAAGTTCTTTGTATATATTGGATATTAGCCTTCTATAATCCTTAAGCTAAACAATCTTTTGCATCTTTTCTTTCTTCTTTCTCTACAGTAATATATTCCCACAACAGTCACACAAGTCTAACAAGTTTCCTATGTTAAGAAAGGCAGTACTTTGTCAGTAAAGGTGAAAATAATCATTGTATCTAGCCTCATTGGGTTATTGGAAAATTATATCAGTCAAAGCCACAAAACACTTACTGCCAAGTACACAGTAGTAAACAAAATAGGCCAGCAATTATTCGTGCTATAGTATTATTTTATATTAATCTCCTCTAGAATGGAAATGGAGAAACTTACAGTAATGATAAACGAACATGGTTTTTCTTCATACTTTGAACTCTAAAATTCACAGTTAAATAGTCTATTACAAGACTACATACTAGTGTTCTCATATTTAGGCATCTATTATCTTTGCCTTTGACTTCCCAATAACCTTGTTTGCCTAAAATTCTAACTTTCCAAACCCTTTTTTATTTTCAAGTCCATCCAAATCGAAGTGCAGTTATCTTATTATACCTACCCTAAGGATAAAGACTTCAAAAGTATTAACATATTATCTCTGGAGCTCATTCTGCCTACATATTCTCCCTGCATGTGATCACATGAGCTCTCTCTAGCCTCTAGTCCATTAATTTCAGGTGCTCATAAGCCAAACAACTCTTAATGTTTCTCTGGGTCATAGTGGCTTTGATTTTTTTTTCCAGTGGTTTTGAAGAGCAATATCCTGGCACACAATGCTCGAAGATATAGTTTTACAGCTGAACATGTTTAAATTGATTTGAAGTTATTTTCATTGATGCTTTCTGGCAATTACCACACAATTGGGGATGAAAGTGCTATTAGTTTGAAAGTGAATGTCATAAGGAATTCCTCAACAACCCATCTATTTTTTAGCAAGACTATTCACATGTGAATTCTATTTCTCTTTTCTTTAATTGCATATTGAGTTATGACTATTAACATTTATCTTATGTACAGATGGCTCAGGGCCTTGCTAGAGTTTATTTACCTTCTGATTGCCTTTGCCCTAAACTTGTGGTTGTGAAAAGTCTGATGCACGCTATCACATATATGCCAGGTACTAAAAATAAAACGAATGATTAAATTAAAGGAAGAGGTGTCATCTGACTTAGCTATGGTTTTTAAATCAGGTTTTTGTTTGGCTTTTAACTTTTAACATGAATGCAGTATTTCTGTCAATTTGTCAAGCTATAGGTTTGCAAAAACAACTGTATCAAAGGTCAAATTGCTCTTGAAAGCTTTACTGAAATGTCAAGATTAATTACATTCCACGGAAGAATAAACTCCTAAAGAAATTAAATATCCATTTGTAAAAAGTTGTCTGTGTGGTGATCTCATTTCCCAAAGTCATAGTATTGATGATTTCCAAATTGCATTATGCCACATTAAATTGATTCATTTCGAAAGTAAGCCATACCTGATAAGAAAAAATAATATTTTAGAAAATGATCTAGTATAAAATTTTAAGTTAAATATCTTTATATTTTTCCAATTTTGTCCAAGTACCTACTAAATGGTTGTACCTAGAGATTATCAGGTTGTGAATGGAGAGAACATACACTGTGAAGATCATTAAGAGGGCAGGAAATCCTACATCTGCCTCTCCATATATGGTAACTTAGGAAAAGAAATACTGTCTTGGATGTTTTCTTCCAAATAAGCCAGAATGACTCCCCCAAATAATTTTCTCCTGATTTGCTGTAGCAGATTTCTGTTTAAACAAAATAAGACTTCACTGTAAAAAGTTTTTCACCCACAATAACTACCATTATATAACCAGTAGATTTAGAACTACAAGAACTACTCTGGTAACAGATTGTTCTGAGATGGTGCTTAGAATTTCATGTTGAAGAAGATTGAGATGAAGGTTTTTTGGTCATTATAAGAGTAATTAGTTAGCTAAGAAAATTGGACTTGTAAACAATGATATAATTTTTCTTGTGAGGATTAATTTTAAATGATGTCCATCACCTTAGAAATGATATTTATACCCAGTTTTATCCATAGTATTGAAGAGAGAACATTGGCCATTCAAATCAGATAAAAATAAACAACTGGTTTATTTTTAAAAGTAAAAATCATATTTATCTCTGTAACTGAGCACACAGAAGAAATTAGGATTCCCATAAGTATATCATAAAACGTTTTAGTATTTTAAAGTACTCTATCCAAACTTAGAATTTGCTATCTTCCACAAGAGCAAAATCCTCCTCTAAGACATATCTTATTTTCTCTCAGATTTGAAATGAAGCTATATTTAGAAAAAAATTAAATCAAAAGAGAGAGAGAGTGTGTGTGTGTGTGTGTGTGTGTGTGTGTGTGTGTGTAGACACAGGACAGCATACATACTTTACTGATTCATGACTAAATCTTCCCAACACCCACTAAAATATTTTATAATCTAAACGATATTTCTCCCAAATAAACCTACTATGATGCCATTGTTTTTAAACTTTAATATAGTTTCTATTTATAGACCATGAAATAAGAGCCCAGACTGTTTTCCTAATGTCTCTGTTGAGTGTCTCTTCAACTCAGGACTTAAGAGCAGCAGAAAAGATTTATAAAATCATTATCTGAAATAAGTTAAAATGGACATCTGAGTTAAAATTATCTTCTTTCAATTAATTTTTATATATAAATATTCTAATTATAAAAATGATCATAATAATTTGGGTTAAAATAATAACTGGTATATATATATATATATATATATATATATATATATATATATATATATAATTTAATCAGTAGTGAATAGCAAAAGTAGAATCCATTGATCAGTGTGTGAAAATCATTTATGAATCCTGTAAAAATAAAAACTCATAAACTTCATCCACTCAACTGCAGTTTTCTGTTAGATCTAGAAGATAGGAATATCTAAGAATTTCTTAACAGATTTGAATATGTAAGCTAGAAAATTTTCTTCAATACATAGAATATTTACTTTTACTGTCCTTTTATTCTGATATGTGTTGAGTTGCTTCTGAGCTCCAATTTGTGTAGGCTAACCAAGTCTTTCTTTATAGATGTATGAATATATTCATAGAAAACTCAAACTTTTGTGGGATTCTTCAAGTTTCTCTCCACTTAGTTTGATGTTAGCTACTGGTTTGCTGCATATTGCTTTTACTATGTTTAGGTATGGGCCTTGAATTCCTAATCTTTCCAGGACTTTTATCATGAAGGGGTGTTGTATTTTGTCAAATGCTTTCTCAGCATCCAATGAAATGATCATGTGGTTTTTTCTCTGAGTTTGTTTATATACTGGATTACATTGATGGATTTCCACATATTGAACCATCCCAGCATCCCTGGGATAAAGCCTACTTGATCATGATGGATGATCATTTTGATGTGTTCTTGGATTCAGTTTGTGAGAAATTTATTGAGTATTTTTGCATCGATATTCATGAAGGAAATTTGAAGTTCTCTGTGCTGGGTCTTTGTGAGGTTTTCATATCAGTTTAGCTGTGGCTTCATAGAATAGGATAGTATTCTTTTTGTTTCTATTTTGTGGAATAGTTTGAAGAATATTGATATTAGGTCTTCTTTGAAGGTCTAATAGAATTCTGCACTAAAGCCATCCGGTGCTGGGCATTTTTTTTGACTGGGAGACTTTTAATGACTACTTCTATTCCTTTAGGCATTTTGGAATAGTTTAGATGGTTTATCTGATCCCGATTAAACTTTGGTACCTGGTATCTGTTTTGAAAACTATTCATTTTCTCCACATTTTCCATTTTGGTTGAGTATAGGCTATTTTTAATAGGATCTGATAATTTTTTTAATTTTCTCAGATTCTGTTGTTATGTCTCCCTTTTATTTCTGATTTTGTTAATTTGGATACACTGACTGCCCTCTGGTTAGTCTAGCTAAGGGTATATCTACTTTGTTTATTTTCTCAAAGAACCACCTCCTGGTTTTGTTTATTCTTTGATAGTTCTTTAAGTTTCTACTTGGTTAATTTCAGCTTTGAGTTTAATTATTTCCTGCAATCTACTCCTCAGGTGTGTATTTGCTTCTTTGTATTCTAGAGCTTTTAGGTGTACTGTCAAGCTGCTGATATATGCTCTCTCCTGTTTCTTTCTGTAGGCACTCAGAGCTATGAGTTTTCCTCTTAGCACAGCTTTCATTGTGTCCCATAAGTTTGGGTATGTTGTACCTTCATTTTCATTAAATTTGAAGAAGTCTTTCATTTCTTTATTTCTTCCTTGACCAGGTTATCATTGAGTAGAGCATTGTTCAACCTCCATATATATGTGGGCGTTCTTCCCTTATTGTTATTGAAGAACAGCTTTAGCCCATGGTGGTCTGAGAGGATGCATGGGATTATTTCTATCTTTCTGTATCTATTGAGGCCTGTTTTTTGACCAATTATATGGTCAATTTTGGAGAAAGTACCATGAGGAGCTGAGAAGAAGGTATATCCTTTTGCTTTAGGGTAGAACGTTCTATAAATATCCGTTAAGTCCATTTGGCTCATGACTTCTCTTAGTCTGTCTACGTCTCTGTTTAATTTCTGTTTCCATGATCTGTCCATTGATGAGAGTTGGGTGTTGAAATCTCCTACTATTATTGTGTGAGGTGCAATGTGTGTTTTGAGCTTTAGTAAGGTTTCTTTTACGTATATAGGTGCCCTTGTATTTGGAGCATAGATATTTAGGATTGAGAGGTCATCTTCGTGGATTTTTCCTTTGGTGATTATGAAGTGTCCTTCCTTATCTTCTTGATGACTTTTAGTTGAAAATCAATTTTATTCGATATTAGAATGACTACTCCAGCTTGCTTTTTCAGACCATATGCTTGGAAAGTTGTTTTCCATCCTTTCACTCTGAGGTAGTGTCTGTCTTCGTCTCTGAGGTGTGTTTCCTGTAGGCAGCAGAATGCAGGGTCCTCATTGTGTATCCACTTTGTTAATCTATGTCTTTTTATTGGAGAGGTGAGACCATTGACATTGAGAGATATTAAGGAATAGTGATTGTTGCTTCCTGTTATATTCATATTTCGATGTGAGATGTTTGTGTGCTTTTCTTCTCTTTGTTTTGTTGCCAAGACGATTAGTTTCTTGCTTTTTCTAGGGTGTAGCTTGTCTCCTTATGTTGGGCTTTACCATTTATTATCTTTTGTAGCGCTGGATTTGTAGAAAGATATTGTGTAAATTTGGTTTTGTCATGGAATATCTTGATTTCTCCATCTATGTTATTTCAGAGTTTTGCAGGATACAGTGACCTGGGTTGGCATTTGTGTTCTCTTAGGGTCTGTATGACATCTGTCCAGGATCTTCTGGCTTTCATAGTCTCTGACGAGAAGTCTGGTGTGATTCTGATAGGTCTGCCTTTATATGTTACTTGACCTTTTTCCCTTACTGCTTTTAATATTCTTTCTTTATTTTGAGCGTTTGGTGTTTTGACTATTATGTGACGGGAGGAGTTTCTTTTCTTGTCCAATCTATTTGGAGTTCTGTAGGCTTCTTGTATGCTTATGGGCATCTCTTTCTTTAAGTTAAGGAAGTTTTCTTCTAGGATTTTGTTGAAGATATTTACTGGTCCTTTGAGCTGTGAGTCTTCACTCTCTTCTATACATATTATCTTTAGCTTTGATCTTCTCATTGAGTCCTGAATTTCCTGTATGTTTTGGACCAGTAGTTTTTTCTGTTTTACATTATCTTTGACAGTTGTGTCGATGATTTCTATGGAATCTTCTGCGCCTGAGATTCTCTCTTCTATCTCTTGTATTCTGTTGGTGATGCTTGTACCTATGGCCTCTTGTCTCTTCCTTTGGTTTTATATATCCAGGGTTGTTTCCCTGTGTTCTTTCTTCATTGCTTTTATTTCAATTTTTAATTCCTTCACCTGTTTAATTGTGTTTTCCTGGAATTCTTTCAGGGAATTTTGTGATTCCTCTCTATAGGCTTCTACTTGTTTATTTATGTTTTCCTGCATTTCTCTAAGTGAGTTCTTCATGTCTTTCTTGAAGTCCTCCAGCATCAAGATCAAATATGATTTTAAATCTAGATCTTGCTTTTCTGGTGTGTTTGGATATTCAGTGTTTGCTTTGGTGGGAGAATTGGGCTCTGATGATGCCATGTAGTCTTGGTTTCTGTTGCTTGGGTTCCTGCGCTTGCCTCTCGTCATCAGATTGTCTCTGATGTTACTTTGTTCTGCTATTTCTGACAGTGGCTAGACCATCCTATAGGGCTGTGTGTCAGGAATGCTGTAGACCTGTTTTCCTGTTTTCTTTCAGCCAGTTATGGGAACAGAGTGTTCTGCCTTTGGGCGTGTAGTCTTTCCTGTCTACTGGTCTTCAGCTGTTCCTGTGGGCCTGTGTCCTGAGTTGATCAGGCAGGTCGCTTGGAGCAGAAAAGTTGGTCTTACCTGTGGTCCCATGGTGCAAGTTGCTTGTGGGGGACTGCTTTTGAGCTCTCTGTGAGGGTGGCAATGAGGAGGGCCTGCACTGCCTTTTCCTGGAGCCCCCGTGCACCGGGGTCCCAGATTGTGTTAGGTGTTTTCCTCTGGAGTCAGAAATGTGGGCAGAGTGTAGTCTCTTCTGGTTTCCCAGGCGTGTCTGCCCCTCTGAAGTTTTAGCTCTCCCTCCCATGGGATTTGGGTGCAGAGAACTGTTGACTGGTTTCCTTCAGGTCAGGGCCGTGTCTGGACTGCAGGGGACCTGCTGCTTGAATTCCCCTATCTTCTGGTTCCCAGAGGCCCTATACAGTTTCCTCATGGGCCAAGGATGTGGGCAGGGGTGGGCAGTTTTGGCAGTCTCTCCCGCTCTGCAGTCCCAGGAGTGCCCTCCTTTCCGGGTGGTGAGTTCTCTCTCCCAAAGGGTTTGGGAGAAGTGAGCTGTTGGCCAGGATCAGCAAGGTTGGGATCCAGCTAAAAACCAGAAGTGTCTGGTCTCAGAGGAATTTTTGCCTCTATGTATCCTGAGTCCACCAAGCAGGTCGCTTGGAGCTGAAAAGTTGGTCTTACCTGTGGTCCCGTGGATCAAGTTGCTCATGGGTGGCTGCTTTTGAGCTCTCCGTGAGGGAACTAACCAGGAGGGCCTGTGCTGCCTTTTCCCAGAGCCGCCGAGCACCGGGGTCCCACCATATGTATTATGTTAATTTAATATGTATATATTTAATTTAATTATAATTACATATATAACTAAATATATGTTTTATATATATTGTTTTTGTAGCCATGGAAAATGTATCCAAAAGAAATATAGAAAAAAGAAGGTAATGATTATTTAAGTGATTGATCCTGAAAACTTAACCATAAAGGATTATAATGGTATTTGTTTTCTAAGCTGTAGGACCTACTTAGCATTGTTCTCTAGAAATATAGAGATAGGAAAATAGACTCACTAGAAAGATTATACCAAGGAGGTTACTGTAGAATATTTTAGAATATAGCAGGCATGAATACATTCTTGATCAGGAGAAGAACAGAGAGTCATTCTGTGATATAGACATGGCAGTGTGATGGGAAAACTGATTATCACTTTCAGGAACATAAAAAGTGTAAGAGTCTTTAACAACAACAGCAAAAAAGCATGGCAACTAAAACCTTAAAAAGTAACCACTCTGTATTTAGATTGGAGGTGAGGTAGGCAGGAATTGGAAGGAATAAAAAGGATAGAGTTATGAAAAAAGAATATTTTTAGTAAGAGGGGAAAAGTAGTCACTCCATAATCCCTCATCCACAAAGGATCCTGCTTTGGTTCTAACTGGTGGAGCATCTACAAGGTGTCTTAGTGTGATGGAAAGAGAGGTAATAAAAAATAACCAGGAATTTGTGTGTCATCACAAGGAAATTAAATTCTATAATGCAATTACTTTTGAACACAAGGTTTTAAAGATAGGTTTATTAAGCCAATAGGTTATAATAAATGTGACCTCTTTTAGCAATTTTATTGATTTCTCTTAAAGATGTCCATAATATATTACTTCTCTTATTTGGGGCTATAATTCTTGTTGATGAGTTCAGTGCAGCCATATTGGAGCAAGTCAAGATATACAGACTTTCCTATCTAGAAGATGCCCTAGAGAGCACAATAATTGACTTTAGTTCTGCACAGCTATGTCATCTCATCCAGCTTCTAACAT
This sequence comes from Rattus rattus, assembly GCF_011064425.1. NCBI lineage: Eukaryota > Metazoa > Chordata > Mammalia > Rodentia > Muridae > Rattus > Rattus rattus. Next base: position 126,388,737 of record NC_046159.1, read on the forward strand.
TCCAAGTTAATTATCTGGTCCATAGATAATATACTGTGGGACATTATAGTTAGCCAGTGTTTTTATGCTTCTTTTGATCACTGTGAAAGAATTATCCCAACTTACAGTATCACTTTCAACCAGTGATGGCTGGTAAAACATGAGCTCAGAGGCTTAGTTGTTATGTCCCCAACACAGGAAGTAAGTAAGTAAGTAAGTAAGTAAATCCAAGATAGTTATACCACAAATCCAAGTTATTCTCAAAAATGACTCTGTGTGACATTAGCATTTTCTTCATTTACTTACTATTTTATTTTTTTGCAAAACTAATGATGAAAAATCAGCTTATACTACAAGTCCAGGACAATGGAATTTATCAGTAAAGTACGTTTATCCAAGTCTACTTGTGAGCAGAATTACAAAAATATGTTTAGCATGTTAGTCTACATTAATTAGAACACAGTGGAACTAAGAATGGGCTTTCTCCATCCCCACTGTAGGAGGGATAGCATCTCCTCTTTGAACAGGCGATAAAAGTAATCACACTACTATTACATCAAACAAGGTTTCCCAACTGTGTGAAAGTTTGCTGTGTGCAACTTATTTGACTATGTGGGTGTTCTTGTGGTGTCCTTGATCCTTCCAACTTGCTCACTCTGTCCCCCACTCCTCCACAAGATTCCCTGGGCTGTGGGTCTTTGCATCTGCCTCCATATGCTGCAGGATGAAGCCTCTCTGGAAACATGTATGTTAGGTTCCTGTGTGCAAGCACAGCAGAGTATGCTTTATAGTGTCAGAGGTTAGCTCTCTCCCATGGATGAGTCTTGAATTGAGGCCGTCACTGCATGGCTGTTCCCTCAGTTGCTGTTTCATCTTTATCCTTGAACACCTTGCAGGCAAGACAAATTTTGTGTTGAAGGTTTTGTGGGTGAATTGATGCCTCCTCCCTACTCTGAAAATCCTGCCTGGCTACAAGAAGTGGCCATTTCAGTCTTGATATCCCCTACTGGTCAGAATCTAAGATACGGTCACCCCCATAGACTCCCTGTATGATCTCCCATTCCAGGTCTCTAGCTAGTCACTGGAGATGCTGCCCACCCAGATTTTCATTCTCATTCCCAGATCTCTCTCACTCCACTTCTCCCACACCTCATCATCCTCCCTGCTTCCCTCCTCACCTCTTCTACCCAGTTTCCTCTTTCTGTCCACTTTAGATGACTCTTTCATTTTCCCTTCTGAGTAAGAGTCACACATCCTCTATACCTAGTCTCTTTGTGCCTATGAATTGTAGAATGGTTATCCTGTACTTTATGGCTAATGTACACTTATAAGTGAACACATATCATATATGTCTTTCTGTATCAGCAGCCAACTATCTAAAGGCAAAGAGAATATCCAAATAAGGCAACTAAAGAAGATCAATGTCGGAAAGGAAGAAGTCACAGTATCACAGTTTGTGGATGATATGTTAGTATATGTAAGCAACCCCCCCAAATTCTACCAGAGAACTCCCACACCTCATAAACACCTTCACCAAAGTGCCTGTATATAAAATTAACTCAAAAACTGAGTAGACCACCTTTATGCATGTTCAAAATGGAGGAAAATGTTGCTTGGTACAGGAAACTTACCCAACTACACATGGGTAGTTAAAGAATGGAACATGGAGAACCTACCATCATGAAGCTTCAGCACTAAACAAAGAATTAAAAACAACTAGACAATATAGTCCTTCCAAAGGAGAATATAGCAATTGGCTATCCAATACCAAATGTCCATTCCTAAAATCATATACATATAAGTAGCAATACATGGACTGAGCAGGTTGTATTTGTATATTGAAAAAATTTATTTCGTGTGTGTGTGTGTGTATGTGTGTGTGTGTGTGTGTGTGTGTGTGTAAAAGCAATTCAAGAATCTATATGTTTGAAAGAGAACACACAGTAGTATATGGGAGGATTTGGAGGGAAAGAGAAAGAAAGAGTGACATGATTATATTATACTCTCAAAAACTCTTAAAAGCAAAAATGTCAAGAAAAATCTGAACATTGAAACACAAATAAAACTGATCTCACCTCTTGTCAGAAATAAAATTACTATTTGAATTTTATAGTGGTGTGGGGTTGTTTTCTATAAACTCGAGTCAGTATAGATTTTAATCTCTGCAAATAAAGTAAAAGGGCATTCAGAAAGACACAATCACAGTATGAAAAGTCAAAATCAAGTACTAACTTCTGTTAATAGATATGAAATGAAGAAAACACTCAGCATACACTAAAATTCTAGCAATGCAGTTGACATTAAACAGTAGCAAAAGTCAAAAGACAATTATGTCAGAACTTACAGATCTCAAGCATGCCTGTTTTTCTTCTTTGCACAAGAGTTCTTAGCCAGGTCAGCAATGATTGTTAAATCTTGCTTACTCAAGGACCAAATGACATCATAAGGACTGAAATTCAAAGAACAAGGAAAATCAGTTAAAATTCCATTTAGGAAGGCCTCAGCACTCATCATTTATTCATAAGTCATGTTATTTACTATACTTGGTTAGGATAGATTCTAACTTAAAAAGAAAGCCGATAAAGGTTGGAATGATCCCAATGAAGCCTAGATTACAAAGTTGAGGACAACACAGGATTGGGACCATTAGATTCAAAAATGCTTGACTTCTTTTCAGTTGGTCTTGGCAGGGATTTGAAATAATAACAAAATTGAGAAAAGTGACAGAGAGGATATCATCGTTTGAAACTGAGGGCAGAAAGCAAAGTTGGAAGAGAAATTGATTAATGTAATATTTGTAGAAAACTATGTTGGTTAATGATATTTAAATGTCAACAGGTGAGTATATAACTAGATAAAAAGGAAGCTAGAGATATTTTGGTTATCATGAATTACATGAAAAAGTTGTCAAGTAAAAATTGTATCAATATTGAGAGCAGATACAGAGTCCCACAGCCAAATATCAGGCAGGGCTTTGGAGCCCTACAGAAGACAGAGAAGAACTGGAGGTTCCAGAGAGATCCAGGACGTCACAAGAAACACAGTCCACAGAATCAACTGACTGGGATTCAAATGGGTCACTGACATCAGAGAGCCTGTGTGGTCTGACATGCATATATGTTTTGGTCCTGTGTCTTGTTCTTATGGGATTCCTAAGAGTGGAAGCAGGGGCTGTCTCTGACTCTTTTGCTTGTCTTCGGGGCCCTTTTCCTCCTACAGGGCTGCCTCCAACCTTGATATAAGAATGTGCCTGGTCTTATTCTAGCTTGTTATGCTGTGTTTGGTTGATGTCCCTGGGAGGCCTGTTCTTATCTGAGGGGAGGTGGAAGTGGGTGGATCTGGATGAAAGGGGAAGTGGAGGAGAGAGATTTATGGAGGGAGGGAGGGGAAACTGCAGTGGGATGTAATATATGGGAGATGAATAAAAAGGGAAAAAAGAAGTATCTTTTATACAGTTACAGTGGGGAGAGGCTGAAGTCAAACTGGCAGAAACAAAACACTAAGAATGTTTTAAGTGTGAGGGTGGGCTAATGGGAAGGTACCAGAGAGCCCTGCAGAGTTTTGATAATGGAATCTGACTCTCAGAATGAACTGTTCCTGAGTTCCTCTTTGCTCTATGGGCCATCAGTATTTGCACTCCACCCCACAAGGAAGTTAGACACCCCCCACCCCCATCTCATGGATGTGGGAGACCAGCGCACCAGCGCACATTTAGGGAGGATGTTTCTCAGCCCTATGAGAAAGATACATTTCAGGTTTCAATACTAGCAAACAGCTAGGAGAATCACACAGATTTCACTGAGGGAGAGAAAGAATTCATAGTTGTGTTTTAAAATAAATGCTCAAACAGCAAGTGAGGTTAGCTAGAAAGACAAGCAAAGGATCCCTCATCTAGGGTATGATTTCCTAATCAAAAGCAAGAGTTCAGCACAATTAATGTTTGCTATGAAGGATGCTGCCATAGAAGTAGAATTCCTTTCATACAGAGATATCTACATCAAAGTACTAATGAGCCAGTACCAATGAACTTGAGTCAGCGACTGTGTGTACAGCCTGCTTCCCTTCCCCAGACATCACCAGAGCAGCTTGCACAAAACTTTATATAGAAAAGACACCTTCTTTCCTATACATGGAGACCATACATTTACTTGATCAACTACAGACATGCCCCTCTACAGCCACCCAGAAATAAGATAAACTCCAAACCCTATCAAAATTCTGTATTTGACTGCTATGAAATCAATCAGGGGAATTTGATCTGAAATAAGTGCGCAGACACTTGGTGTGTGTTTGTGTGTGTGCGTGTGTGTGTCTTCTTTTCTTCTGAGCATTATTTTTCCTCTAATTCTCATGTTCAGGTCAATATTAAAATATCACTGACAAATCTAACCCTGCTTCTGAAAATGGTTTATCCTGAATGTCCCTTCAATATTGAAGTCACAACTCCTGTTCTAGCTTCAGTCAAGGTCTTAAACTCTAGGTAAACTCCTCAGTCTACTGAGGATGGCAGTATGGAACTGGGTCTCTGTCCTCTCACAACTGGCAAAAGAAGGTCCTAAGGGACTTAGAATCTAGAAGAAAGCAGCAGTTTAATCTGAGGAAGTATATGTTAAGGCCTAATTTGCCAGGTCCTAGTGAAACCAGAATTTGGAAAGGGACAGAAACCAGTAGGGAGTGTGTATGTCTGTTAGAAAAGATATGTATGACAGGACTTCAGAACTATGTCTTCTCATTTCACACGCATTTGCCATGAAACTCCAACGTGTCAATGTCTGAACCAAAGATTCAGTCAGATCTAAAGACGCAGAATTAGAGAAACTTCTAGATAGAAGGTTCTCGTAGTCAAATTGAGGTATAGGTGAGCAAATATACAATTTAAAAAGTTCCTCAGTCACCTAATTCTGAACCCAGTATTTTACAGTGGGTTTTAAAGTTTAAGGTTACATGAAAGAATTTTCTGAAAAAGATTTCTTTTGTTGGTTAAGAAATAAATATGTAAACTCGTATACTCACAATGTCAATTTGATTTTTATAACAATTTTTGAACAACATAAAAGATAACATAATGATTTTTCTTAAGGTTATCATAGAGTTTGTCTAGGCCTGCTAGAATAAATCTAATTCTCAAAAATTATAGTAGGGACTCAACACAGATTTTGCTTAATATCAGTAGCTAGTTTTATTCTGTCTAAAAGGATCTCTTTCCTGTTTCTCATTTCAGTTCTCATCACAGCTTCCTTTTATTGGTAGATCTTAATTTTGAGTATTATGCTTCACATAGAACACTACTGTAACCCAAAGTATTTACACCAAACCTATATTTACTTATAATTAAGAATAAATTAGAATTGGGACCATAAAGATAGCATGCACTGCTCTGTCAGAGAACCCAGGTTCAGTTCCCACATGCTGGCTCACAACTGTGTCACTCCAGTGCGTGGAGCAAAAGCCCTCTGTGTCTATGGGTACTAGGCATGCATGTGGTACACAGGCATACATGTAAACAAAATACCATACATGCAAAAAATAATTTTAAGAAATAAAAAGACAAATCATAATAATTCAGTCGGTATTTAGGTAGCTGTGCTAGCACGTGCATACTTTATATTTAAATATAGTTAATTTTGGGCTTAGAGTTTAATATTTGCAGTCTTGATTTTAACACTTTTAATATTTTATATTTTATTTAAGACCTTGCAAAATTAATGCAATAAGTTTCCGGTACATGTTTTAACAAAGGAAGAAATTCCATGCTGGATTTCAATTCTTCCTTTGTTTTATATCCATGGGAAACATCATTAATTTTGAGCATAATTTCATCAAGCAGACACTGAAATATTTTACTAATGGTAAGAAGTGCAGTAGAATAAAACAGATACTTTGGAAGCTCATGAAACAGACTGAACATGAAGGATTTGGAGATGTACCTAAAGATGTCAAAGTACACTTTTTTTTTTGGTTTATGAAAAGGATAAAATGTTCAATTATAAAAACATTCTTTTTCTTTTATTTTTGAGATTATAACACACTTACATCATTTCTCAGTTTTCTTTCATCCTTCCAAACCCTCCCATATAGCCCACCTTTCTCTCTTTCAAATTCATTGCCTCTGTTTTTTAAACTATTGTTACATTTGTATGTGTATATATTTATACATACCTCCTCTGTTTGTATAATGTTACATATGTATAGATAGATATAGATATAGATATAGATATAGATAAAGATATAGATATAGATATAGATATAGATATAGATATTGATTGAAAATTTAGTATTGGACAATTGTGCTCATCCATGAGGAAGTTTATTTCTCCAATCCCTGCATTGCTTAACAGCCTCCTATAGGTCTTTGTCAAGGGCTGAGTTCTATATGGCTTCCCTCCTGTCCACTTTATCTTGTCTACAGTTTCTATCTTGTTCAATATGAATCATACGCTAAACATCACTTATGATTTAAAAAAATAAATGGGTAGATACTAACTTTATTATTTTCATCTCAATCTTTGTTTACAAAAATTAATAAGTTCATCAATTCAATTTATTGGGTCAATTCCTTGCATGAGATCACACAGACACATTTAAATTACTAAAGTATAGGTTAATGATCTAAATTTAAATTTTAGTTCATTCTCTATATTTCCTTAAAAAAATGTATGAGCTTGCAAGCTTTAAAAATTCTCAACTTTGTAGATGTATTAAAAAATGTTGTATAAATGCAAACCACCTTTCTTAATGTATTTATATGTTAAATCTGTCTCAATACATGAGTTTATTTGCTACACAAAGAATAGGAATTGGCTTTAATGTCATTATAAGAATCTCATTAGGAATCTGTCTTCAAACCCACCAAGGAGAAGCAAATACACTGACTTATACAGGCAACGTGTCCAGTTTCATCTGCCACAGAGGCATCATCAGACGTTAGCACCTGTAATGAAAAGGATCCTAACTCAGACAAGCAGTGCTTCCAAGACTGCTGTTCCATAGGGAATGTCTAAATGTGCCCTAGCTAGGGGATCCCAAGGATGAAAAATGTGCATTTCCAAAGATCTCAGTACAAAACTTTCTATTTCTTGTCCAGATGTGTGTATACTAAGCTGATCTTTGGTTATGTGCATATTTATATCAAAATAATCTCTGTAGCTATATCATGCAAAATAGTTCTTATCCAAGCAAGTAAACACCATAAATAAGAAAGAAGTTCTAAGATGATGAAAGAGAAGTTTTCTATTTTTGCTATTCATATGTGACCTTATTTCCAACATACTTCTCACAGGTAAAGGAAAATTGACAGTTCAAGGACTCACAAAGTGCTTCAGGAATGACACTGCTGGTTACAAACAAATACATTTTACTACTACTTGCCTTGGTTCTTTTTAATTAATTTATTTTTTTTTAACTAGTGATTCCTACATGACTTAACCCTAGAGGTTGGGGATTTGGCTTTGAAAGAACACAGCTCCTGTGGGTTCCAATTAGCCAAATTGGGTTAAAGCATTCATCAAAACAAAGACAAAGACTTTAATGATTCTCAACACTTACGAGTTCATTATTGCTTGTTCAGTGGCAGTGTATGGCAAGTACCAGGCATCACTTTTTTGGGAAATAACTTAGGAGTGCCATTTTCTGGACTTCTTTAGAGGCAAAGCTCATCTATCAACTGTTTTAGTGTTTTAGTTCTTAATCGGCTACAATTACAAGAGACTGGGATATTGGTTACCATCTCTGCTTCTTTAGTGAAACTTCTGCTGAGAAAAGTACTCAAGGATTGATAATTCTCAATTTCCTTTGAAGTAAAAAATAAGATTTGATCTGGTAGTATAGCTTCATATCACAGCATGTTTTTAGCATATATTAAGTCCTGGATTCATATTTGCCACTAAAAATTAAGTTTAAAGATAAGTTTTAAAAAGATATTGATTAGTGTGTCTGAATGCTAGTCTGAGAATTGGCTGAGGTGAATACATACAGCATTCGTTACACAAAACAAACATCTAACAATGACTTGTAAAGGCACAGTTGTCACTTGTGTATGTTTTCCATGTGAAAGAGGAGTATAAAGGATGTCTCCTAAAGAAACAAGGGTTAAGAAGTATGAATTTCAATTTATGCAATTGCCCTTTCAAGAGGAAGCCTGACTCTGCTCAAGCCAGAAGACATCAGACATAAGAAAGTTCTAGTACAACATTTCTTAGATTTTGTGTGCATGTAAATTACCTAAGGGTCTGTTGTAAGTGCATTCTGGTGAAAAGAAAGAGAGGATATATTTTACAGTACTTAGTTCATAGCTTAAAGGTTTGTTACCGCTACATATCAACTGTTCTGGTTCAAATTCCTTTCCAAATTGCCTGACTTAAACTCACTTCTCCTTGTGACTGAATTGTTCTGTTTGACCTCAAACTTGCTCATGTAGTCTGCTCTAATCTTCTGGCTCCTTCTGGATCTCTGTATCATTCGGTCTTTACCTGCAACCTGTCCCTATAAAACTTTCCTAACAAAAACGGCCATCAATTCAACTGCTGTGAGCCACTGCACTGTCTCTACTGATTGACTGACTCCCAACCGACTGCTCCAAACTCAACTACACTCCAACTTAACTGACTGAACTCAAACACAGCTGAACTCCACGGCATTGCTGAACTCAGCTGAACTACACTGAAGTGAACTGCTCTGAACTGTCTTTCTCTTCTTTTGCAGTTCTTAAGTGCCTTCTTTTACCAATGCTCTTGTTAGGCATATCCCAACTCTGACAAATCTTTCTCTGCTTTGTCAAGTTGTCTGCCCCTCAATTAGACATCACTTTCAAACATGGCTATTTCCATCTTTTTCCTTTGAGCATAGTGGAGCAGGTGTCCTTGTTATATGTTGGAGCATCTTTTGAGTGTATGCCCAGGAGTGATATAGCAGGGTCCTCAGATGTAGTACTATGTCCAATTTTCTGAGGAACCTCCAGACTGATTTTCAGAGTGGTTGTACCAGCTTGCAATCAAACCAACAATTTCTTTAGGCGCTTCTTGACTATTCAGCATTCCTCAGCTGAAAATTCTTTGTTTAGCTCTGTTCCCATTTTTAAATAGGATTATCTGATTCTCTAGAGTATAAATTTTTATATGTATTAAATATTACCCCTTAATCAGATGTAGGATTGGTAAAGATCTTTTCCCAATCTGTTGGTTGTCATTTTGTAATATGGACAGTGTCTTTTGCCTTACAGAAGCCTTGCAATTTTATGGATCCCATTTGCCAATTCTTGATCTTAGAGCATAAGCCATAGGTGTTCTCTTCAGGAAAATTTCCCCTGTTCCTATGTGTTTGAGGCTCTTTCCCACATTCTCGTCTATTAGTTTCAGTGTATCTGGTTTTATGTGGAGGTCCTTGATCCACTTGAACATGAACTGTGTAATGAGGAGATAAGAATAGATCTATTTGCTTTCTTCTACATGATGATGTCTAGTTAAACCAACACCATTTTTTTAAAATGCTGTCATTTTTCCATTGGATAGTTTTAGCTTCTTTGCTAAAGATCAAGTGACTTTAGTTGTGTGGGTTCATTTCTGCATCTTCAATTCTATTCCATTAATCTACCTACCTGTCTCTGTACCAATACCATGCTATTTTTATCACAATTGCTCTGTAATATAGATTGAGATCAGGGAAGGTGATTCCTCCCAGAAGTTCTTTTATTGTTGATGATACTTTTCTCTCTCTTGGGATATTTGTTATTCCAAATGAATTTGCAAATTGCTCTTCCTAACTATGTGAAGAATTGAATTGGAATTTTGATGGGGATTGCAGTGAATCTGTAGATTGCTTTCATTAAGATAGCCATTTTTATTATATTAATCCTGCAAATCCATGAGCATGGGAGGTGTTTCTATCTTCTGAGGTCTTCTTCAATTTCTTTCTTCAGAGACTTGAAGTTCTTGTTATACAGGACATTCACTTGCTGGGTTAGAGTTATACCAAGGTATTTTATATTATTTGTAACTATTGTGAAGGGTGTCATTTCCCTAATTTCTTTCTCAGCCTGTTTATCCTTTGAGTAGAGGAAGGCTATTGATTTGTTTAAGTTAATTTTTTATCCAGACACTTTGCTGAAGTTGTTTATCAGGTTTAGGAGTTCTCTGGTATAATTTTTGGGATCACTTAAGTGTACTATCATATCCTCTGCAAATAGTGGTATTTTGACTTCTTCCTTTCCAATTTGTATCCTTTGACCTCCTTTTGTTATCTGATTGCTCTGGCTAGGACTTTGAGTACTATATTGAATAAGTAGGGAGAGTGGGCAGCCTTGTCTAATCCCTGATTTTAGTGAAATTGCTTCAAGTTTCTCTTCATTTGTTTTGATGTTGGCTACTGGTTTGCTGTATATGGCTTTTACTATGATTAGGTATGGGCCTTGAATTCCTGCTCTTTCCATGAAGGGGTGTTAAATTTTGTCAAACATTTAATCAGCATCTAATGAGATAATCATGTATTTTTTTTCCTTCTATAAACTAATTTTGCCTTAAAAGTATTTACTAAGGGTATGTCTTTATTCCATCTGGATCACAGAGACCTAGGAGTTTAGATGTAGTCCCTTGTCAGAGCAGCTATGTTACTGAATTAAAAATCCACTATATTCTTCAAAGTGAATCACTTAATGACTTAAGCTTAAAGACTTGAATTTAGAACCCCAAGATCCACATAGTAGAATGGGAAAGCCTGCTCCAACAAGATATTTTTCCTCCTCACCCATACCCATACCATGACATACACACACAAATACAAAATGACTGTTAGTAAGTGATAAAGATTATGGCATTATTTAATTGTAAAAGGGCTATGTTGCAGTAGGCTTTTGCAGTGATTAAAATCATGATAAAAATATGCCAATTATTATGAATGTATATGGTCAATGAAAACTGCTTTAAGAAAAAATTAAATTGAAGGCTGTAGTTTGGCAGTTATCCTCCGCAAAAACAAACAAATTTTTTCATACAAAATAGTGCTAGTTACTTCTATTGCTGTAAAAAACACCATGACCAAGGCAATTTATAAAAACAGAAAGTTTATTTATCCTTATAGTTCTGGTGTGTTACAGTCCATGAGGATAGAAAAAGAGCATGGTGGCAGACACAGGTACCTGAAGGCTCATTTTTAACCCTTAAGCATGCAGCAGAGAGAGAAAACCACAAATGGTGTGAATCTTTAAAATCTCAAAGCCTGTCCCAAGTGATGTGATTCCTGTAGCAAGACCACACCTCCTAAACTTCCCGAATAGCACCGTCAGTAATAATTCTCCAATGTCTGAGACAGTGGGATATATTTTCATTCACACTATCACAGAAGTAAAAAGAAATTGCAAAGTCCTTGCAGTGAGCTCTGTTTATAAAGAGAAAGAAGAAAATAACTATTGTGACTAGGGTAGTTGAACCCAAATAATGTTTTCCTGGTAGCAGTGTGCTTCTTGCTACCTGCCCCAATGTTCTGGATTCCTGAAACACAGACATAAACACACACACACACACACACACACACACACACACACACACACACACACACACACACACACACACACACACACAGAGAGAGAGAGAGAGAGAGAGAGAGAGAGAGAGAGAGAGAGAGAGAGCGCTTTATATTTGGATATGCCTTAAATAACCCAATGGCTGAGCCATTTCCTAACCTCCTTGTGGGTAGTGTGTACTCTTCTCTGATATTCCCGAGTTATTACTTACTAAAATCTATATTCCATCTTTGCTGCCTCTGACCCAGACCTACAACCCCCATCAGCTGCAGTCTCTGGCACCTACATGATGGGTCTCTCTTTGACTTCTGTGCTTTCAGGCCTGGTGTCTCTCTTCCTTTCCAAACATAGCAGCTATCTCTCCTTTTGCTACCTCTGTTCCTTGCCTGGGAATTCTAAAAGTCCTACCTCTGTCTTCCCGCCCAGTCATTGGTCCCCGGCAATTTTATTTTCCAATCAAAACCAACTGGGGCAGGGTTCCTTCAATTTCCAACATTGAATGTACAGATTCTCGTGCAATTTTGGGGACCAGATTAACTTGATACAGGTGGCATTAAATCAAATCCATAATGGAGCTTAAGACTTCAGTATTCCCCAGAGGCTATGACTGCATACATATGTCCTGCATAGAATCAATACAGCACGAGTGTCCACACAGATGAGAGAGCCGATCATAGTGTTCCACCCATAGCTGAGAAGCTTTTTGCAAGTGCTGGTTGCCAGGTGAGAGTCAGTTTTCTTCGAATGACTTGGTTCCCGATAGGCTACTCATGCTTCAGTAGTTGGCCCTACATTCTGAAATCACTAGACTCACTCATTGTAAACAGTGACACACATGAAGTTGGGAGGAAAAGGTGGTGGTGACTGACATAGGAAAGGAGTCTTGGAAGAGGGAATAAGTGATGTTTATGAAAACACATTACATGTAAGCATGAAATCTTCAAACTATTCACACAAAAGCTTCATTATGAATGTGAGACAGCGATGCCCAAGAGGTAAGATAACTGATTACCTGGCAAAGCAGAAGAAAGTGCTGGATATCATCAGGGAGTCTCAGAAATTGCAATGATTATTATCGTGCCAACAAAGAAAAAGTTATGCTGTTTGGGTAGAATAATATATTTAGAGGAGAAAAATTTTTCAAAAACCCTCCCTAAAAAAATCATGATGAGTATACTGGCTGATACAAGGTAAGATCAACGTGACACATGAGAAGGGACATTTTGTTGACCCCTTTCGTTTATACTCTAGCAAACAGAAACCTGTCCCTCAAGCCAGGGCACCCATTGTAATAGTATTATTGACACAAACACCAAATTGCTGCAAATTATATTTTTCTGAGTGAGAATGATTGGAAACTATTAGATAAGATATAAAATTATCACACTATCAGCTTCTGTTTCAAAGTTTTCTGTCATTCTATAGGACATTAGAAAAAATAGAGGGGAAAGTAAACAGAGAGATGTTACAATAAAAAAAATGCCCCCTCAATCTAAGAAAAGCTCAGTTTAACAGAAAAAAAGGGAGCCATTATTATTGCTCCCTTATAAATTATAAAATATTAACTGCCTTATTCAAAATAATGATTTTTGAGCCTACTTACTGCCAACATATCTATTAACCATATTGTCTAGTGGGATATATGTCGAACTCCACAGCTAGTAATAGCAGTATTTCTGAAATCAGAGTCATAAAGGCAGAATGAGCCTGTTTCGTCAGTTGTAATTTTAATGGACCTCTCCTACTAGTGAAGAAGTCCAATGATTGAAGACCTTATATACTAGTGGCTATTAACACATAAATGCCATTTGAAGTAGTAGTTATTAAAATGTTAGCACATTTTTAATTGACTTCTGATTTTCTGTCTTGTTTTTCAAATATGTGACTGAAAGAGTGTGCAGTATAACAGCACTCCTTATTTTCAACTAGAGAAAATTAGCTTGGATCTGTTTGCATAATAGTTGTCAAGAGTGGTCTGGTCAGTAACCTTCCCTCCCTCGAGGTCTAATGCAACAGATATGATTTTTATAAATTGATTTGGATTGCCAGTAGAGTCTATGGCAAATGACAGAAACATTCCTAACTCAGGATCACAGTTTGTAATCAAGTCAGAGTCCAAACTTGTATCCTCTTCTCCTTTTACCCCATTGTTTTTCAGTTTCCTTGCTTCCTTTGTTCTTTATTAGCAGTAATATTTTCCTTTTCTCCAGCCTTTTCTCATCTCATTTCATTTATCAAATGTTAAATAAACATTGTGTTAGTAACTTGTCTCATCCATGTGTATAAAACATGTAACAAAAGGTCTTGAAGAGCAGAATTAATTCTTTGGGTTCACAGTGTTAGTGATTGAACTCTATGCTCCTTGGTTCCACTGATTCGGGGCAGAAGATGAGACTAAATACCATGTCACAAGGAGAAAGGGGCTTTCCACTTCATAGTGGACAGGAAACAGAGAAGAACCGCAGAGACCTTACAGCTCATAAGACATCCCCCTCCCCAGGTCACACAGTTCCTCGATCCAGATACCATTTCCTAAAGTAGCTCCCCTGCTGGGGATTAATCATTCAATCATAAGCCTGTGGGAATATTTCCTATCCAAATGACAGATGTCAGTTTTTCAATAAGACATAAATATGGGGGGACAAAAAGAGAGAGTATTTTTTTTTATTAACTTGAATATTTCTTATATACATTTCGAGTGTTATTTCCTTTCCCAGTTTCCGGGCAAACATCCCCCTCCCCCCTCCCCTTCCTTATGGGTGTTCCCCTTCCCACCCTCCCCCCATTGCCGCCCTCCCCCCAACAGTCTAGTTCACTGGGGGGTTCAGTCTTAGCAGGACCCAGGGCTTCTCCTTCCACTGGTGCTCTTACTAGGATATTCATTGCTACCTATGAGGTCAGAGTCCAGGGTCAGTCCATGTATAGTCTTTAGGTAGTGGCTTAGTCCCTGGAAGCTCTGGTTGCTTGGCATTGTTGTACATATCTCCCCCTTCAAGCTCTTCCAGTTCTTTCTCTGATTCCTTCAACGGGGTCCTATTCTCAGTTCAGTGGTTTGCTGCTGGCATTCGCCTCTGTATTTGCTGTATTCTGGCTGTGTCTCTCAGGAGCATCTGCATCCGGCTCCTATCGGTCTGCACTTCTTTGCTTCATCCATCTTGTCTAATTGGGTGGCTGTGTATGTATGGGCCACATGTGGGGCAGGCTCTGAATGGGTGTTCCTTCAGTCTCTGTTTTAATCTTTGCCTCTCTCTTCCCTGCAAGAGAGAAAATTTTTTTGTACTGTAAAGCAAGTAGCTCTTTACCTGAACACCCACAGAGACTGCCGATGACTTTGAGGCAGTTTGATGCACCTTCTTACTTTTGCTCATTCTCTGTCTTATCTCCATTCTCCCCTCTCCCTGTATGGCCATCTTAAGCAAGGTATGGTGATTGTATTCTATCATTTACACTTCCTAGCCACTTCCAATCGAAAAAGTAATTTCCCAAAAAGAGAACACCGGCAGACTCAAAAGCATTTGTAGACATATCTGTGAGTTGGATCACAAAACATTGACACATAGTATGTAGCCTTCTACCACTGTTTGTAAATCATAGTTCAGAACTGAGCAGGAAATCAGAAGGTCAACATAATTTCATGATGTTCTTCATTGCACATTAATATTATAATTATAAAACTCACTTGTGGGAAGGTACTATAATTTCAATAATCATATTGACTTCTATGTCCATGCTTCTGAAAATTTTAAAAAAAATCATTTATTTGGGCATTTATGTGTCTGTTTTTATGTTTACACTTTTCTATACCTTTAACATTTCACTATGACAACCATGCCTTCTTTTCATTTCATTTTTTAATTAAGAGTTAATGGGAAGTAGTCTAATTTTACTGGACACCTGCTTTTTTTCAATCATTCATGTAAGTAGGCTTAATAAAGATAAACTGTTGGTGGTCATGTGTTTCCCAGGAGAAGAAGTGGACAGACAGCTATGCCGGGATGCAATCTTTCCTATCCCTGTGGCCTGTGATGCCCCATGCCCGAAGGACTGTGTGCTCAGTGCATGGTCCACGTGGTCCTCCTGTTCACACACCTGCTCTGGGAAAACCACAGAAGGAAAACAAATCCGAGCTCGGTCCATTCTGGCCTATGCAGGAGAAGAAGGTAAGGACTCCATCCTCAGATGTGACTGTTTTCTGGAAACATATGGCCATTTTCCATGGGTAGCCTGTAGAAGATAACATTTTATGAAAATGAGTTGACAGAAATCCAGCAGTGAATGACATTTAATACCTCTCTATGTGATTTGGTTCTATTATTAAAAATTAATCTTGAAAATGGATCTTTAATAGAGGACAAAGGTTTTTTTTTTTTAAGCATTTTCTTTTTCCCCCTTTTACCAGTTGTGTACAAAGGAAAAACAAAGAAAACCCAAAACACTGAGAAATGGGTTCAAAAAAATCCAAACATTTCATTGTTTTTTATCTATTCCACTAGTTGTTTTTTTCCTTTGACAGTATAATGTCTCATAAAATTACCATTTATGTGCAATAAGAAAGTCATTTTAACTTTTAGCATGCAATCTATTGCTTGTCTGACACTGTGTACGTTTTCTACCATCTGTATTCTTGAGCACAGGCTCTGAGATCCACACGACTCCAGCTTGAATTCATCCTAAAGGTGTAAGGCATGTTTGTCACAGATCACACTCACCTGTAAGCTTTATTTCCAAGAACTACAGACAGTAGTCTCCTCTGAGGTGACTAATGCAAATGCTAATCCGTCCTCTGCATGACTTCGTGAGACAATGTCACACTCTTGTCTTTCTGCAAAGTAAGAGAGGAAGGGGAAGAACACAGGAGCCACATTCTTTCCTACCAGGGCACACCTCCTTTCAGCAGTGTACTTGTGGCACTGCAACACCCCACACTAAATGACCTTTATTCACATTGAGGACTGAG
The DNA here is from genome assembly GCF_011064425.1 of Rattus rattus. Lineage (NCBI taxonomy): Eukaryota > Metazoa > Chordata > Mammalia > Rodentia > Muridae > Rattus > Rattus rattus. The sequence goes on from NC_046159.1 coordinate 126,405,185, forward strand.
AGATCACAAATTCTCTTTACAGAAAGCATACACACCTATTAATCCTTGAAATTAATTGTTTTTAATTGATAGAGTGTATGTCATTTGTGCCCCTTTTTGTTGTTGTTTTCAAGTGTTTTGGTGATGTGGCTCCTAATCTTATTTAATCATACTTGCTATTACTTTACATAACTGTGAATATTATGTAATTACCTTGACTTCAATACGCAAGTGCAACATATAATGTATAATAAGTAATTTTTTTGGTAAAAATTCTTAATTTTTACAATGTCCTCAAGTATTTCCCACTACAAATATAATGCAAGGAAAAAATTTTTAAAAATCTTTAAAAAATAGACACATTAGAGAAAAAAATTTTCTGCATTCTCCAGAACAATCCTACCTTCACACTTCAAACTCCATCAGCTCAGATTACATCTTGGGTTCCATTAAAATTAGATCTGTGGTCACCCTGCTTCCTGTAAACCCATTATACTCTGCAGACGTGTGCTCTGTGACTAGTAATGAGTGACTTTTCACCCCAGAGCCACGTAGCCAGGATTTTGCTGAGTCTGCAAAACTGCATCAGATCATTATGTCTGTAGATGAGCCAGTTCACACTGAAAGGTCTTGAAAGGAAGAAATTCATGGTTAGTATTTGATACGTATCACCCACTTAATATGAAAGGGTGGGGCTTCCATAATTTTTAATTAAGTCTAGTAGCTGCATCAGAAGCCAGTCACCCTGGCTAGCTGTAGATATTTGGGTAGTGTACTGTAAGTGCATGGATCTAAACAAGTAGAACGCAGACTGAAATTTCTGTAAGTGAACATCTTACTCTGTGTCTCTCTCAATGACATTTACAAAAACCAGTGTGACGGTGAGACACTTAATGAAGATCTCATCTGCCAATTAAATGATTTTAGTACCTGTTGTTTCCTGGGTGTGAAAATAACATTTTATTTCATGGGAAATGAAATTGTTACAATACTTAATTTTTAAGAGTGGTTTTTATTTTCTTTCTGAGAAAAATACATGTACAGAAGTCTAAAATTATGTTTTCTTATCAGTGATATTTTACACAAATAGGTATTTTATTAGTCTACCAAAATTAGAATGTGTTACAGGTTTTTTATGGAAAATTTTGTAGAAAAACAAAATTAATACATAGTATTTAGATATGAGATTATATAATTTTCTAAGAACATCTATGTGCAGGGTGAGTGCATAAGTGTGGCAGTCATAATATAGCAAAAAGTCAGGCATGTATGCTGGGGATAGGGACACAGCTTTGTCTTCAGCCTTGAGCTCTATTTCCAGCCCAGGTGTTGATGTCTAATTCTATTTTATGATCACCATAACTCACTGAAATTTTAGGCCAGAGGGTGAGCTTATCTTCAAGGAATCCAAACAACAAAACAAAATAGAAACCTTCAGAAGAAAATTATATTTTGAGACTTATCAAGCATGACCTGCTAACTACAATACATTACATTCAGAAAAAGGGAAGGATTATATAGGATACTTATTAAATGTAGCTATGCCAAGAAGACAAGGGACCTAACTGTTAGCCATTTCTTTCTGGTTGGTAGCATAAATAGGTTACATAGGGCAAGAGTTGTAGCTAGTCAAGAGGTACACATAATTAAACCCTCGAGTAGACTTTAGTCTGGTTTACTAGGATCCCAGTCTGCTATGGTAAGATTCTGAGAAAGCCCTTATTTGGAGAAGCCCCACCACTATCACCATCCAGAGATGATTGCTTTTATTTATGAGACAGCCTACTTTCTGCCCTGGAGTAATTGCTTCCACTTAGGGAGAGGGAGTCCCATCTCCTGGTGTCTCATCTTGAGGGAATCCTGCTGTAGTAAGGGGAACTGGAGAGACAGTTTGGCAGTTAGTAACTACCATAATTCCAGCTGGAGAGAAACTGAAACTCCCCCTGGACCCACAGGCACCAATATACACTATGATAAGCACACACACAGGCACACACATATAAATTAAAAAGAGATAAGCCTTTAAAAAAGAAATCTTGCTTAATCTAGTTATGCAAGTAATTGTGAATAATGAAGCAATTCAAAATCTCATCCCCTCAATGTTCTGCAATGACCACATGGGATCACTTCTGGCATTCCTTGTCAGAATTGCATGCATGGAATCTTACAAAGCATCAAAAATTGTTATATAATTAAAAACACTGAACACGAAATCTTCAGAATTGTCTATAAAAATTAGGAAAATGGAGAAGAAATAGTTCCAATTAGCGGAGACAAACTATTAACAAGATACCTAAAAGTGATACTTGATTCTGAGTTAAATTCTTACTTGGGGATAGTTGGAAGTTTGGATGGGGCTAAGGGTACTAGATGTGTTTATGTATTGTGGCGGGAGAGAGGGTACGTTACAGGAAATATACACCAAATTGTTTAGAGTACTGACCCTCATTCATCAACTTCTTACAAATGGCCAAGGAAAGTAATTGTTAATTCTGTGCTACATTTATGAAGTTAATTCCAACGAATTTAAAAGAAAATAACGTGTATATATTTTACTATACAATATTAGATAACATTATATGACATAGTATCAGCATTACACAAGAATGTGTTAAAATTATTCATAGTGAAATATCAGGAAACCAAATCACAATTGGAAGCCCCTAGTCATGAGTACAGGAAAAAGTTTACTAGAATTCTTTAACTTAAGCCAGGTTGCTAAGGAGAGCTCAGTGGAAAAGTAAAAGTGTTTGTCGTGCAAAGATGAGGGACATTCCCAACACTCATGCAACAGAATCTAGGCATTGCGGAGTATGCCGGTATTTCCAGAGCTAGGGCAGCAGAGACAGATGGGTATCCATGGCCTACTAAATGGCCAGCATCGCCTAAGCATTGAGCATCAGTCTCAGCAAGAGCTTGTCACAAACACAAGGTAGACTGCTCTGGAAGACTAGAACGTGGTGTTGACCCCTGGCTTCTACACATACATGCACCTGCACACATATGAATACATACACACATATGTATACACACATAAGAAGGGACATGAGACCTTTCAGGGGTCAGATTTTTTCTATTTAATTAAAACTTCAACACACTTCATTTCTAAAACTAAAAATGATGCACATGTATTCTCAATGAGTGAAAAGTGAGAAAATATTTGTTTGCAAAGTTCAAAATGACCTGATATAACTTCCTTACCCGAATGTCAGTGTGCCTTTATATCTGTTATATGCAGAGAATAGATGCAGATTGAAACAGAATTATGCCAATTTTCTCAAATAATTAGGAGCTCTCGGAAATCATATTTTATAGTCAAAAACTTGAAAGAAGTAACAGTTCTATTTTCTGAACTGTAATATGTTCATGCTTTACAGTTTAGTGATTTTGATTATTAGAGCCACAGAGCAGCTGTGTTTCTTAGAGAGTTAAAAAACCACAGATCCGGGATATGTGTAGATATGAATGCTAGTTGATGTCTATGTAGATGGTAGCACTTCCCCATCCTCTTGCTTCAGAGGGCATGAGAAAGCTGCACAATAAGAACACTTCTTCATATTTCTGCTAACGCTCTTTAGGATTCAGTTCTCTTAAGGTGTGCTGTGGACATCTTGATCTCAGCAGTGGTCTGCCAAGAGAGGGCTTTGGCTGCAAAGGCAGGTGACAGTAGGAGCACAGATGTCACTTCTTTCTATCATATACCCCATCCCTTTCCTTACATTGAATCCATTTACTTTCTCATATGAATACTACACTCTGACTAACATGTCAGCATCACCTTCCCAAGGTCATATCTGGGTGAATTCTTTTACATTTGTTTTTACTTTTGCTTAGACAAAATGATCTCTTCTTTCTTACCTCAGAAACTTTGCTTTTACATTTCTAGCTCTTCTTAGTTCATCAAATGCCTCCTTCTTCCAGATTTTTTAAGTCACTAAAACACAATGATTCTTACTTCTTTCTATCTTTATCATATCACATACATCTTAACATAATTCTGATGTTCCACATAGAATTTTCCTCATGTGTATGTTTAGCTCACTCACTCTACCCCTCCTACTTCTTTTCCTCATCCATCACAGAATCCTTGACTGTGGTGAACTGTTTCTAATCTTTCTGGTGTCCTAAGAAACACCACACTTAAATATTGTACATTACACTCCATATATAAATATCCCATTACCATATTGAATAGGACTCTTTTAAAATTTATCATATCAGTTGTAAATACATCAGTACCAGAAACAGCAACCCCATGACTCTGACAACATGCATTATAAGAAAGCTTTTGCAAGAGTGATGTGGGTAGGAACAGTTATGTTTTACTTAATATATTCTGATTTTTTTCTGTACATATACAGCATATGTGTGTGGTGTGTATACAAAGATATTTGCACATAATTTGATGTTTTCCGTGTGTGTGTGTGTGTGTGTGTGTGTGTGTGTGTGTGTGTGTGTGTGTGTGTGTGAGAGAGAGAGAGAGAGAGAGAGAGAGAGAGAGAGAGAGAGAGAGAGAGAGGTTGTACATGTACATGGAGACGTAAAGAGGATGTCAGGTCTCCTACATTATCACTGTTTTTAATACTTTTTATTATTTATTTATTTATTTTTACACTCCAGATTTATTCCCCTCCTGGTCCACACTCCGAGGGTTCCGCATCCCATACCTCCTCCCCACTCTCCCTCCATTTCCCCCTCCCTGTCTCCACAAGGATGCCCCTCCCACCAGACCTCTAAACTTCCTGAGGCCTCCAGTCTCTTGAGGGTTAGGTGCATCTTCTCTGACTGAACCCAGACCCTGGAGCCCTCTGTGTATATGTGTTGGGGTCCTCATCTCAGCTGGTGTATGCTGTCCGGTTGGTGATCCAGTGTCTAAGAGATCCAGGTTAATCGAGACTGCTGGTCCTCCTACAGGCTTGCCCTTCTACAGGGTTGCCCTCCTCTTGAGATGGTCTCTTGATAAAGCTGGGGCTGGGCTGGTGGCCAGGCAGCCAGCCCTAGCCACCCTCTTGTCTCTGTTTCTTGCCTCACAGTGCTGAAGTTGCTGAATCATGCAGCCAAGCACAGTATATAATATCAGTTCTGTAATTTGAATTCAAGGCCTCACATTAACAAAGTATCCACATCTGTGGAGTCGTCTCCCTAGCCCAATGCATCTCATTTTAATATAGCAGTTCTATTAATAGCTGGCACATTTATATGAACACAAAAGTTTCTTTCTTTCCTTTTATTAAAAATAAATTTTTTTCTCAAACTTTGCCTCTCACAGTTCCTCCCACCTCAGCTTCTGAAGATTTATTTATATAATGGAATTTCTTTCATGTTCAGTAAAGCCTTTCCCATTGACACAATGACAGAAGATCTAAGTAGCAGTTTTAGTGTAAAGCAGTTTACATGTAAGAGGACATTTTCACACTTATAACTAATTTTTTCATAGTTCATATTTTATAATTTCTTTATAGCTATGGAAATGCTCCCAAAGGGAATATTACATCTTCCCATAAATAATAGATATTTTCAACATTATATTTATCAACTTTTCTAACATAAAATTGTTCTCCAAACAACACAGTGATGCTACAATGACTGCTTCTCCAAATTATATTTTCAAACTTGCAATATTGTAATAATTAAGACCACACTGGGGCCTGTCTGTGCGAGGATCCTACATCAGATTCAAACTGCTGATGTGGCTTTAATGTGGATTAGGGAGAGAAAATAAATAGCCTTTATGTCTATAAACTTAACAGCTATCTTGCAGTTTCTCGACATGTTATGCTGATGGTGTAGAAGTTTGTTGGGTTTTTTTTTTTCCTCTTATCATTTTTCCTCCAAAGTCAACCAGTCAATTCAAGTGTCAAAAGCAATTCAGAGCTTTAAAATCGGTTTCAACAGGGTACTTATTCTCACAATGAAAACAGTGTAGGTACAGAAATTTAATGTTTGATCAGCAATTTTACTATTACATATAAAGGAACTGTTGAATAATTGTATATAATCATATAGAGTATATTATATATAATAATATAGCATATAACAATGTGTGTATGATTAGGTGCATTTGTTAATGTTAAATACATTCAGCACCCGGAGGAAGGATCTCTAGGCATACTGACTTATTTCTCCCCAATCCAATTAGCATGGTTTAGAATTCAGTGTATTCAACTCCTGGGCTAGGGTCACCCAGCTGTATGATAGCAGACAGCGTATGAAGTGTGACAGATGTCTTCACCTTCAGGAAGCAGGGACACTAATGAAAATATTCAGGACAGGCTAGTCTGATGTTGGAGCCATATTCAACAATGTATAAATGGCTCTAAATTGTTATTAACAAACTGCCAATTGATTAAACCGCTGATCAGAAGGAAGTCTGCAAATTTAGCTCTGTCATCCCTGGAGGGCATCTCTGGTATTGCTGCTAGAATCAAATCATCAATAAAGGGAGTCATGACATTCTCTAATCCATGCCTTTAACAATACATCTCTTCCTATTTTCATAATTAGTTAAAAGAATACATTACCTTCCTAAATTTCTTATTAATGCAATGATCACATCATTTCACATGCTTGGGTTTAAACACCCAGTAATTTTTATTCACGTGACAGTTGTAAATTCAAATTGAGAATCCACCTCTTGAGTTCATGCAGTAGGCATGGCACCTAAATGAATCCAGAATGTTAACCTTTACACCAAGGTCAACTAATTAAAGATGTGTCTGTCTACCTTAGCTTTAACATCCTCAGCATCATTTTTCTGTACCTTAACTGCATTCTTGAAACGCAGCAGCTAAGCAAAAGTTATGATGTACTTGCAAGTGATCGTGAGCATTGCTGTACTGGCTATACATAAGTCTCAGATATGCCAAAGAGGAGACGATCAAAACCAGCTCAATGACACTCTAGACAAAGGCAATGCTAGTTATTTGATTAAGACTTTTAATATACCTTGTGGTGCCGTTAAGAATCCAACAGGACTAGAGATGTGTCTCCATGATAGAAGCCTTGCCTAGCATGTGGAGAAGGTCATGGGTCCCTTCCCCCAGGACTAACAGGAAACGAATGTAACAGCATCAAAATCTACAGGAAGGTTTATTGTACTGGAGGAGAATTCTGTCAATTGCAATGGACATCTTTTGCATGTGTTATATGTATGGGCTTGGACAGGTGGTTTGCATGCAAGTGATGTCTATCCTAAGACACTGGATTCCCTGCATCTGAATTATACTCAGGTGTGAGCTGCTTGATTATAGGGACTGAGAACCAAATTCGGATCTTCTCCAATACCAGTATATGCTCTTAATGGCTGAAATATCTCTCCAGGACCTTGGACAAATTTTTATAAAATACTGTGTTAGACATGTAAGATGGCTAAGTAGGTAAAGGTACTTGCCCCCAAGTCTCATGACCTGAGTTTAATCTGGGACCCACATGGTGGAAAAAGAGAACTGACTTTTCAGGTTTTCTTTGACCTATCCACATCCCATGGCATGTGCATGTCCCTACCAATGCACTTATCCATGCGCTCACACAAATAAATGTAATAATTTTAATTAAAAATATCTCCTATCACCAATACCTTTGATGTCACAAATGATGATATAATAAAGAATACAGATTTTAATGTGAATGAGTTCAAACTGACTGAAAAGATCTGAACTTTGAATAGAGAAGTTTAAAACTATTTTTCTGGTAACGTTTGCAAAAGCATAATACAAAAACAAACATGGACTTAAGACATAGAAAGCTGTTTAAATAAATATAAAAAATTAGAGCTAAACGGAAAGTATTGTTTAATAATTTAATTTTAGACCATTTGGTTTTTATTGGAACACATAAAATAAGGGGACACTGCACACCCAATGACATCGTAAAGTTGAACAAATATTACTAACCCTATCGCTTTTTCAGTAATACTCCAGAAGATCCTAAGCTGTTACCCAATTTTAACAGACTCACTTGCTATCACGGAAACTCTAATACATTCAAGTAAGCAGTATTGGAAACCCTGGATGAAGACATTCAGTTTAGAAGATGGTACTTGCAAACACAGTCAGAGATTCGTATCCACAGCAGGAAGTTGTCTGTCTCTGATGGTTAGCAATAGTGTGGGCTTCCTTGCACCTGATGCTGGGTTTCTCTGAAGAACGATGGCTTCTCCTTAAGGTCCTAAATTATCTTGAATATCTAGTATGTACACTGTATGCTTTGTATTTTAAGCTAGATCTTGAAAAAAAATAATTTGGTTTTTTTGTAGTGTGCTGGTTCCAAGCTACCTGCTTAGCAAGTAAGAGAATGGTTTAGTTCCTGTTGCCTTTCCATTGTCTAATCTGTTGTCATTGTCCATTTTTGTAGGTGGAATTCGCTGCCCTAACAGCAGTGCTTTGCAAGAGGTGCGCAGCTGCAATGAGCATCCTTGCACTGTGTACCACTGGCAAACTGGTCCCTGGGGTCAGTGTATAGAGGACACATCAGTGTCATCCTTCAATACAACCACAACATGGAATGGGGAGTCCTCATGTTCTGTGGGCATGCAGACCCGGAAAGTCATCTGCGTGCGAGTCAACGTGGGCCAAGTGGGACCCAAGAAGTAAGGACTTGAGAATGGCAGTGGTAAATCCTGTGGTCAGCCATGCAGAGGGCTGTTTGGGCTCTGCTTGTTTCATTAAATGGTGTCTTCTGATGCTTGTCATACCTCTCCTCATAAAAAGATCTGTTTGCTTTCAGTGTTCGTTGCTGATAAAGCTGTAACTACTTCTGGGCCTTGTATCTGGCATCCATAAATTCTGTAGAAAACTTTCTATCTGTTCCTCACTTCCAAATCTATTGTAGCAAGTCTGCTTTTATTAAGCTATTGAGGTAAAGAAAGAGGTGCTTGCTCTAGGCTTGTCTGATCAATAATGACAGGATACAAAGTCCTAGCAGTGGAGGTCATCTGTGACCTCCCTCCATATCCCTAGGCTTGGAGGCTGACAATCTGTTTAACTGAGTAAAAGCCATCTAAGATCAGCCTTTCATTCGCCCACACAATACTATATCACTGGTATAAGACCGAACATATTTGTCTGTGGTAAAGCTTGTAACCGTTTACTTTTAACGGAGAGCCTTGGGACAAGATAGCTGTTAGGAGACGTAGAAAACCCATCAGTTTCCTATGGGTTAAGCAGATGGTAACAAAGAGACCATTTTGCTGGTGGAAAGGAGAAAACAAAACAACAACAAGAAAACCAATCAGACTTGAGGTGTTAAGAGTACCTAATGATAACAATAAGCAAAAAACAAGTGATGGCATGAAGGTAATAATCAATTCATGGGAAAAAAATTAATAAATTTTCAAAAAATATTCTTTTCAGGGGGAATGACCTATTCAATTTTTGAAACAGTTAACTTTCTTAATAACTAAAACGTCCTAAGCCATGTGGAACATAGACAGTAAAACCAGCATGTTTGGCCTAAGTCTGACTGTGGTTTTGTGTTTTTCAAATTATTAGGCAGGTGGCTTTGATTTTCAAAGTCAGCTGAAAAGATTATATGAGGAAAAATCCTTTGATCTAGTCACTTAATAAACCTTTGGAAAGGCTGTTTAAGAATGAAAACCGCTTCCTTTTCTATTTTCTTCAGTGACTGGAGCTCTTTGGCGATGTTGTGGATGCATATAAAGCCCCCAGGTTACCCTTGCTTCTTCTTATCCTCTTTTAGCCTCTCCACAATCCCATTACATACCCTTCTCCCTATCTGGCCTCTTCCAGACGGATCTTCGGGTTTTGTTTTAGGAAATTTTCCAAGGGGGTGAAAATAATTTATCTGACATATGGAAAACCCCAGGGGTATAAACAAGAGACCCATTAAGCACTTTTATCTTGCTAGCATTCCAGATATTAGAGATACTTAGCTCCGCGGTATAGTTATTTATATCATTTGATATTTGAGACTATATTAGAAAGTATATGCCAAAGAGACCATTCTTCACACTTCATATGGTAAGCCCCAAACCAATATGTTAATGGAAATTACACTCAGGTTGTTATTAATTTGACTCAGGAAATTAATTTGCAATATATTAAAATGCAATGGTGCTAGCCGCAGCAGGGGTGAAAGTTCCACGTCCTGGAGGAGGCTGGTTCTTGCTGAGATTAGAAGAGAGATAGAAGTGCTCACTAGACCAGACAGGATGAGCAATATTATACCGATTTGCAAAAGGCTTCCTCTCTCTGTTTGCAAGATAATGGCCTTTCAAACGTTGCAACTTAGAGCTGCTACAAAATAAAATACTGTCCCTGGGTGAAGGGTGTATATGCGAACAAGGACCTCTGTGTGAAAGAGTCTGATGGATCCAGTCTTACAAGGTCATCCAGTAAGAAGTGTGCCCTGATGCCTCATATCAGATCACCAGAGTAATGCAGCAAAAACCTTGCTATGTGGCTACAGCTGTTTTTCAATGATCTGAGCGCACACATAGATTTGTTAAATCATGTCGGTTTCCTTTGCCCTTAAAACTGTGGGAAATTAAATCAAATACATTTAAGTTCCAAAGAAAATGTTATTGCCCTTCTCCTTAAATAGTAGGTTAAATTCAGTGACTGCTTTCCAATGCAAGCCATTTGAAACAAAAATGCAAATAGGAACCTTGTTTTAAACTCTTCTTAATAAAATAGATTACTGGGAGATGGCAAAATCAATGTTATTGATCTTATCTATCCTCCCAAGTAACAAACTTCAACTCCCATCGCATCTGTTTAATTTGACCTTGAATAAGATTGGGAGGAGGGAGGAATCAATTCTTTGATTTAAACCACACATGCTAAATACAAACAGTTCCAGGGAACAGCCGCATGTTGACTGAAACAATTGCCTCACCAAAGGAAGTCAGAATTCATTTTATTGGATGCAGTCTAGGCTGTATAATTTATCTTCGTGTGTTCATTTAGTGACTTTGTTGTTGGTAATTTTGCTCTCCACAGTTAGCCAAGTATCTTGCTGTGGCTATTTCCAAACTAAAAGAATATGTGGAGGGTCAATGACAACATTGTAAATTCCATTGATTTATTTCGGGCTACATATTTGAAGAGCTCGCAGTTGAGTAATGGCCTCCCGTTGCTAAAGTTATAAAATGCCTCATTTAAAAGAATTGCTTTCAATAATAATTACTGACCAGTAGCTCCATAATCCCAAAAGAATTCTTTGGATTATATGAAGTGTTTTTTTCATAGGATGTTTTCAAATTAAATTATAAGTCCAGTCTTATGAATTGTAAAAAAAAAAAAAAATCCATTTCTGTGATTCATACTTAACTATTTTTCCTGCCCATTGTTTTAAAGAGTCACATTTTTACAACAGTATAGAGCATCATATGTGTGTGTGTGTGAGAAAGGACATGTAGGAAACTAATTATAGAATATGTTGAAAATGAAGTGTCAGTAAAATGCTAAAAAGAAATTATTGGAGACAAATGGTGTTAACTATTTAACTTACAATTTGGTTCTTTAAAGGTAACTAATCCAATGCAACTAAATCTAAGGCAACTGAATCCAATGGCAGCCACCTGCAATCCAAGTACTCAGGAAGCAGAGGCTGGTGAATCTCTTGAGAGTTTGAGGCCAGCCTAGTCTTCATAGTGAGTTTCAGGCCAGCCAGGGTTACATAGTAGGATCCAGTGACATTAAAAAAAAGTAGAGAATGAGAGAGAGAGAGAGAGAGAGAACACACACAAGTTCAATAGGCTATGCTCAATCCCAGAACCACCAACTAACCATTGTCATATGTCCATGCCCACATGCATTCTATATACACACATGCACACATATGTAGGATTATAATACTACTTTAATTATTATTATTATTATTAATAATAATAAAATTATTATTATAATTTTATTATGTATATTAGAACATACATTATTTACTAGTAGAGAGATTATCCGAAAGAGAAGGATATGGTAATTATGTTTCTTCTCGATAGCATGAATGTCGCTAAATTTACATATTTATATGAATAGTTTAAGGCCAGATATGATTGGAGAGAATTAACTTAGCTGAGTGGTGCTCCTTAAAAGCAGCTTTGAAAGTTGAGTAACAGAAGCTCCTGAGCTGACTGTGATTTCATACAGCAATGAAAATTGGAAGAAAATTAAGATACTTGGTTTTGTGGCTTGCTAAAGGCTGAATAATTTCTTTGTTTGTTCCAGGTGTCCTGAAAGCCTTCGGCCTGAAACAGTGAGACCTTGCTTGCTTCCTTGTAGGAAGGATTGTATCATGACCCCATACAGTGACTGGACACCATGTCCCTCTTCATGCAGAGAAGGTATGGAGTACTGATTCTGGAAGTTCTTCACCCAGAACCTCTATTCAGCAGGATGTCTGACTTCTTTTTGTGATTCTTCTACAGAGCCTTGTCCTGGCTTTTCATGAATGTCAAAACATTTGGATTTCTCCCTAGAAATAATACCATGTTAGACTACCTGGCAGGCAGTAAGTTTCAAGCCAGAAACTCCCTTGAAGTTTCATTATATGCCTCAGATTGAAATGATTCTAGATCTTATTAATAAACCTTATCTTTCATAAATCCTGAAAGAATATATACTGGTCTTCTGAAGTTTCAAGAGTTTCCAGTGCCCACAGGACACATGACTTCTAAACTACTTACAGGCAAGAAATAGCCTGAAACCAAGTTTGCTAAGGATTCAATTATGTGGCCTAAGGATGGGAATAAAGCAAAGAGAAAAATGGCCAAGCTGTCTCCCTGCCAACACTTAATGTGCCATGAGGCATTTCCAAGACTATTTGTTCCCTGGCAGGTTTGGTTTTTGGCTTTTGTGATGTTCAAAGACTTTTTATTATCATGGAAGATCCCCTGATAAATCTTTCATTACCCTTCAGGACATGTTTTGTTGGCTTTCCCACTGAGAAAAATTTCACACCTTCTTTCCCATTTACACAGTAACAGCACAATTTCTCTCCATGTGGAAAACATCGTCTCCTGTTTTCCCGTGTGCTCTCTCAACATGTGCCGTCTCCAGGCTTTCCTTGTATTTCTGCTTCGTGACTATCGTGGGAGATTTGCAATTAAGAGTTAATTTCTAGCTCAATGACCTTTTTAACTTGCTGAATTTTATTTTAAACCACTTAATTTTCTGAATGCCATAACTGATTATTTCACAAAATATCATTGTGCCTAGCTGAAATATAAGTTTAGGGAATTTTGTCTGCGCTTGAGTGATAGGACCTCAGTCTGTAAGGCAGGCTGGTATGGTTCTTGGAATCTTCCGGCCTTGGAATCTTCCTTCCTTCCTGTCAGTTTCTGGAATTACAGGTGCATACTACCACATCTAGGAAATTTTCTTCTGTGTTTTGTAGAGTAGTATTAAAATATTACATCAAATTAAACTGTTAACAGAGAAGTTCATTTATTTTTAATTCTTTATTATCTTTGGGGGAGAAAGGATGATTGACATTAATTTGTTGTGTTTGTCTATTTTTGGAGAGAGTCACTTAGTTCATGTTGGCCTTGAACATACTAATAGGTAAGGATGATCTTAGAGTTTTGATGTTCCTGGTCTTACTTCCCAGAGGCTGGGATGAAAGATATATAGCACATGTTTTTTGTTTTGTTTTGCTTTGTTTTGGTTTGTTTTTGTTTTTTGTTTTTTGTTTGTTTGTTTGTTTGTTGTTAGTGGGCGGTTGAAAGTCAAGCACATTTACCATTCTGACATGTGAGCTGTAACTTCCATTCACACTAGCTTTTGTAAAAATGTTAATGGTTCAATAAATATCAATTTAACTGCAAAAAAGAGAGAAAAATGTCATTGGCATGAATTTTATAAGAAGCAATGGCATTTTCTGATTTTTTAAAATCAGATTTTAAGATCTTATTTCTTTATTTTCCTAAACATCACATAAAATCTGAAATTATTGGTTTCATCTTTTTTAAGTGATATACTTTATAAGCTGTGATCTCCAATGACATTGGTGCTATTCATTACCTCAGTGATAAAGTTCTACATTACATTACACCATACTACATTACATGGAAAACCTTGTGTTCAGTTTTGTTTAGGTTCAGGTTCGGCTTGGCCTATAATAGTTGCATGATCTTGTAGCATGAGTACGGCACCATTACATGTGCTTACTATGTGGCAAATGCTTCAGTTTGGTGTGTTCAAAGCAGTCTTTCTGAGAAACTTCTGGTAAAAGCAATTAATCACCACAGAATAAAACTTTCATAGAAAGTTTGAACTGAATACTAATAATTATGAGTTTCATAATCCGTTGATTATTTTCAAGGCTTCAATGCTGCATTAGAAGCAATCGTTCATCTTTCACTCTTGTAATGTTTTCCAAGCAACTATAAAATACCACGCTTGTTTCCAAATAAAAGGTTTTGCCAATTAACAAGATCACATCCTGGAGGTATGAGATGTGTGAGATAACTAGTTTTCTAATCATTTAATTTGTATAAAGAATCACCACTGAGCATGAGGCTCGGTCGAAGAAAATAGAGAGTAAAGAAGAGAAGTAACTTCACTTTGAAAAACGACAAAGCAAACAAGCTAATGATTGATGGTAGGATGTCTAGACAATATCCAATTCTTATTTAGCCACACTTAAAAAGAGATCCCTCAGGCACAGCTGTCAGTGTGCCTTAATTCATATTTAGCAACCTTAATGTGAAAAAATTAAAAGAAAATAATTGGCTTTGAGCAGGGTCAAGACTGTTCCAAGACAGTGCCCAAGAAAATAGAGAGAATGCATAGGAGAGCTTTGAGTACTTTGATAATATTGGTTGAGTTAAGATGGAAATAAGGTCATAAAATCAACAGTAGATCATGTCAAAGTGCTATAAAACATACATGTCAGCCCCACCGAACTTGAAGTATTTTATTAAGATAAATATTAGGTGAACTGTCAAGTTGGGAAAATGTTCAGTATATAAAATATTTTAAATGATAATTTGGAAGTACAGATAGTAATAACACTGCCTTAACAGAAGACTAAGTAACGGATGTAAGATACAGTGAAGACCAGGAAGTGAGTGGGGGCATAATAATTTTCAATATAGTGTCGTCTAGATGGAATAATCTTGTTATAATTAAAGAAACAAAAATGGTAGCAGAGGTAGAAAGAGAAAGGATTGTAAGGAAGGCTATGTCAAGGTGACTAATCTTGAACATTGCTGCTACAAGGTGAGTAGAAGGTAGATGAGGTTAATGTCAGAAGCTTAGGCTAGCTGGAGAATTGTAAAGGTTTAAGAAAGGAGAAAGAATGAGGAATAGCTAGCTAAATGCAGCTAACTAGCTTCTATCAAATGAAGTGTTGATTTTAATGAAGAAATTGAAGATGAGAGACCAGTATTCCAAATGAATGTATGGATAAAAACATCAGAGAGAGAAGAGAATGAGAAATTGTAGTAGGGTATGACTGTGGGCATGTGGTGGATCCAAATGATAAAGAAGGAACACTTGAGAGATGGGTATAAGTGAGGTATGGTGGGCTTAAGTACATTGATCACTTGATCTTATATATATATATATATATATATATATATATATATATATGTATATATAATTTTTCTAAGCTAAAACTCAAGTTGCCACGAGGTGACATTTCCTTCTTGAAGCTCCTGAAGTGAGAATGACCCCTCTGTGTAAGAATGCCATGGAAACAAGAAGCTCCATTTGGTGATGGATGATATAGGTAGGAATCCACTTGGCTGGGCAAAGACTCACTCACTTGGACAGTAAACCAGCTCTATCCAGTTTTAGTGAAAGCTATGTGCTAATTCTCCTAGAAGAAAATATTTTCAAAGACCATAAACCTAGGCTCTTAGATTTAAAAGTAATAACTGAAAAATGTGTATTGAAGAAATAAAAGGAGTGGGGCGATAGATAATAGCAGAAGATGCTTTGTGCTCCCCAAGAAGCTTTTCTGCTCCCCTGCTGATGGCTGCAACAGAGCAGTAGGAGGCTGGGATCACAGATGACTAGGCTAGCCCTTTGCTGCGTTGAGGAAAAGTAAACAAAGGTCTGAGGCTAATTTTTTACTATTTTGTTATGAAACAACCCTAATTCAAGTGACTGACTTCAGCACATGATTAAATTTTCCTTTGCGTTCAGTAAGAGGCAATGACAAAAAGTACCTAATTCTGGAATGGAGTACTTCTTTTGAATTTAAATTTTCAGGTAAAGCCTGATTTTATGTGTGTTTTCCTATGTATGTTTTATATATGTCAGTCCTTCCTCTAAAAATCAGTTTACTGATGTAAAATTACAGGGTAGTATTGCCAAAAATGGGACAAAATGTGTCAGATTTCAAGGAAGAATAAAACAAGTCATTTAAAATTTTATTCATTTCTCTCCCATGATATGCACTGAAGAAAATAAAAACAATGTCAATAAAAATCAGAAATTATTCATGAGTAGTTTGGTCCTCAAATGGGTGTGTACTTGTTATTATTCATGAATTTTGAAAAATGGACACTTTAAAATGTAAATCATTTTTGGATATAACTTGCTACTTTAATTTATAAGAAGTAAATTACTGAATGATTTCCTTTTTTCCCCATTTGGATTAGACGGCTAAAGGTTTATCTCCTTATTAAGTCCTAAAGTGAGCATACAAGGAAGCCCTTAGCTATAATCAGAGAAGAAATATGGATGCCATACTATTTCCTGTGTAACACCATCAAATTTCCTCTCTGAGTGCTACAGCTTTGAAGTGTTCCAGTCTAATCGGGACATGACATATCTATACAAGATAAAAGACTTTGAACTTTGAATAAGAATAAATAGAATATCATTGGACAGCCAATTAAAGAAGAAAAATACCAAACATTTTGATTTATAGCATACATGTGTATATATAGTCTAAATAAAAAAGATACCCAAAGACTATTACAAACATGTATGTTAGATAACATATGTGTGTTGACAGTAGAAACAGATTAAAAAGAAAGCAATATGTGAATTGGAACATTCTTGCCTATGTACCAGGTGACATCTGGAAAGTTAATTCCTTAAGAACTTTAGTTTATAAGCTGCCATTGGTGCTGAACTCATTGTGTGCACCAATGCCCAGTCCATTGGCCTTCTTTCTGTATCTGTGTTTCTTATGCAAATCAAAAAAGCATTAAGAGTGAGTGACCTTCTCTAAATATTTTGATCATCAGGGAAACCAAGACCCATATGTTAGTGATATTTTTCCAAATTAAAAGGACAAACTAAGAGAGAGACAGAGGGATGAAGGAAAGGAAAGAAGAAAATAAAGAAATTCTTCCTCAGATGCTAACCAAATTATCAGAAGTTTACTTACTTTTCATACTCTTTTAAAAAAAATAATTGATCCTAAGCATATACTAAAATAAAAGAAAGATTCAAAACAATAAAAAGGCAGAATCAAGTACTAAAGTGGGAGAGTACTAAAGGAACAGAGAGAAATAGCAAAAAAGAAAATCAAAGTTAATGTATGCTCCTGTAATAAAGATGAAAATTAGCTCTGTGATTACAGTGACCAAAATGAAAAATGGAAGCACAATGGATTCTGAAAAGCAGTGAGAGAAATGAAAATACTCCCATCTCTGAATACTTAGAGGCGTTCATCACCTGGGCTTGCAGCTAGATGTACTCTGAACAATATAATAGAGAAGCATGGGTAACATGAACTTTTGACTGACATTTCTTAGATCTTCTCTGGATAAATCATATCAAATTTACAAAAATCCAGAGTTGGTATTTGAATTTAAATTGCCGCAATTAAACATCCATGACAGTGTTACAAGTATTTCACTTCCTGGTTGCCAGCCATCCCAGTCCCCAATTCCCTACTCCATTAACTACAGTATTCCAATTATTCATTAACATAATTATTGTAGTTATAAACATGATCCACACACAATGGGAATAATCCTCACAATTTACAATAATCCAGAATCTTAAATTGGAGCAGGGCACACAGAGCCATCTGTGCACGTCCTTTCTACAACTGTTCATCACAAGCTCCTGAAAGAGACTCTCAAACCCAGCTATGAAGAATGTTAACTTAGTAGTTCTAGGTTTATGCCCAGCTGTCTACTGTGTTGTTGCTGCTTTTTTCTTCTTTTCTTTCTTGGATATTTTATTTATTTACATTTCAAATGTTATTCTCTTTCCTGGTCTTCCCTCCACATCTCCCCTATTCTAACCTCCCTTCCCTGCTTCTATGAGGGTGCTCCCCACCACCCACCCACTCCCCACCTCCCTGCCCTGGCATTCCTCTACACTGGGGCATCAAGAATTCACAGAACCAAGGGCCTCCCCTCCCATTGATGCCAGATAAGGCCATCCTCTGCTACATATGCAGGTGGAGCCATGGGTTCCTCTCATGTATACTCTTTGGTTGGTGGTTCAGTCCCTGAGAGCTCTGGAGGATCTGGTTGGTTGATATTGTTGTTCTTCCTATGGGGTTGCAAACCTTTGCAGCTCCTTCAGTCCTTTCCCTAACTCCTCCATTGGATTGTTGCTGCTTTTAAAGGGGTTCTCCAGCACAGTCATTCGGAGATCACTGGGACCTGATCAGCTTTTCTGTCAGGCACAGGAGTCCTCTCTAAGCATGGCTACCATCACACGTCTACCTTTGTGTTAAGAGACACCTTGAGTTCATGAAAAATGATTCTGTTATGAGAAAATTTTCATGTTCAAGTCATTTTACCTTATAATCACAATAACTTTTGAAATGTTTTGTGCCTTTTCAGATTGAAGTTCAGTTGTTAAAGACTATAAACTCTATAAAAAAAAAAAAAAAACGCTGTTCCTGTAGTCTGTGGATGAAATATTTAACAATCTTGCAAAATCATGTGAATGCAGGAAGAATTATACAATCTGCTGACATAATTCTCCACATAATTATTTTCTTAGAGAAATTGTGCCATGTAAGCTACTCTCCCTTAAAAGATATGCATATGGAAAGTTGAAATACAGTTCATCAAAGCTCATAAACCTTTATCTGCACTTACAATCTAAAAAACAAATTTGAACATCATTCAATCAGTTATGCATTCATACTGTCAACTTCTTTCTTGAAGGTAAAGCTTTCCCCTCTCCCAAGTTTTAGAAATCATTGGGAGTTATTTACTTACAGTAATTACTGCTATTTTTGACACTTCCCTAAAAGAGTCTTTCTTTGGAAACTCCTGTTGTTTCTCTACTGAGAGCACACTGCTCAGAGTGTGGCCCGAGTGTAGGCTGCTTAACAGGCATAATAAACAGCTGGAATAAGCTGTGCGTTTCAAGTAAAGAGAATTACAAAGAAATAGCATTGTAACAGTGAATATATTCTCCCAAGGAAGATCCACGACCAGTGTATGTGTCCCATGTGACAAACACGGCTACATGAGATGATATGAAGATAAACTTACAGTAAAAGGAAGGATTTAATTAGATCTTTTTACTTCTCAAGGGGACAGAATAATGTGAAAGAACAATTATTTTGCAAATTCACAGTGGAAGGACCAGTTGACTATGGAACTGTTCCTCTTCATTCTTTGCATTTAAAAATATAAGTTGGGATTTCAATATAAGTGGTCTACGAGGTAAACAGTATTAGATGGGATAAGGCCTCTCTTTTACATCACAAAACACGTTGTGGAGGCGGGAAATTTTCTTCAACACCATTTGGTATTGAGAGATTCTCTTACCAGTGCAATGTATAGAGGTTAAGAACGTTGCTTCATCGCAGGGGACTCCGGAGCCAGGAAGCAGTCTCGACAGCGCGTCATCATTCAGCTGCCAGCCTATGGAGGCAGGGAATGCTCAGACCCACTCTATGAAGAAAAGGCCTGCGAGGCCCCTCCCACATGTCACAGCTACAGGTAAGGGCAGGAAGGGAAGTAAGTGGAGCACAGCTAATTCCTGACCACATCTTTTGGGCTCGTACTCCTTCCACCCGCTCAGTAGGATGCCCGCTGCTGGGGCCACCATCCTGCACCTGTATTTCAAGAACTTCACTTCTCAAGTTACCTCTCACGAGGCAATTATATTTTGTCATTTCCCAACTGTGGAGGTAGCACTAGTAGGTGGGGAAAACGAGGAAGGACTTAAGAATGACAAGACACATGTTCTTTGGGAAGCAATTTCTTTGTCAGACTGGAATAATCAGGAATATCTCCCTTGTCTCCCAAGAGTACCTCCTTCTCTTATGTGTGAGCACTGTGGCTCCGGAAGTGACATCGTTCCTCTGTAATGCTAATGAGATGTTTGCTCTAGTTGTCTATTTTCACTTCCTGGAAAGTTGAAGTCACCGAAGCTACAAATAATCTCAAAAATGTATTATAGAAATATGGCCTCCTTGATATTTCGACTAAAAATTTCCTCACTGAACCTTGCTGAAGTGCATGATTGCAGTCCTTACAACAAATGAAACGCCATATACTACGACATTAATTATTAATTAATTAATGAAATGTGTAATCACAACATACTTATTAAATTAGGGGTAAACTTGCCATATTAATGCATGTATCATTAATTTAGAGACAACCAATATTGATACTATATTTTTATATTATGAATATTGTTGACTATTTATCCAACATATTGATTTTTGGAATTTGTTTTTGTTATGGGCTATTGTGACTTACTGTTACCCCTATGGTGATCATCCAAAGGGCACGATACAGAGGACTCCTGGCAGGCCTGGAGTTTACTTAGTGGAAAGCAACACTTCTTGGGCCAGCTGGGGCATCTCTTGGTAGTGTGAAGAAGAAGTCCAAGTGCCCTTTGTCACTATGGAGTTTATTTCTATAGAACTTGCCAATGATATAGTCTTGTCTCTAGTACCATAGAAAGAATTCTGTATTATGTGGCCTTTATAAGGGCTTAGTGCATAGCTAAATTCAACTCAGGTAAAACCGACTGGGGAGGGTGAAGAGCCTGCTTTTTGTTACCACTGCATGATTTGCCTGCCACCTCAGCTTCCTCTCACTGAGATTTTACCCTTCTCCCATAGGTGGAAAACACACAAATGGCGCCGGTGCCAGTTAGTTCCTTGGAGCATTCAACAGGATGTCCCTGGAGCACAGGAAGGCTGCGGGCCTGGGCGGCAGGCAAGAGGTGGGAGACGGCACAGCAGTGCTGACTTGCTTTGCACTTCTCCAATATTCTGTCCATCCTCTCCACCATGCTATCAGGCTTGGGCAGAGGACAGCAGATAGAAACAGCTTTGACCTCTTCTACCTAACACCAGAAACCAGAAACTTAGCTTGTGAAATGTTGTTCTTTGGCAATAACACATAACTGTCGAATTCTTCCCTAATTAATAGGGGGAAGAAAATCAGAAGCATGGTTTGTTTATGACATAGATAGTAATATAACTAAGCTTTTTCGTGTGTGTATAAATCATGATGACTCATAGCACTTGACTGGGCACCTCAACAATCAGTGTGATTCACAACCCTCATTTATATGCAGCACATTTTTGCATGCATACAGTATATAATGTAGTGTAGCTTTCTTGAAATTCTCAATGGTGACATTTCTAATAATGTAGAGGCTATCCAAGGCCCTGATCATAATTGATACTGGATTCCAAGTTGAGTATTTATTTACTCGAAGCTTGCAGTATGTGAAGTGCAAATAGTTGGCACGGTACAAATCATGGACTCCTGCAGAAGTATGCGGTGGGAAGCCATCACATTTCAAATCTCAAGCCTTGGAGACTCATGTTCACACCCATGTAGGAAATAACACACTTGGAATTTAGATGTTTTATTATTACTGCTCATACACACTGTCAGTAGCTAATAAGAATACTGGAAATATAGCTTAATGTGTAATAGAACATGCTTCTACCTTTCTTTAACCTGTAAAGATGTGATTTTCCTCTCTTGTTTGTGTTAATTTTCTTAATGATGATACAAAAGTTTGTGTAAACTTGACATTGAGTTCTAGTTTTTACAGTAAAAAATACTTTTAAACTTGAGAAAAACTCCTTTTAGAAATAACCTATTTTTAGATTGTTCTTAAAAGAATTCTTGATTTGAAATACTAATTATATTTTATTACTTGCATTATGTGCATGGTGATATTTATGATTCCATTTTACTTAGATAACTTTATTGGGAATCTTCTACTATGGGGGACGTTGTCTATAATGTCCCATCATGAATGGTCCTTTGTGTCTTAGGCAATGAACTAGACAAGATGTTAGTCTTATACTCATAGTGAAAACACTGATTTAATAAAAATTAAAGTAGAAGCAAAGAATGCCCACCACAGGGGAGGGAACAGGTTCTGACAAGCATGCAGATTTAAAGCTCTAGGTTTAGAGATCAGGATTATTTATTTACCAAGGGACAGACAGTCCTTTGGAATTATCTTTCCATGAGGACAATGTGAGCCCAGTGCTGCAAGGCTTTACTCTAAAGGAATGGATCTCTGTGTCTGCTATGTGTAGTGTGTGTGTGTGTGTGTGTGTGTGTGTGTGTGTGTGTGTGTGTGTGTGTGTGGGGAGGAGAGAGAGAGAGAGAGAGAGAGAGAGAGAGAGAGAGAGAGAGAGATCTAAGTGATAGCCTCTCTTGGTTTATGGGTCTGGAGCTATGCGCAGTCACTAGTCTGACACTGTCGGTCTATCTCGTGTCCACCATAAACCTTAGATAAATGACTAAATGACTCTGGCTGAAGCTATTATAGAACTGAGTGTTGCTTTGCCCATCGCCAATCTTTCTTCAAGAAACTGAGTAATGCAAAGCCTTATCATTCACTAACAACTCCTCCTCTGAACCAAGTATGAATTCATGTGCATTTCTGGGTCTACATGGAGTTGCAAATAGTACAGGGCATGGTGGGTTTGGAAGTCGGGATATAAAAGCTTCAGTTCCAATTCTTGTACAAATGCAAGGTGAGCTTTCTTCCTCTAGTCACCTTGTAGGTAGAAAAGAAAAAGTCTGCTTCGAATGTAGTATTCTTTCAATATCAATATGAAGGTATATTTTATCGAATACCACTAGAGAAAATGTTGAGTATGGTTGTGCTGCCTAGTTTTATATCAGCCTGACAAAGTTAGAGTCATAAGAAAGAAGGGAGCCTTGGTTGAGAAAATACCTCCACAGATTGGCATGTAGGCAGACCTCTTAATTATTGATTGATATGTGAGGGTCCACCCCACTGTGTGTGGAATTCTCCTGGTCTGGTGGTTGGTCCTAGGTTCTATAAGAAAGAAGGCTAAGTAAGCCTTGAGAATCACAGAAGTAAGCAGCATTCCTTTATAACCTCTGTTCCAGCCCCTACCCTGCTTTAGTTCCTGTTCTCACTTCCTTCGATGATGAAGTGATATAAAATCATAACCCAAATAAAGCTTTTCCTCCCCAAGTTGTTTTTGCTCAGGATGCTTCATCACAGCAATAGTAGCCCTAACTGAGACAAAGAGGCACACATGTGAAGTGCCTTCATAATTCAAAACTCCACTGTTAAAGGCTACGTGACCTTGAGTGATTCACTTCCTCCATTTGAGACTGGAAACACAAAAGCCTTGCAGCACTGGGCTCACATTGTCCTCAGGGAAAGGTAATTCCATCTTCTTCCTGGCAGTCAATGACCCCGATGACTGTGCACAGAATGTCACAGGGGCACAAAAGCAACAACATGAACACGGGCCTCTTGCTGTTTGGATATACCAGCTGTACAGAAACCTTGTTGGGTTTTTTTGTTTGTTTGTTTTGTTTTGTTTTGTTTTTTTACAATGACCATAGACGTTTTTCATGTCCAAATTTGACAGTCACTGTTCTATTCTGGTCCTAGTAAGTACTTACTTCTTAGTATTTATCACTCTTATCCACTTCCTCTGCAAAACAGAAAGTTGTCTTTGGCTTCCGCAATGCCACTTTCTCCTGGCTTTTGAGTGTTCAGTTGCAGGCTTCCTGTTTGTGCTGCTCTCTCCCCAGTCTTTAAGCAAAGCTTTCTAAACTTAGCACAGACTAAAACTGCTCAACCTCCCTCCTCCCCCTCCCTCTCCCTCCCCCCCCCTATCCCTACACACACACACACACACACACACACACACACACACACACACACACACACACACACACAGAGTTGCATTATAGCAACTGGTTTCTGTGCAATTAACTATAGGATAACGGGTTGGGGATTTAGCTCAGTGGTAGAGCGCTTGCCTAGGAAGCGCAGGGCCCTGGGTTCGGTCCCCAGCTCTAAAAAAAAGAACCAAAAAAAAAAAACAAAAAACTATAGGATAACAACTTCAATGCAAAAAGACATCTCTTTGTCATTCCAGCCTGTGGCGATTTATTTTCCTTGCAGCTTATGTTCCTATGGGGTATGAGATGGAGAGAAGTATCTTTTGGTCCTAGAAAGAAAGGTTTCCTTACATTGATATTCTATTCAGGACTGATTCCAGAACTGTGCATGATAAGCTTGTCAGTGTCTCCACCGTCTTCATCTCTGACACCGTATCAACACAGGCAAAATTGAAATAAATAAATAAAATGCTTTCCTTTAGTAGCTGAAGTAGTGTTGCATAAATTCAGTCAGCTAAGTCTGTAGAATGGGCACCTCTGTGTTGTTAAGTGTATCAGGCTTTCTAATCCAGCTACCCTTTCATTTGTGACAGCATAGAGAAGGCTGCGGTGCAGAGAGAGCCACCTGTGTTGTGAAAGGGTGGTAATTCTGAATCCATAGAGCTTCCATTTCTTATGGAAATGAGATCATTTAATCCTACCCCACAAATTGGAGTTAAAGACTGAAAGCAATTGATTGCGGATTTGATCATTGGAAGCTGACAGAGTAAGGAAGGCTTAAAGGATAGGCTTATTCTTGACCCGTCCCCTTTTACTAGCATAAGCAGACAGGAGAGAGGAATGCACAATGTTATCAATTCTATAAGCTAAGCATTTGAGGTGAGAAATGAAAGTGATCCGCTCATAGAAAAGTGGGTAGGTTGAGGCCACAGAGTTGTGAGGTGGAGTGTAGGTTGATTTTGTAGAGAGGTATAAATGTCAGGATCAGTGTTTGAGACCGTGTTCAATAAGTGAAAAGAGCAAGGCCCAAGGAAAGTAGTGTTTTATCTGTCAGCGTGTGCAGAATAAATTAGAACGATAAGACACTTGGGCCCAGCTTCTGGCTAAGATGCTGTCGGAACAATAAAAGGAGGAAGAATCAAAGACTTAGATTAGAAATCCAGTGAGGAAATGGGCAGAAATAAACAGATATTGGCCTTAAAATAGTGAAGATATTTGTAGGATTTTGTAACAGATAACAAGAGTAGATAGTAGAAATTAGTTAAAGTTGAACCACAATCTCTTGAAACCAATAATTCAGCTTCATAATAGTACCTTTGGTGAAAAAATTAACTCTGAGTGAAGAGCTAATTTGAGAAGTTGTGGTTGGAATAATTTGCATGGTATAGTTGCTAGGTAGAAAGAGCCTAATCTGAGGTTGAACATGATTTGTAAGAATAAAGGTGGCATAGAATGGTAGATGGTTATTTGACCAACATTCCATGAAGTGATGTGCTGTACTATAGGAAACCTCAGATCGCCAAGATATTCTATGTATTTTTATAAAAATATAGTAATATTTTTTCATTAGTATATTTCCTTTTTCTTTAGCCTACTTATATTCTAAGGTTTTTAGTTATTTTTAATCTAAAGTATTTATATTTAAATTAATATTTCTATAATTTGCTAACTTTAACATTTCCTTTTTTATATCAGAAATTTCATTATATGAATTAAAATATAGCTGCTGCCCTTGAACACTATACTAGGACTCTGAAAACAGATATATTTATTGAACAGTCTTTATCAAATGATTTGCCTATAGCAGAATGTTGTACACGCTTATTTGTCAACCAAATCTAGTCCTTAGCCTATTTCTTTGCAGTTAACATTGTATTAGAACACAGCCACACCTGTTTTTTTTAATGTATCGCCTGTGGCTGCTTTCAAGTTATGTGGCAAAGTTGAGTAGCTACAAGAGACAATATGTCTCAGAAAGCCAAAATTATCTACTATCTCAGCTTTACAGAAACAAGTTACTGGCCCCAATCTAATGTTAGAAGTAAGCAATCATTGCTATAGTCACAACTCCTACTAGTCAATCAATACTACTTCAATCAATAGCATCTAGAAGTCCTATCTTGCTTTCAGGCCGTCAGTGAAAAAAGAAACCCATTTAAAGCTATGAGAGAGTCAGCTCTAAAATCTATTATACTAGTAAAATTTCTCCCCTTAAGAATAAAATCACAGTATTATGTAGGAAATATCATAATGCAATATTGACTCAACTAACTCTAAATTTCTTAAAGAAAGAAAATAAAGATAAAACCTGAAAATAGAGACAATATGGAAGACAAAAAGCAAAACCTGTTCTTTGCAATTCTGTTCTCTAACGATCACATCACAACTAGATGTTAATTCCTGGCTTATTTATGATGTATTACATAGAGAGGAATGAAAGGGTTTGTTTTGCACAATGAATATGCAGCTCTCAGCACAACTCTTGCAAGGTCATGTTATGGTTCAGTTCTCAGAAGACCCGAGCTTCCATATCACTAGGAAAGTATAACACTAATTTCTCTTCTATACAGCACAGCAACATAAAGACAGAAACTTTCTTTAACTAGATGCATAATCCTCTATAAAATAAATACACAATCACTAGTGTGCTGTGGTTACTATAACAATGTGCCACAGGGTCAAAGCACTAAGCGATTCAATTTCTGGTGATGGCTTTTTTCCCTGGCATCAGAGCATATTTTCCCTTTAACTTAGGTGGGAGACAAACAGATGATAGATACATAGATGGATGGATAGATAGATAGATAGATAGATAGATAGATAGATAGATAGATAGATGATAATAGGTAGATAGATAGATAGATAGATAGATAGATAGATAGATAGATAGATAGATGTGAGCATAGAAGGAAAGCTCCCTATCATCTCCTTTTATAAGAGCATCAATCTCCTCATAAGGAACCACTCTCTCATCAACAGATCTAATTCAGATCCAAAGTCTCCATCTCATGACTCCCTCTATTGGGATTATTGCCTCGGCCTAGGAATTTTAGGGAAATATAACTCAGTCTGTATCATCAATGTCTTAAACTCCCTATCCTGATTCACAGGTCTATAAGTCCGTTATATTAAACTTTCTCAAAAAGCTGTATAAACAGGGTAAGGGTAACACCAGTCCCTAAGACCAACACATATTTCCTAATATGTTATTCAATATAATTAATGACCACATTAAAAACTATTTGTTAAATACATGCTACACAATTGAAAAATAAAAATATATACATAATTTTATATGGTAAGAAATGCATGCATGATTTGTGTTTCAAGGCAAATCAGTAATGCATGTATCATTACTGTATAAATACAATGACCAAAGGAAAATGAGGGAAAAAGTCAGAAGTGACCAATGCCATACTCCTAGTAAGAAAAGAAATTCATTTAAACCCAGGAAAAGAGCACGATGTAAAATCTATATACTTAAGGGCAGTGTATTGGCTGCTTTGTTGAGGGCTATGTGTTTGAGGCAGGCAGATATCCCTCAGGGACTGGAATACCAGGAGAAAAAGAATGGACTTGGTTTTTTCAATTAAAAAAATAGAGAGGAAAACAGTGAAATATCTAATGTCTTAAGGAAAAAAAAGACAGAGAAATAAAAGATTTTTTAAAAAACATTAGCAGAATTTGTGATTTTAAAGGCTCCCCCTCACCTTTGTCAAGTCATTTACTTGTCTGTACACATATCACAGAACTGAGGCCTCCGCTGTCTTTTCTCCCTGTTTACATTTCTGTTCTTGAGAGAAAAATCAGAAGACCAAGTCATTCCTTTACCAGGTGAATATATTAGTGAATACTAACCACATTTGTGGATAGAGTTAGCACTGGAATTCCACTAAAAATAAAATATATGGCTCATAACAATGATAATTTGGGGCAGCCCAAACCCAAGTCTAGATCTCCTGCCTTCTTCTCCTGACTGCATGAGCATCACAATTCCTCAGATCTCTCAGCCAATTAATTACCAATTCCTGGGCTCCCTGCGATTAGCCAGGCGTTATCCCTTAACCAGTGGGTAGTTAATAATTACACAGGCACCAAAGGCTTGGTCTTCTAGTGCTTCAAGTTCTCTTCTAGCCACCCGAGCATGTGGTGGCCAGGACTACAGAAGGACTAGGTGACATCTTAAGTGATAAAAAACAGACAGGTTTTTGCCTCTGAACTAGACTATCAAGGCCCTATTGGATACTAGAAAAGAGTGAATCCCCAAGACAGACTGAAGCCATTACTACAAAGCCATTGAAGAGCTTAGCCCTTGTCAATTAATAAACTGGAGAATGGAAAATTTGAGGAACATTTAAGGTTGATATTCTTTATGGTTGGATAATCTCACAGTGGAGTAATGACATACCTGGAGCCAGAGTTAGCACAGACCAAGGTCCAGGGTCACCACCAGGCTCAGGATACAAAGTTTGGATGTAGCTGAAGGCTGGGCCCACTTAAGACTACCTTCCTCCATTTCCCTTGTTAGCAACTGCTTGTCCACACTTACCATTGTTCTAATAGCAGCTCATAACACACAAGTGACATCATCCCATGTCCATAGTTGCTCCTGCATGCTCCACATGTGGCCATGCAATTAGCTAAGCCTTCAAACATCTGCATTCCAGTCTAACTGACCTTCATCTGAGCTACTCTTCTGGAAGCTGACTCTTTTTTCCTAGTAAGAGGTGGGCATATGTCACAGGTATTATGAGCACCAATGACGTGGGGATCATTGGAAACTATTAAAGAGAGACCTTAAGGAGTGTTTCTTTTCATTCTGCCAAATTCGTGTCCACAAATTGTGGTTAGGACACATAATTCAGCAAATGTGTCAATGAAAAGTTCTTTGATACAAAGAAAGGCCAGGATCATTATATCTACCTAGGAAACAACTGGGGTGTTTTTGCATTATTTATAGGCTAAATCTAAGTGCAATTAGGTCGCCTGGTAACAGGCTCCCTACTCCTGCTAAGCTTTTTCCTTTTCCTTTTTAACATGATCTCATTCTCGCTATTGCCATTTGCTCATCAAACTGCAGGAAGATGACTCGTCCAATCAAACTTACCAGCTGAGCATGCTCTGCCTTGAGTGTCACCAGACACAATGGATGAGATAGGACACCTCATGTTCATAGCGCTCGATTTAGTAAATAAGGTCTCAGGGCCCCCTGAACTCTCCATTACACATAATTCAAAGCTTTCGCTACACCAAGATAGAGATTCTGCTTCCTATAATGAACTGTGTGCACATTTTAGGTCTAGCAATATATTTCACTCTGATTAGCATGACAGAATGACAGGATGGCCATACACAGTGCAGACCAATCCACAGCTCACTTGAAATGCCCACTCCCTACAACCTGAGAAAGAGACAATTTTCTACCTTTTCAACAGAAATGAAGATGAGGAGTCACTTTTTGTGTTGTTAGATTTACTGGCTCTAAGGTCTGTTATTAACTTCACACTGATGCCCATATCCACATGTATCTGTCTCCATCTGCTGTCAACTCAACAATGCTAGGCCTTGAACCTTTCACATCTTCATATTTAAACCACAGCTCATGGGGCTGAGGGTTCATCTGTTAAAAGCATAGTCTGGATTAGGGTTTTATTGTTGTTTGGGAGTTTTGTGTTTGTTTGAATTTGGGAGATGCTTTAAAAAGCCATGAAAATGGGAAGACTGACGTGAGTCTTCACAGTGTGCCTATCATTTATTCAGCATTAAAGGTTTTTGGCACAGTGCCATCTTGGTCATCTGTCTCTCCCTTCATTGTGTGAAGAATTTTCCTGAAGCATTTCAGAGCAATCCCTAGACAAGATATTTATTTCCCACAGACACTCCATCCTTTTATAACGTGAAAATGAGACTTTCATACAAAATATAATTAATCATAATTTAATGATGTCTAATCTTTAGCCCATGCCCAATTTTCTCCTATTACAGCCAAATGTTTACACTCACAGGCTGGGAAGATGTCTCAGTACCTAAGTCACTTCCACACATGCACAGGACCTGAATGCTTATACATTGAGAGGGGAGGCAGAAACAGGAAAACCCAGGGAAGCTTATAGGCCAATTAGGCATACACATATCTATGAAGAAATATAAATCTAACTGGGCTTCAAGCAAGATGGACTATAAGGACCAACCTGAGGGTGTTTTCTGAACTCTACATGGACAGTCACGTATACATGCCTGCATTCACAAACATAAGCATTCTCACAGACACACACATACACACACACATACACACACACATTCACATCATTATACATAGTTAAAAATGTCTATATACTATCTTATCAAATCACTACCCCTAAGGTCTACAAATTGTCTTTAGTTAGTAGGTATTTATAAATTACTTTGATCTAGTCCTTCTTTGAGCTGTTTTCCTTAGAGCATTTATTTGCTGAAGAAGCTGGATTTCTTACCTTTATATTTCCTGAGTCTTGATGGACTAAACTTGCCTAAGGGTATTCATCTTCGGTGCACAGTTAATCACACTCGCCTCTCTCATGCTTTTAGCCAGCGACAGCCGTTTTATCCTATAACACATAAAACTTGCTGTGATATCTAATCTTTATATTTCATAATGAAATAAGTACATATTGTCACCATACTGTTAACTCTAGGGTTTTCCTTTAAAATAACTTTTGTAACAGTTGCTAATGTCACCAAGAACCTTTCCCTAGGATAGCATTGTTTTGATTCTTCTTTTATTAAGGCCGCTACACAAAGAAGAACTTGCATAGTCATTATACAGGCGAATAGATGCTAATACAGTCACTATTGCTTGAGCATGTGTAGCTTTCTGACATGCCAGGAATCCATGCTTGGTATGACCCATTTATGCTAAAATTAAAAACCACCCTCTTTTCAGTGGCTCACAAATGACTTTTAAAGTTTACAAAGCTGAGAGACCAGATGGCTCCCTGTCCAAACATTTATATTTTCCTCACCCAGTAGCAGGAAGTTCATTTTAGATTGCATTCCTATGTTTGAATTGTTGTGTTTCCTCTATGAGAGAATACAAACAAGCTATGATGTATGATAAAGTTTCAATATATTTTGCAAACGGTGTTCTTGCTCTTGTTTGGATAACATTGTGTGATTCATTTCAAAAGTACACTGTTGAAAATCTCAGATAAGGAACGTGGAGTGCTGAGCAGGTTCTGAGAACAGAGAAGGGAATTTTATACACTTGTTTTTCATTTCAACTTACTGAAGCACTAACAAGATTTTTATGCCATGTCTGAGTATGGGGAAAGAATATTTTGATTTTTGTAAGTAGTGTATTTATCAACCATGTTAATATACAGAATTGTATTTATTGGTGGCAGAGTTATTTTAATTTTCTTTCTCAAATCACAATGTAATGTTTGAAATGAAATAAAATTTACCTGCTGCTCTAACCTGTCTCTCTGAAAATGGAGACTCAAACATAAATCTTTTGAAAGAACTGCCTGGTTTGGCCTCAGTGGGAGAAAAGGCGCCTAACCCTGGAGAGACTTGAAGCTCTAAGGAGTGGGGAGGTCCGGTGGGGGTGTGGGGGATAGAATTACATGAAATAATTCTGAAATACAATGAGAAAGAAAGAAAGAAAGAAAGAAAGAAAGAAAGAAAGAAAGAAAGGAAGAAAGACAGACAGACAGACAGACAGACAGACAGATAGAGGTTAGGGCCCTCATGGAGAACTCAAGGTTCTTTAACTTTCTCAAGAAACTTTAATAACTTCCTCTTTTATTATCATTATTATTATCATCATCATTATTATTGTTATTATTATTATTATTACTTTAAATTTTTACAGTCCCATCTTACCCTCTGATAGTCTACCCTCTGACAGTTCCTCATCCCATTCCTCTTTCCCCTATCTCCAAGAGAATGCCACCCTTGGCAGGCCTCCTCACTCCCTGAGGCCTCAAGTCTTTCTAGGGTTAGGTGCCTCTTCTCCCACTGAGGCCAGACCAGGCAGTCCTCTCAAAAGTTTTATATTTGAATTTCCATTTCAAAGAGACATGTTAGATAAGCAGGCAAATGTTTGTTTCATTTCAAATATCCCACAGATAACATTTTTAGTTCTTAATTTTAGTTACAAACAGCATATCCATCTTCTGAGCTCAGAATTCTAATATGGTCACACCTTATGTCCCAAATTAATAATTCTTGGAGGTCCTAAAAATCAAAGCTAGTAAAATGACTAATAATTCCATTTCTCAAGTTTTCCTTTTAAATATGGGGACTCACTGAGTTTATGGTGGATAAGTGGTTGGTCCTATGTGCAAAAGTACATAGTGCAGGGGATTGTGAAACCAGAACATTTCACCTGTGGATACTACAGATGGCTTTCCTTCAATACAAATGGATGTTCACTTTGATCCGTCCCTATACAAGTCCCCCATAATACTTTCTCAAGAGAACAATAACTCAAGTTTGGAGTTCAGACCCACATACCAGTGTTTTCCAAAGTTTGATGTAGTGACAGGGTGACCAAGTATCAGAGAGGATACCATTGTACCCACTAGTCTCAGCCAGAACTCTTATGCCTTGAACATCTAGCAGCTTTGAAAAATGGTTATTCCTTGACCCTAGCACAGAGACCTCTTGGATGAATCCAAGAATCCAGATCCTGAGTAACATTCCAAGTGCTTCTGCTGCAGGAAATATTATATTACCTCCAAATTCAGTAGCTTTCATCCAGCCAGAAGCTTGATATCAGAGCTGCATAGGACCTAGTCCTTATCCAGTGAAACAAGAGCATTAGAGTTTAATAAGAAAGCTACATTCCAAAAACGAACCAGCTTCTTGTATTTTACATCCCAACACATCACTACTTTAGACTTCTGTGATAAACAAGGACCATGTCAGCCTCCCCAGACATGTTGAGAGTGGCCTCTGATTGTCACTTGGTTTTCACAATGCACCACCTCCCCTCCTCCGAACCCCCTCCCATTCCAATGGTTATGGCTTCATAACTTAAGAACCTCTGTTCCTTTTATACAATTGAGCTCTACCAAACTAGAGCATATGAATGAGACTCCATTGGAAGCATAGGAGTCGTGAGAACTGTCCTTGTAGCAGAAAATGAGCATCTACAGATTTGTCCCACATTGTGCTCTCCTAATAGGAAACACTTTCCCTTTCTCCAGCTGTCAGTTACTTCCAGTTACATGCCCATTACACAGGCCTCACTGTTCAGTTGGATTTCAGCTCACAGGTGCAGAGGAGTATGGCCTAACCTTATCTGGGGACTCCTGTATCCCAGCTCTAATTCACGTCAACATGGCAGCCTCTTCCCTTAATTTCATGATGATAGAATTCTGAGGAAGCTGGTAAGCAGGAGCGCTTTCAGCCTCCATCATAAACCTGAAAAGGACATATAACTCAGTCTGAACAGGGCTATTTAAGGTAATTTAATGAAGATTTCAATTCAGGACCAAAGGTCAAATGTTTCATTGGCTTCCTTGTTAAATGAAGAAATTATTTTTAAAACCAATGGAGTAAATGGTAGAGGGAGAAGGGAGACTATAAGCAACATGTGATCTTTAAGATCTGTTACATAACTGATGACATTATCTATGTGTGTTTTGTATGTGATAAAACTCAAGGAATCACTATGTGAATCAAAGCTGTTTGATCATCAGCAGAGTCCAAATGTAGTCATGGGAATTCTATTAGTGATGGGCTAAATAAAGCTTGTTAAAACTTTCCAATCTTAATTTTAAATCCAGAGTCGACATTTTTGCAATGTGAAGAACTTGAGGTCAGAAGTGATTGATTGCTTTGGTACTGTCTCCTATCAGCCACTCAAAAGACAAACCAGTACACTCGGTGTGAAAGAAAATAGTGCTGTCTGTGCCATTGTGGCTGTACAACAAGTTGCATAAACATACTCTCCCACCACCACTCATTACCCAAAGAGCATCCACTGAGAACTTCATGGACAGAAAAATGTAGATTGGTTTATGTCCTAAAACAACATTGGAGACATCTTATTTAATTCAAGCATCATGCCAAATATTCTATGTTCAACATAAACAATAACTCCTCTACTAAGATTAATCTCTAAATCTAACCCATATGTGAAATAAATTTAAATAATTCATAGAATCTAGTGAAATGTCACTAAGTATATGTATCTATGTATATGCTTCTGTTCTGCTGTGTGTGTGTGTGTGTGTGTGTGTGTGTATGTGTGTTGTGTCCGTGTGTATATGTAAGTGTGGGTGTCTGTGTCTGTGGGTGTATGGTGTGAGTATGTACATCTGTATGTGTGTGTGTCTGTCTGTGGGTGTGGTGTGTGTGTGTATCTGTGTGTCTGTTGTGTATATCAGTATGTGGGTGTGGTGGCATGTTTTCCTGTGTCAAACCAGCTAGTGAAGGCTATGTCTTATTTAAAGAAAATATCAAGTTTGGGAGATGGCTCAGAGAGTAAAGTACTTGCTGCATAACCATGCAAATATAAGTTTCATTCCCAATAACCACATAAAAAGCAGGGTGCAGCAGAAGGTGACTATAATCCCAGCACTAGGCAGGAAAAGCCAGAGGATGCTAGTGGCTTATAAACTAGCCAATTTTGACCATGGTTAAGCCTTAGCTTCTGTGAGAGACCCTGTCTCAAAAATAAGCAGAAAGAGATAGAAGATAGAAGAAAGCACTCAGTGTCAGAATTTGGCCTCCAATTGTGCACTCACAGTACACACACACACACACACACACACACACACACACACACACACACACACACACACGAAAGAGAGAGAGAGAGAGAGAGAGAGAGAGAGAGAGAGAGAGAGAGTCCTGTGTCTACTGTGATTCTTAGAAGTACTCTAACCATATTTCTATAGTAAACTGGGAATTAGAAGAGAATTTCTCACTCTGTGAAAATGCTATTAATTTTTAAATTATGGGGTAATTAGACACATGCTTTTCTTTTAGCCATTACTTGTCGAAAGCAAGATGGAGGGCAGGCTAGCATCCAGGAGTGCCTCCAGTATGCAGGCCCTGTGCCAGCCCTGACCCAGGCTTGCCAGATCCCCTGCCAAGATGACTGTCAATTTACCAGCTGGTCCAAGTTTTCTTCATGCAACGGAGACTGCGGTGCAGTTAGGACCAGAAAGCGTGCTATTGTTGGTAAGAATAATTGGAAAGCTAAATGTAACTCTTATCATGACAGAAAAATGCAATAAAACTCAAATCGAGAGCATTCTGTGAGTATATTTGAAAGTCCTTATTGTTACTACAATTACACTGAATGTTTCAGTAGATTCAGGTATGTATTTTAGTGCAAGGTAGCAGTGATAGAAGCATATTATTTCAGAAGAAAGAAAAAGCAACTTATTCCCTATGGAACAAATAATAGAAGATTTTAGTTGTTCTCTTTAAGCATGTACCTTTTGGGCCTGGCCCAGGAAGTTTGTATTGTCAAAAGCAAAGAGTAGAGGCTACCCCTTTAGCAAATCAGCCTGTTCTTATGATCACAACCTTAGCTCATAGCTCATCTACTACAATGAGAAATGGAGCATTAATTCTATGGATGAAAC
This sequence comes from Rattus rattus, assembly GCF_011064425.1. NCBI lineage: Eukaryota > Metazoa > Chordata > Mammalia > Rodentia > Muridae > Rattus > Rattus rattus. The sequence continues at coordinate 126,440,744 of NC_046159.1, forward strand.
GTGCATTCAAACACAAAGTCACAATTGCTTTAATGGTTTAGAATACACTGTAGCAGGATGCAATTGAACACATTGTGAGGGGAAGGAAAAAAAACAAACAAAATATTGATGATTTATACATAAATGGAATATATTATATATGACAAAATTACAATTATATATCATGAATATTTCATATGATATTACTAGCATAATTAAATATATAATTTTAAAGTACATATGCAACTTATATATGAGGATCTTTTCAGGGAGAATTTTTGATTCAAAACATTTCACAAGTTTTATTCTGATACCCAAATCTTCCTTTTGAGTACTACTTCTTTATACTCTACTTCTCTTGTTCGTACTTGTCATCAAGTTTGTCGAAATAACTACTCTTCAGAAAGTTTGCAAGATTCAAAGTAATATGCCAAGAAATTAATCCTAAATCTCCAGTTCTGAATTATAATCCCGTGAAACTCTGCCAGCTCTTTGCAGTCAGCAGAACAGAATATAATCCAGTGAAGTTTGTGTCTCCCTGCATCTCGCATTTTTGCATGTATTAAAAACAAGAGGTTAGTGCAGTTGCCTGAGTCAGGGCAAACACGAGGATTTCAGCATTTCAAAGAGTGTCAAAAGCAACTGCAATTCTTTATGCAAAGCTGACTATTTTTAAATGAGAAAATAAGAAAAGTTTCACTGTGCAAGGCACAAAGCACCGAATATCAGCAAAAAATTTATTTAGAAAGCACTTAGAAATGAAAAGATATCACTTATTTATAGGACTACTGAATAAAATCAAAAGCAAAGAAAGAGAAAGGGATTATACGAATGGGAAAAATCTAAGGATGCTAGAAATTAATAACGTATTTTCCAACATAATTTTCTCCCACAGGAAAAAGTAAAAAGAAGGAAAAATGTAAAAACTCCCATCTGTACCCTCTGATCGAGACCCAGTATTGTCCCTGTGACAAATACAACGCACAGCCAGTGGGGAACTGGTCAGACTGCATTTTGCCGGAAGGGAAGGCTGAGGTGTTGTTGGGAGTAAAGGTACAAGGCGACAGCAAGGAATGTGGACAAGGATACCGTTACCAGGCGATGGCGTGCTACGATCAAAATGGCAGACTTGTTGAAACATCGCGATGCAACAGCCATGGTAACCCAATATCCCTGAAGTGTTCGCATTGCTCTTTGTTAGTGGAGGTAAAATAAATATGCCTGTATCATAGAGAATATAGGAAAGTTTGCAGAAGTGTCTTCTAAGTAGAATAATGTGCACCCCCCAGTCCACCCTCTATATAACAGGACATAAGACAGTGTAGTGACTCCGAGTTAGCAGATAAGTCCTAAATTGTTCAGAAGACATGTGGTAGAGCCCTCATTCTCACACACGAAGGCAAGAATAGTTAAAGAGTATTCTCTCGGGACATATCAAGGCTCTGTTCATTCAACAGACCCAAGAACCCCCAACTAGTATGTGAACAGAAAGGGACTGAAAATATGTAAGTTTCGAATACAAACAGCAGCTTGAAGTTTTAAATGAGGGAGACGTTAACAACCCAACTGGCAAACTTTGCAATATGCCCAGAATGGCATTAAAGTAGACGAACGGAAAGTCAAAACTCTCAAACATCTGTTCATAGTCCAGGAGAGACTGGGGGGACAGCAAAAATTACTTCTAGGAAACCTTTTTCTTTTGTATACTAAACCTCAGGGACAATAATTTAGTTGTCGAAAGTATGTATTTAGTGACTACTGGGAGCCAGTGTATACAATGAATCCTTAAGTTTTGATCTGAATGTACCAGTACCAATATATCACTACCATTTTTAAACTTTAATATATCTGCTTTTTAATGCAATTTTATAGTGTGTTAGCCTGCATTCCAGATGGAATTTTTTTTCTTTGCAAAATTTAGACAGTGGTATCCCACCTTGTTATAGAAATAACCAAAAGTTCTTTTTTGGAAAAATAAATTGCTAGGAGCAACTCACAGCAGTTACCCTCCAACCGTGCTGAAATAACTTCTGCCATTGAGACAAGGCGAGGCCAGTTTTTGTATATGGTTCAGAAGACAATGCAAGCTAATAGTACCGTTTCACATTTATAAACTCTCAAAGCATCATGCCAACATATTTCTTACTTTCCCTTAAGCTTTCCCCAACAGAGGAGCTCCTTAAAACTTTGCTCTTTATTTTAACATTGTCTCATAGTTCTGTTTTTTCAAATCCCAAATAATCCTCAAGCCTGAAACTATAGATAAATTACTCAGATTAGAATATGAGTTCATCGCTACATGGAATATTTCTGCATTTGGAGTAATCACTGTTAAGAAAAGAAAGTTTAAACTCTGAAAATATCTGTAAGAGCAACAAGATTTTATACACAGCATTGAATAAGAAGGTATTAAAAGTAGAGAAGCCTTTCCTATTTTAAAATGATAATGTATAAAATTTTGATTGTTATTCAATATGAAAGTGAAGATCATTTAAGTTGATTTTCTATTGGACTGAATTATTTGTTCACATTTAATTTGTTATGTGTAGTGATTTACTGAGATAATAATTTGCTTTGAACATTACCCTGAGCTTTCAGAATGCCTTTCATATAGTTCTGCTTTTACTCTGGTGACTACTTAGCAGCATGAGAACTTTAGCAATTATATTTTGGGACTGGAAAGGAAAGTGAGTTTTCTGAGGTGATGGAGATCATATACAGGACTTTGTGTTCACAAGGTAAGTGTTTTACCACTGAGCTGCATACAATTCCAGTGCCTAGAAAACAAGTTTTGTCTATCACGATTTGCTATCTAGTAAAAGTAACTAAGCCACATAATTAAAAGATGTAAAACAGAAATGTCACTGAAATTATCCAAAGGCAGATGTCTTACCTTAGTATGATCAAGTTGAAGCCTGGGGAATACAGCATTTCCAGGAAAATTACAAATAGCAAACAAATGCCATGAGGAATTCAAACAAAGCTTAGAAAAGTCTTCACCAAGAAAACCATTTCATCTGTGTTCTTCTGTGACTCTGTCCCCTTTAATGATGACAGTGCCCTGTCTTAATCCTAATCTTCTTCAAACTCTTGTCATTTGTGATAGGGCATCCGGTGAGTTTTTTTTAGCATTTACGAACACCCGCTCTGAGGAAAGGCTAAGGACATTTTATCCGGTTGGGCAGATTTCTGTTTTCCAATCATTTGTCTTTGTTCTACTCCATCAGTTTGATAGTTTGTGGATTGTCAAAGTCATCTACACAGTTCTGGGCCTGCTCTGCATTGCTCTTTCCCGTCTCACAGCCAAATCCACTTCCTAGATGGATCATTGATGAGGAGTTTTATGTAGCTTAGAGAAAAACTATCTTCCTGCTTCAATTTAAGCATAATGTTGACCCCTATTGTATGAAGTCAATGAGTTAATCTCTTATTCAATTCTTACTTGCCTTGGGGCAGTTCTCTCTAACCCTTGCTGTCCATCCTCTGTGGCTTGTGTTATCAGTAATTACAGTGTTATGCAATTCGACTTTCCCCAGTTCAATTAGATGTTAGTTTAGACTATTTTCCAAGTGGCCAACCCTTTTTAATTTCAACTTGGAGCACAGTTTTATTACTGCAGCTTAGGCTTCCTTATGATGATAGACTCCAGAATGAGAAAAGCTACAATTATAATCCTATCATCAGATCTGATTTTTTTTTTGTCTTTTAATAAGATCAGATCTCATTGTGTAGTTTAAGATTACATAAACTTCTGTTCTTTCCATTATAAAACTTAAAACAATTGTTAGTTCACCTTAATATTCTAAAGAGTCATATTGGTAACGTGACTAGGGCAAGATATACATACAAGATTTTACTCAAGCAAACATGAGAAGTAAACATGATAAAACTTTATCAGGCAACTTCTGAACTGACTCAGCATTCTAAAATTCCTCATACTTTTCTTCAGTTGGTATTTATAAGGTATGTATCACTCTATAAATATACCATATAGTTTGCCTAGTATATTCATTATATGTGTTTTCATCTACCATGCATAGAGATTTGCTAGAGCATGTTAGACTCCTGTACTCACTGATACATTCTTAGTTTCTGGAAGAGCTGATTCACAGTAGACATTTAGATAATGTATAAATGAATGAAATATTAGAAGGAAGTTTTCAATGTGGAAAGGGCCAATTCCTGTGCTCTTAGAGTTGATCAGGAGCACTTTAGCACTTTCTTTTCATCTACCCACGCAGCATATTTCTGAGAGACAAGCAAATGGATACTTGAAATTTGCTATGATCCTTAGAATAAATGACAGCTACACATGCTGCAAAATGTCAGTATAATTATGACCAAAGGTCCAAGTTCCAATATGTCTATTACATGGGAAAAATAATAGTCACAGGGCAGTCCTGTTCAGTTATATCAATAATAACCATATAATAAAAAGGTCTTTCATTATTAAAATTCCCTGTTCAAAATAGCCCGATTAGATAACAGCTCAAGTTTTGATTTCTATTAGTAATCACGATGTCTTGAATTTTCCGATTGTGTTTCCAAATTTAATTGAGAATTTGAGATATTAGACTCTTTGAAAGTAAGGAGTAATTATTCCATTGTTTTCCCTGAAAGATGTGTTTTACCAGTAGAGAGGTAATGTAAAAGGACAACCAACAGATTGTAAAAACATCTTTACCAATCTTATATCCAATAGAGAACTAACACCCAATAGATATAAAGAACTCAAGAAGTTAGACTTCAGAGAATCAAATAACCCTATTAAAAAAAAAACAGGGTACAGAGCTAAACAGAAAATTCTCAACTGAGGATTGTTGAATGGTCACAAAGCACCTAAAGACATGTTGAAGAACCTTAGTCATCAGGGAAATGCAAATCAAAACAACCCTGAAATTCCACCTCACACCAGTCAGAATGGTTAAGATAAAAAACTCAGGTGACAGCAAATGCTAGCAAGGATGTGGAGAAAAAGAAACACTCCTCCGTTGTTGGTGGGATTACAAGCTGGTACAACCACTCTGGAAATCACTCTGGCAGTTCCTCAGATAATTGGATATAGTACTTCCTGACATACACCCAAAAGCTATACTACTCCTAGACATACACCCAAAAGATATTCCAACATGTAACAAGGACACATGTTCCACTATGTTCATAACAGCCTTATTTATAATAGCCAGAAGCTGGCAAGAACCCTGATGTCCTTCAACAGAGAAAGGGATCCAGAAATGTGTTACATTTATACAACAGAGTACTACTCATCTATTAAAAACAATAACTTCATGAAATTTGCAGACAAATGGATAGAACTAGAAAATATACTGAGTGAGGAAACACAATCACAAAAGAACACACATGGTATGCACTCACTGATAAGTGGATATTAGCTTAAAAGCTCAGAATAATTAAGCTACAATTCACAGACCATATGAAGCTCAAGAAGAAGACCAGAGTGTGGATGCTTCAGTCCTTCTTAGAAGGGGGGGACAAAATACACACAGGAGGTAGAGGTTGGGAGGGACTTGGGAGGAAGAGAGGATGGGGAGGGAGATAAAAGGGAGGCAGGATCAAGTATGGGAGGAGACGGGGTGATATACATAGGTCAGGAATTTGAACAGACTTATGTAGCAATGGGAGATGAGGAACTGGGAATAGCCACCAGCAAGTTTCAGATGCCAGGAAAACAAGAGGCTCCCTGGACCCAACATGGATGACATTAGCTAAAATGCCCAACAAAGGGGAGGGAGAACCTGTAGAGACCAACCATATCCAGAGGTTAGGCAAGGCCCCCACTGGGAGATGGGCCCACTCCATCATCTCCAAGTTTTTAACCCAGTTAAAAATTGCTCCTGTCTAAAGGAAATACAGAGATAAAGTGTGGAGCAGAGACTGAAGGAAAGGCTATCCAGCGACTGCCCCACCTTGGGATACATCCCATATACAGACACTAAACCCAGGCACTATTGTGGATGCCAAGAAGTGCTTACTGACAGGAGACTGATATAGTTGTTTCCTGAGAGGCTCTGCCAGAGCCTGACAAATACAGAGGTGGATGCTCATAGCCAACTATTGCACTGAGCCCGGAGAACCCAGTGAAGGAGTTAGAGAAAGGACTGAAGGAACTGAAGGGATTTGAAATCCCATAGAAAGAACAATATCAACCAATCAGACCCCCTCCCACCAGAGCACCCAGGTACTAAACCACCAAACAAAGAATACACATAGAGGGACCCAGGTCTCCAGCTACATATGTAATAAAGGATGGCCTTATCTATCATCAATGGGAGGAGAGGCCCTTGGTCCCATGAAGGCTCAATGCACCAGTGTAGCATTATGCCAGGGCAGGGAGGCAGGAGTGGGTAGGTGGATGAGAGGGAACCCTCATAGGAGCACAGGGAGGGGAGATGGGATAGGGGGTTTCCGGAGGGGAAACCAACTGGGAAAAGGGATAACATTTGAAAAGTAAATAAATTACCCAACACAAAATAAAATGCTAGCTATTACAGTCTTTGCGTTTCCAATTCATATCATTCCTTCTAGACAATTCTCTTTAAATTTTCTCAAGAAAAATTTATTTACTATTTTGAATAGGCAGTATAAGCCATACTGCTATATCAGTAAGTAGCCTAAAGTTGAATTCAATTATAATGACAAATCATTGTTAATGCCAAGTAAACAATTGGGTTACTTTTTCCCTGAGTCTCATTGCTAAGAATGTGGCTTAACATAAAATACAGCCATTGAAAATATCAAAGAGTTGCAACACAGACAGACCAGGAGGAAACTCAATGACTTAGTACTATGTTAAATTATTTGTAACTAAATGTTTCCCTAAAGGGTCAGATAACAGATATTTTAAAGTTTGTGAGTTATAGTCATTGTTACAACTTGTACATTTGTAGAAAGAAAGGGGCTGCAAGCAAACTATGTGCCCATGGACATATTTGTGTTCCAGGAATACTTCATTTATAAAAATAGGGGAGCAGATACCCTGTTATTTGAATGTTGATCTAAATCTTAGCTATACAAAAAGTGGTTCAGGGAAGATGGAGAAACTGTTGTAACAATAGAAATATACTTCCCTGCAAATGTGTAGAGGCAGGATCTGCATTTCAACCAGATCACAGGTAGCCTTTGCTATAAGTCATAGACTTAGGAGTACCGCCCTGCATCAAATGTGTCTCAGAGTGCTGAGGATAGAGAGGAATCAGGAGCTATCAGAAAGAAACTCCCTCCAGAACCTTACGTGGGTGCTCTGTCAGAGGCAAGACAGTTTATAACTCCACACGTGCATACATTAATAATCAGTCATGGAAAGTTTCGATGGGTATGACAGTGGGCCTGGTAAGGGCAGGCTCTTCAACCCACTGAGCCATCTGCTGGCCCCTAAATGAACTCCCATCGATAAAACCAGTCCAAATTGTATGTCCCAATACACCATTAGCATTTTACCATGACATTGTTCATGCATAAAGAAGAAAACTCTTAAAATCATAAAAATAACATATGCCTATATATCCATCAAAATGTACAATATATCTATCAAGGCATTGAAAGGATACAGCGTTTTCAGCTCTGCTGGAGCAGTGAGAGTTTTGCTTCAAGTTATATGCTGTTCTTTTTGTAAACAGAGCACAAACTACCTTAAAGGTGCTGGTCACATTTTAGTTGGTCAATTCAATAGTCAAGACCCAGGGCCTCCCTAACCTCCCATTGCTGTGTGACATCACACAGGCATTCAGATAGCTTGCATGTTTTGTAGATTGCATTGTATACTTTCATTTCATTTGTTTATTTGTTTATTAGACTTGCTTTCTGGTACATCAAAGCTGAGGCTTTGAATCGTTCCTCTACAAGCTTCATTAGTGTGATGTTAATTTCATCTTATCATTAATTTTTGAAAGAGGGCAATTTGTGTTATATCATTCCTGCTTTCTCTCTTTGATTACTATGTTAACAAATGATGCTAACACAGAGGGACTAGGCAGCATCGAATGGCTTTAATAGTTGATTTCACAAGCACCTATGGGATTCACAGCATACCCATTCAAGTTTGATATTTTGCCAAAAGTGTCACTACAAAGTTACTCATACAGAATTTGCCCAATAAATAAATATTTAAGAAAAGTAAATCCTTAAAATTTATAAGCAAAACCAATTTAATATTAATTCAAGGTATTTTACAATACACATTTACCAAAATTTGGATAGAGTTTTAGTGTGTTAATAAGTGATTTCATATAATGTTATACCCTTGTGGTACCTCATATTTGTCATTATTGCTAAGGCCCTAAACATCCCCATTTCATCAGCTTCCTTCAGCCTTAATACTGAAATGATTTTGAACCCGATGCAGGTTTCATGGCTGAAGAAAAGGACTGTCAACACCAGACAGTGTCTCCTTGGTCAGGATCTCAAGAGCAGGTACTTCAAGTGTGATGCTGCTTATTATTAAAAAATGTGGGAACAGTAAGATTCATCAGCAAAACTTAGAAGAGAAAAACATGTCAGATGAAGAAAACGGTAGAATATCCAAATTACATAGATTCCAGTCTGAGAGTTTGTGTGTTACTAATGACTCAAACTCAAAACATAAAAAGTAGGTAGAATAGATTTCTCAGGTAAGGGCAGGCTCTGGTTACCTGGTGTGAACACTCCACACCATAGAACTGAAATCTATTACTGTCCTGATGGGATTCTAAGGAGGACATAGGTTTAATACTCAAGGTTACTTAGAAACAACATTGAGGAAGAAACTGTCCTGGCGTGATGGATATATGTCGCCCAGGAAGAGCATGTTCCAGTAAATCAAGCAGAAAAGTCAGTGAAGAGAGTTTTATAAACAAACTGCACTGGAGTTCTAATATTTCCAAAAATCTTTTCATCTCTGGGAACTTATTTAACCCATTTCAGAATTTTTAATTTCTCATTTGACACAGTACACAAACAGTATTGCTTTTATGCAGGCACTCAAAAGTACACATCTGCCTCTCTTCTGGGATAAAACGATTCAAAATTGAAGAGTCAGAGAAACAGGGAATCCCAGGGGACACCCAGCACAGAGAAATAGCAATGGTACAGATGCTAATTTAAGCTCGATGTGGACTCAGCTCTGTACACTCAGGGTTCCCTGTAACCCTCTCATGGACAAGACACTTGGGAAATTCCCTACTGCTACAGAGACAAGAAAGCAACCATACTTGCTCTTTTGTGTATATATACTTGTTTCTAATGCCACAATGAAACCCATGACCAAATCAACCTGGGGAGAAAAGGGTTAATAGCTTATGTTTCACATCACAGTCCATCATCAAAGGAAATCATCAGGACAGGAATTCAAGCAGGTCAGGGACCCAGGGACCCGAGCCAGGAGCTGACTTAGAGGCTATGGAGGAGTACTACATACTGGCTTGTTCCTCATGGTTTACTAGTCTGCATTTTTTTTATAGAACCCAATGCCACCAACCCATGGATGGCACCACCTACAATAGGCTGGACCCTCCTCCATCAAGCACTAATTAAGAAACTACAGCATCATTTCTTGATAGCTTTGAGGGTAGAACAACCTTTACACAGGTGTGGCTTCAGACCATTGGAAAACACAGATGTTTAAGTTACGATTCATAATAGCAACATTACAGTTATGTAGTAGCCACAATAATTTTATGGGTGGGGTCACCCCAACATGAAGAACTGTCTTAAAAGCTCACGACATTGGGAAAGTTGAAAACCACTGCCTTACAGACTTACAGCCTGATCGAGTAGAGACATTTTCTCATTTGAGGCTCTTTTTTCTCTGCTGACTCCAGCATGTGCCTAACTGACATAAAAGTAGCCAGCAGATCCTATCCCGCACCTCAACTCATCTCTCTGCGTGAAAATTAAGGTTCTTAAAATGCTTCCACAGAGTTCCTCAGGCTATGATGTCCAGTGTAATCTTTAATGACCTCTGCATGGTCAAATTTGCTTTCAACTTTTGAGATGAACAGGTTGCACTGCTTAGAATAAATTCAACAGCCTAGAACAATTCACTCTGCTGAAAAATAAACAAAGACTAGAGAAACTGTCTACTGGTGCTTTCTGCCTTTGAATCGTAATCTTCTTTCTGTTAACCCTTGACCTCTCGTTGCTTCTAATGTCATTGAAAGGGAGCAAAGGGACTGTCTATGAGCTATATCTAGTGAAAATATGAATGACATCCATGTTAACTTATGAGTTTACTTACTTGTTTGTTTACTGTGTGTATGTGGAGGGGAAGACACATCTAAACATGAATGAAGGTCAAAGGATAACCATAAGAGTGGGTTCTCTTTTCTATCATGTGGGTTCTGGGGTTGGAAGTTAGGTCTTCAAGCTTGGAGGCAAGTATTGCATACTGCTGGGCCATGTCCCTGCCCCATGGGAGCTTTTCTATATAACTACAAAACTGTTCAGTACTTATTATGTTATATAGCAACTGTGAAACATATAGAATCCTTTATATGAGTCTGTACAGAAGTCTACTTTGTACATGGATATACCTAAACAAATCTGGGTATTTTCTTTATTGAGTAGACATGGCATAGAAGTAACATAACAAACCCTTCAGCTCTTCTAATGATGCTGAAATTTTCTACACTGTGTGTAAGGCACAGTAAATATGAAGAGCTGTACCTGCAAATGTATCTAAAGCTAACAAATTAAATCAAAATGGCATTTCATTATATATACCTACTTGCGTCACTATGATAACCAATTGCTCAATGTTCATTGAGCTTGAGTAGAACATTGAAATATTGAAATATATATATATTTATATTTTATATATATAATAGTTTTATTTTCTATAATTTATCAAATTACCAGTTTTAAATATGTAATTTACAAAATAATATTTTCAGGTTTTTTCATTCCCTGATAAAAGTCTATTTAAATTACCCTGGATTTGGTTGCAGTCATATGTGTGTGTGTGTGTGTGTGTGTGTGTGTGTGTGTGTGTGTGTGTGTGTGTGACTAATCCAGACGTTTCAGAGATTGCACTGGAGTGACTCATTCACAGAGCTATAAATCATACTAACCAATAGGTTCTATGTGCTTTCAGAATGAATTATTTAATCATCTGCAATGCACCTTTCAGGAACATAATTTACTAATTGTGAAGGTTGTTGACAGCTCTTTTATCTGCATGTTCATAACTCAAATGAATGAGGTGATTGCATAGGTCTCAAAGGCAGTTTGTCCGGTGGCCGCCCCATTGAAGCCTCTCGTACTTTGTGGGATTTTTTTTTCAAGCTGAAGAAGGAGTAACAACATATAAAGGCTTCAAAACATATGATCAGAAGTCTCAGCTTGGTTTTCTGAGTATCAGAATTGCTGTTGAATGGCTAAAAGTTTTAACATCCTAAACATTGTCATTTATTTTGCTTTAGCATTCCTCGGAAACCATAAATTGCAATAAGTTTCCAGCAATTTATTTAGCCTTAAAATGCTTGAAATGTTCCATCTCCTGTGATTGTTTGATGTTAATTGCCCTCAAAAATGATCTTAGTAGAAGAGGCAAGGGAATGCTTATCTGGCAGTTCGCTGGCAGCATTAAGGATTTTAATAGTGCTAGAGAAACACAACAGGCAATTATTGAATGTGGCTACACATCGCGAAATAAAAATGAGAGATTGAGAAATAGATGCTGCTGCTGTTCTCTTTATCTTATTTTATAATTTATGTCCTTCAAAAGATTAATAGAGGTTTTTTAAAAAATGTTTTCTGGAATATACTGTTGGAAAATCAGACATAAAACTTTTATACCTTCTTCTGTAACATAAAATGAATTAGTCTGAAGACAACCATGTTAAATCTTTATAGAACAAAGGATCTAGGCTTTGAAAGATTTCTACCCAAAACATTGACCATGCCTCGTTTTTCCACTCAAACCACAATTAAAATCAATATAAGATCAATCCCTTCAACTCATTAAAGTAATAACTACACTTAAAATTTTAGTAAACAGGATTTTTAAGTATCCCTTCAGTTCTTTGTTCCTCGTCTCATACCTCGTTCCCTTTCTCCAAGAATAAGTCCCCACCCTTTAGCCCCATACCACCAGATCTCCCTACTCCCTGGGGCCTCAAGTTTCTCAAGGGTTAGGTGCTTCTTCGCTCACCGAGACCAGACTAGCCAGTACGCTGCAGTATAGGTGTTGCGGGCCTCATATCAGCTGGTATAGGCTGTCCAGTAGGTGGCTCAGTGTTTGAGATATCCCGGGGGTCCAGGTTAGTTGAGACCGCTGGTTTTCGCATAGGATCTCCCTCTTCCTCAGCCTCTTCCAGCTTTCCAACCACAGGGGTTCAGGGCTTCTGTCCATTACACGGGTGTAAGTATCTGCATCTGATTCTTTCCTCTGCTTGTTGGGCCTCCCGGAGGGTAGCCGTGCTAGGCTCCTGTCTGTGGCCTTGAAGCTGCATCCCAACTTGGGCCTGCCACTGGACTTCCTTTCCCTGCAGTTCATTCACACAGGAACAACTCTGGGTCAGAGATTTTGACTGTGGAATGGCAACCTCTTCCCTCCACTTGATACCCTGTCTTTCTACTAGAGGTGGCCACTATGACTTCACTCTCCCCACTGTCATCTAAAGTCCCTACCTTTGAGTCCTGTTAGTCTTTCACCTCCCAGACCTCTGGTACATGTTAGAGGGTCTCCCCACCTCCTACCTCCCGAAGTTGCCTGTTTCTATTCTTTCTGATGGCCCTCAGGACTTCACTCCAGTTCTCCACCCACCAATATGTTCCCTTTTCCCCTCCCTGTCCCCTCTCCTACCCAGGTCCCTTCCTTCTTCTCCTCTCCTTCACATTATTGTTTTCTTCTCCCCTCCAAGTGGGATTGAGACATCCTCATTTGGGCCCTTCATTTTGTTAACCTTCTTCAGTTCTGTGGTATTCTGTAGGTTTGGGGCTAATATTCACTTATCAGTGAATACAAACCATGCATGTCATTTTGGGTCTGAGTTACCTCAGTCAGAATGATATTTTCTAGTTCTATCCATTTGCCTGAAAAACCCAGGATGTCCTCATTCTTAATAGCTGAGTATCATTCCATTGTGTAAATGAACCACAGTTTCTGTATCCATTCTTCCATTGTGGGACATCTGGGTTGTTTCCAGCTTCTGGCTATCACAGATAAGGCTGCTGTGAACATAGTGGAACACGTGCCCCTGTGGCATGGTAGAGCATCTTTTGGGTATATGCCCAAGAATGGTATGTCTGTGTCTCCAGGTAGAACTATTTCCAATTCTCTGAGGAATTGACTGTATTATTAAATTTTTTTCATACTTCACTTACAATAAAGTGATATAATATGTATGCCCCATCACATCTGTTTCTCTTTTATGAATACATATATCAAAGTGAATACACAACTGACCAAAATACATATTATAAAAAATTCATAGCAGATATGTTGATATTGCCTTCCTATTTAAAACTACTTCAATGCTAACCAACCAATAGCCTAAATAAGTGAGATATAACACATTCCATATTATATACAATACAATGCATCATTTAAACTAATCTCCAAAAGCGTATAGAATATGCAGAAGACTCACAATGCAATAGGGAGTGAAAAAGACAATTATAAATGAGCAAACACTATGAGTTAGTTAGCCTTGGTTGCTGTGAAAAGGTACCCATGAGGACAAAGGAGGAAGGGTTTATTTGGCTCTCAGTTTTAGAGCTGACAGTGAGTGCCTGTTCAGCTATCTTTGTGGTTTCTGACCTGTCCTTAGACAGAATGTGGCAGAAAGGAAGAGTGGCTTTGTATTCGCCTGATTGTAACCCAAAAGGGTCGAAGAGACAGATACAGCAAATACACCCCTCGATGCAGCACCTACACCCCAGCTCCAACTTTTCGTCACTTCAAACTGTGAATCCTTCACTAGACTGATTCATTGATGACGGTAGAGCCGACTCACTACGATCATTTGTGAATAGTTGGCTCCACTACCTGGAACCAGTACTCCAACCCATGAGGACATTCTGGGGACAATTCATGTCTAAACTGCAATACTGTGTGATTCTGGTCACATAGTTCTTAAAAGTAAAAGATTTCTGCATTGTAAGATGTCAAAATAGTAAACACACACTATTTTATTAATAAGAAGCTAAATATTTTTAGATAAAATACTAGTTTTACTAATTAAAACAACATTTTTGCTAAATAGAATAATATTTTAGTTAACAGAGACTGTAATTAAGAATGGCACTCAAATGAGGACTCTAACTCTCAGTTTCATAAATGTCTTTGATGAAATTGCACAAATATAAAATATTGTTGTGTAGCCAGTATTTGATAATAGAATGTATGTACAAGGATAATCCTAACAACATATGAACACTCACGAACAGAAAGGCATGCTACAACTGTCCCTCCTCCAGACTTTATTGGCTTTACCAGGGCCTGACCTCAGTGGACCTTGTGTCAGTGCTAGACATGGTGAGTGCACACACACCTGAGGAATCCTGAGGAAGCTCAGAAGCTCGGGGGAATGCATCAGTGTCAGCATCTCATCAGGAAGCGCATTCTAATTACACTATAGCAACTGCGAAAAGTATGCAAGGAAATTCTGCATCTGACTTCTTCAAGTTATATATACATCTATCGTTATTTCAATAATATTTTTAGTTTAAACAGAAGGAGAGGTGAATGAACACAACTCTTAAAAAGCCAAACTCCTTTTCAGAAGGTCTGTAGTGGAAGACTGTACTTTGGAAAAGTCCTAAACAATTTATGAGGTAATGTTTGAAAGTATTATACAAAATATGGGCAGCATTTTAGTATTACTTCAACCTAACACAATTTGGAAACAAGGTAACATACTAAACATGACATTTTCATTTAAAGATTATTTGATTTCCTCGCGTTTGAAAATAACCAATAATTATCACTCACTTTAAAATCCATTTAAAGTATACAAATAAAATATAAATAAATTAACAAAATTAATTTAAGACCTGAAGACTACACAAACACCAAGCAGAGTCATTAAAAGAAATTACGGACCCAAATAAATGGAAAGAAAGTCCAATTACCTGGACTGTTACCAGGATAAGAAGCTAAAATGAACACACTTGAAGTGATTCCCATTGGAATCCCAAATGCCTTTAATTGTAGAAAATGAAGACCTATATTAAAATGCATATGATATTATAAGTGATTCAAAAATAACCAAATCTATATTGAGAAAGAATAAAATTGAAATATTCCTGCTTTCTGATTTCAAAATTTTCTCTAAACTTGTACTTGTCAAGTCAGAGTGGGACTGCTAAGAAGAGAGATAGAGATAAATGGAATGAAAGCGCAGATTTAGAAATGAGGCTTCCCTAGGGGCAGAAGCTTCCAAGAAATGGGACCAGGATGGCTCAATGACTGACGCCATGTCACTCCATGGCATTCTGGGTGATGTCAGCGACTGCATGCAAGACATGAATTTGGGCCCTCTAATCATAAGCAACGTGTAACCAAAGCCAAAGTTAAAAATTATGGCACTCTCAGAGAAAAATAATATAAACTTTTGTGACTTTGAATTATACAATACATCCTAAACAGGAAACCAAAACACGGGGCAACATTAAAAAAAAAAGTGGACTTTATCAACATTTAAAGCTTTTCTTTTCTTTCAAGGCACTAAGTTAAAAGGTGAACACTGACAAGTTCGGCAAGGATTCAGAAAAGTTAGACCATTCACATACTGCTGCAAAATGTAAAATAGCACAGTTACTTTTGGTAAGAAGGATATTTCCTTGAGAAGTTAAATACAGTACATAGAATTCCTATATGAAAGGACTATTCTACTCCTAGGCATATATCTGAAAATAAAGGTAAAAACTCTTGTACACATACACTTGCATGCAAATGTTGATGGCATTGATGATAGAGTGTAAAGACAAACACGTGTTAGTTAACTGATGAATGGCTAAACAAGTGTGGTATATCCATGTGGTGGAATACTATTCAACCTTAAAGAATGAAGTACTGCTCGAAATATCAAGCTAAATGAAGCTGAGAACAATAATGAAACACATAATGGTTCACATTTAAATGGTTTCATTTATATGAAGTATCAATTAAATGACAATAGAGTCCCATAGTAAATTCATAGCTGGCAACTAAAGAGGAGGTGAAAATATATGTTGACTGATAATAATATGGACAGTTTCAGAAGAGGAGCTTGTTAAAAATTGATTTAAAATTCTACAATTTAGATGGCGGTAACCATACTGTACAACTTGGCAAATACACAAAAATTTCGAATCATGAGCCGATTTTATGTTATATGATGTTTTTAACTCAAAAGGGTTACAATCTATCTGTCCCTTCATAGACTGTAGAATGATGGTCACTTACATATGAAAGTCTGTGCCACTGATATAAAAAAATGAGACTGTTATTGACTTCTTTCTAACATAAGTAGTACGGAAAGAGGAAAGCCTCTGACTAGAGTAGTTTTGCATTTCCATCTAGGGATAATTTGATACCATGAAATATTAATTTAATAAGGAAGAACTAATCAAAGCCAACATTTTCCTACTTCCCAAATCAAACCATTCACTACTCATTTAGCACATGAGCTGATGGAATGAGAAGGCACCATCCCTTTCCCTGTGCTTTTAGACTTGTCTGTTCTCTCTCTGCATTTGTTTCTGCCTAATAACACATTTATAATTCCAAGAGGATCAAATGGACCCAAGATGAGGTGTGATTTTAATAGTTACAGCACCATGGAGACATGAGGTGTTGCTTACATAACACCCTTCAATTTCCCTCTTCAGAACTGATTTTCAAGGAAGCGGGAGGAAAGGTGCCAATTTAAATGGATTCGTTTGAGTGTTTATTGAGAAGAACTGACTTTTCTCGAGGAAGAATGCTGCGAGGACTCATATCCCGCCTCTGTGTGGCATTCACACATACAGTGTCACGCAAATCTGTGTTAGATTTTTAACTGCATTCTGGCAACTTTGAGACTGAGATGGTTAGTCCCGACAGGCTACTGTCAATTAAACAAGAGCTGTCGCTAAGCAGAGACGTTGAGACACTGTGGGCATGAATCCTAAGCAGATCATGGCAGCTACTTAGCGGTTATTTTAACACCGTCGCCGTATAGAAGTGTCATTTTCCTGCAGAATTTAATTTGAGTCCCTAAGGACGCAGACTTCAGTGTTCGCATGCTCCTGTCTAGTCAAAAGTGGACCTTCTAAATGAGCTGGAATGGTGCGAGGGCGCCGGAGAGTGACTTGTAGCAAACTCGCTGCCTGTTTCATTTCCTCTGCTCAGGTTACATAGAAGAGGCCTGCATCATCCCCTGCCCCTCTGACTGCAAGCTCAGCGAATGGTCTAACTGGTCCCGCTGCAGTAAGTCCTGTGGCAGCGGTGTGAAGGTCCGGTCCAAGTGGCTGCGGGAAAAGCCTTATAACGGAGGAAGGCCTTGCCCCAAACTAGACCATGTCAACCAGGTATTGTTACTAACATCAAATGCACTAAGGAAGATTTTGCTCTGATATCCAAGGATGTTTTATTCTGTTATTTCTCAAAAAAAAATGCACAGAATTCAAGAAGAGCTCCTGAAAAAGAAATGTGATGGATTCTGTTCTCCTAAGACCTGAGTAAATCGCAATAAAATGCAAAATCGCAAATTATGCATGCTATCTCTGGATGTTCTGGGCATTCAGGATTCTGCGTGCATCTAGATAGATATATGTCCCATGAAGATGAAATGACAGCTAAGTCTTGTGCAATGTCAAGGCATTAATCTGCTGTACAACTGGGTCTAACTGCTGTGATGAAGTCAGTGCTGTGTGAGTCAGTTTCCCTAGACTCATAGAACGATCTCAGTAACCAAGTACTCAAGGGAAAAACAAAGAAATGACGTGAATATGCTCTAAAAAAGAGGGGGTGTTATTTTATTCATTTCAATCTAGTTAGTATAAAATAAGAAGTGTAAAGGGTGTCTCAAAGTTCATATATATGTATATATGTGTGTGTATGTGTATGTGTATGTGTATGTGTATGTGTATGTGTATGTGTATGTGTATATGTATGCTAGCAATTCAGTCATTGCCTTTTGTAACATTGGAGCTGTGTTAGGTGTTAGAGCTCACATGCATACTTCACTGACTGCTGTCAGTGGTTGTTATTTGTATTCTGCTAGAGATAAAGGGTAAAACGGCTAATGACAGAATTGTGATTAACTTAAGTGTAACAGAAGAGACAATTGTTATCACAGCTGATCGGCATGTAAATTAGCAAAGAATGGATTTTCCAGAGTGTGTGCAGATGTTAGACTTTGAATTTGAGCCATGATCCAATGAGCCGAGTATTTAAATATGCAAAGCTGTTTCATGTGGACATAGCCTCTCACTTTAACCTCTAGTCACGTGGTTATCAGCAGTTTCCTCCTGATTAGGCTACGATTGTTGAGAACAACAGAATCATACCTTATGAAAAAGAAACTTTTAAGTAAGTAAATATGAGGACAGTGAAGAATTAAATTACATGGAAATACTCTGTCTGGTCTTCTAAAGTAGACATTTAGCCAGTGTGGAGAGAATAATATACTCTTCTATCGCCATCTCCTGGCAGTTGGGCATTTTGTATTCATAAACTGCAAGCATTCATTTCCGAAGAAGAAATTCACTTGCACAGCAATGCCAACCAACCAGAGCTTCCAGGGACTAAGCCACTACCCAAAGACTATACATGGACTGACCCTGGACTCTGACCTCGTAGGTTGCAATGAATATCCTAGTAAGAGCACCAGTGGAAGGGGAAGCCCTGGGTCCTGCTAAGACTGAACCCCTAGTGAACTAGACTGTTGGGGAGAGGGCAGCAAGTGGGGGAGGGTTGGGAGGGGAACACCCATAAGGAAGGGGAGGGGGGAGGGGGATGTTTGCCCGGAAACCGGGAAAGGGAATAACACTCGAAATGTATATAAGAAATATTCAAGTTAATAAAAAAAAAAAAAAATAAAAAAAAGAAAAGAAAAAAAAAAAAGAAATTCACTTGCAAAGTTGTAATCAGGTGAACATGAAGCATAATAATGGGAGTAGCATACCTAGGATGAAGAGAATGCTTGTCTACAAGTCCGGAAATCTTGAATTTCCAATAACAAATTTAATATTGATAAATTATAACCCATGGTCCTATTAAAGAGGAAGTGTACATATATTCAATATGCCGTGTGTGTGTGTGTGTGTGTCTAACCAGTCACTGTGCAATTAAAGCATGTCACATTTGCCTGAGCACTTTTGTTTCCAAAGACAAATGACCCTGTGCTAAGTCGTCTGTACTGTATCCTTTCCTTTCAATGTTACATCTCCCAGAAAATTCAAGACAGAATTTCATAAGCACACTAATGTATTGGTTTTCAATTCATTAGGGGTATATCAAAACAGTAATAACTGTTAAATCAAGGAAAAAACAGGTAGTTAGGCATCAAATTTTGAGCAAAATGTTTTACATAAAGCTTATGAAGAGGGATTTAAATATCAGTAAAATACTCGAGAAATTAAAATATGCAAAGTGCCGTGTTATTGTTTATAAGTTGTACACCATGCAGATTTTTACTTTAATTAAAATACCTTGGTAAAAAATACAGCAGTTTGTTGAGTTGAAAATCGTCTCTGAGAACGTTTCCTTGCTGAAGTTAAGCCCTCAGGTCCTTATCTCACTAAAAGTATATGAATGGATTAAAGCAGAATGGTGGATATACGGAACTGTAGGTGGGACAGTTTATAGACAGCAGTCCATGTTTCCGATGATTCATGAGATAGTTGCAATCACAGTTCAGTTTGCAGTGCCAGGGGCTCTGAGATCCACTCGGGGTTTGAAGTCTTGTCATCCTGCACATGCAATCTTTCCGGTGGTCGTGTAATGTTTTTCTGCTCGTCTTATGTGTAAGTCAAGAGAAATGGTTGGTTTGCCCTTCCTAAAACCTAAGAAATACATCCTAACCTTTTACTAAATTAATGTTTTAAATAAAAGTCCTTATAACTGAAATGTACACTATAAGTTCTTGTCAAAATAACTAATATTTTTATATTTCTCTGTTTCTTGTCCTTTACTCTGTTCCCGCCAAACACCACTCCAGGCGCAGGTGAGCGTGCTTATCTTCCACTTCTTAAGAGTTCTATTTTTTAAAAAATTATTATTTTCTCCACTAGGTTTTCTTCTGCCTATTTTCTTTTTATTTCCCAGTATAGTTACTATGGTTCCTTAATTGATAGGGCCTGAGGAAAGAGGGTGAGGTGACTAGCCTTCACCTACGGCACTTTAATGAGGCAACGGTACCCTTTATTTATGCTTGAAGGAGAGCAGTACGGTGCACTGGAAATGGATATTTGGAGATGTTGGAATTGTCTATGAAATACTTTGCATTTATCCCCTAACAATGGGCAATGACCATCTATCTCTCAAAGGGTTAGAAATAGAAGCAGGGCCCCTTCAATTTGATTCTTCTATTCCCTGGGACTGGTGTGGTGGTGTTTAGCCATTTGGTTGGTGATAGTCCTGTTTTAACCCATCTCCCTAATGGGAATATACTGGCCGTATCATTAGCTACAGTATTATTCCGACATCACATATGATTTACTCTTATTTTGGTTTTTCATCCTCCAAGTGTGCAAAAGGATAGCTCCAAATGGCTGCTTAAATCTGATTCCTGGAATTGATTTAAAATATTTTCCTTGAATGGTTATATTCTTGGTGGTAGTAGATTGTGGTCTATTTAATTTTTTTTCTGCTTATTTTCCTCATTGAGAAAACTGCACAATGGCTTCATTGTTCTAGAATTCCTGAAGCGAACACACAATACTGCCTTTGGGACTGAAAGCTTTGTGTACAGTAACCGCAGATAGTTGGCTGTGTTCTGTCAGGCCTCGATGGTGACAGCTGTGTCTGGGACTATATATCATGTAAAGCTAATTCAGGACCTTGTTTCCTTACCTCAAGGGATTGAGGATTAGATTCAAGATAGGCTTATTTCCATGTATTCATCATTTCAGTTTCTTGCATGAAAAATGCTAATTCTTACAACTATACACATTTATATGTAAAACTGTCTAAATAATATTTGTCTGGAAAACAGATATGTGTATAGTGTTATTTATTCCTCTCGTTCATTCATTTGATAAATCTCGACTAAGTGTCTAGCACATGAGTGCCCTGGGCTAAGAACTCAAGATACATAAAACTTTGAACCAAATAGATAGCTCAAAAGCTTATAATTTGGTGTGCTAAAGGTCAGTTTATGAAAATATGTTTTGATTCTGGCCCAGTGGATTAGAAGATCCACTGTAAAAGCAGACAGAGAATGCAGCTCAGCCCACCTTCCTCTTCTTGACTAAACTTCTCAAGATGCTATCTTTCTTCCTACTTGAGTGTGCAAACAATAAGGGGGAGAAATGGAAGCAGACGAGTGGAATGATGTTTGTGGTGATAGAGAATCTTCCATCCGCCCTTCCCTAGTCTCATTCCATGGCCTGAGATCACCAGGTGTGTGTTTCAGGTGTATGAGGTCGTCCCCTGCCACAGTGACTGCAACCAGTACATATGGGTCACAGAGCCATGGAGTGTCTGCAAGGTGACCTTCGTGGACATGCGAGACAACTGTGGAGAGGGTGTGCAGACCCGAAAAGTGAGGTAAGACCTAGTAGAATGATGGAGGAGCAACCTGGCATCGATCTCCCAGTTCCACAGGTAACAACATGGGACATCTCTCATCTCTGCTCTCCTGACAACTTTCATTAGTTTTGGTTTTAGGGAATCTGGATTCTTGGAAGTTGAGACCCTCTATTGCAAACAGCAGTTTGGGTATTCTAGTTCCTGACCCAAAAAACTTCATTTTACAATAGATTTTTAAAATCATACTGTTTTTTGAGATTATAATATGATTATGATTACATGCCTCCTCATTTCCTCCTTCCAGATCCTCAGCCCAATACCCCTCCCCCTCCTTGGTTTTTTTTTTTAAATCCACAGTCTCTTTTTTCATTAACTTTTGTTATATCCAGACATGGATATGTGTAAAAAAAAACAGATATAGATAGAAATAAAGATTCCTAAGTATATAAATGCAACCTGCTAGGTCTGTATGATATCAGGGAAAACCATTGGAAATGCACATTGAAATCAAGCTTTATGAGTGTGGTTATTAAAACTCAGTGACCGATTAAAAGCCGAATATGCTTCTCTGTATATAAGGTTTCTTGTGTGTATATTCCTGTGTGTTTGGAGGCCAGAGATCAACATTGAATTTTTTCTCATTCTTTATTTTCCTTACTTTTTGAGCTAGGCTCTCTCATTGAACATGAAACAGGCCAAATATTCCCAGGGACCCTTCTGTCCCTGCCTCCTAAGTACTAGATGACAGATGTGTGCTGTCCAACCTACTAATTTTGACACATAAGTGCCAAGGATTGAACCCATGTTCTTGTGCTTTTGAGGCAAACCATTTACTTACTGAGCCTTCTTCCCTACAACAAAACCAAATATATTTCTGAAGGTATTTTCAAATCCCCTGCTTTGACATATTGCTTCCTTATGTCAACCTGGATAATATTTGAACACTCTGATCCCCTTCAGGAAGCCTCCCCTGAACCCCTGGCTAGCTATGGCCTCTCCCTTGTTCTAATAGAGTTATTCTGCCTGATAGGATAGCTATGGTCATGTGCGGATATTTCAATTTCACCTTAAAGTGATTAAAGTTTTAAATACATTTCTTCATTCACACTATTCATAATTATAAACTGCGCACAGCCATATGTGGCTAATCTGTTGGCCTGCACAGACACAGAATACCATAATGGGGGCTAAAATACAATAATAATAAATGCAGAACTTGCCATCAGTGTACTCTCACCTATAACTTAGCTTATCATGAATTTTAGAACTATGTAATAGTATTTCCTGATCTATCTCAGTATAAATTTTTTATTAATATTAATATCACAAAACTCATATAAAATACATGTAACCTTGTTTCCGATTAAAAAGCAAAACATTTTCTGTTTGCCTCAACTATCCATCTGAGGTCTCCATTTGCAATTCCTATGGGTCATAATGAAGGTAGAGTAAAGATGAAGGCGGGAACAAAGACAATGAGTGTAAGAAAAATGGAAAGGGGAAACAATAATGCCTCTTTACACTTCACACACACACCTCCAAACTAAAAATTTCCCCTCCAAATTTAAAATTCATTTCCTTATGTGAAGAACTTGCTTCATTCGGTTGCTGGTTTTGTTAATGAAAATTTTAATAAAGGAATGTGCGTTGTACCTTTTCTTCAACTATTGGTGTACCTTATCTTCAACTATTGGTGTACCTTTTCTTCAACTATTGGTGTCCGTGCTTCTTTTTGATTTGTATGCAGTTATCCTCCACATTGCCAAACACACTTGAAACAAAGTAACTTATTGAGGCTGATGCAATAGAGAGAGGGGTCAGTATTGATCATGACCTAGGATCATGTAATGATGTGCCTGTTTGTTCCTGATTGAGTGGTCCGTGTCGCAAACTCTATCCCCTGCTAATTAGGGTCAGTATGCCCTGCCTCCATACACATGTGGACTGACATTTCAGAAAAGATACGTCCATAAACGAACAGCTTTGCATTTACCTATTTTCAGTCCTCCTCAATGGATGGAATGGCACGTAGGAAAGTGGCTGGTAGACGTGCTTCTTCCTAATAGGAATTCCTTCCTCCCCCATTTCCTTCCCTCCTGCCATCTTTCTCCTTTCTCCTCCTTCTCTCCCTGCTTCCCTTCTTTTTTTCTTTCCTTCTTTCTATATTCTCTGCTTCCCCAAGGGCTAAGAATCAAGCTTGGGACTCAAGGGGGCTAGGCCAAGAAAAGGTCAAGCTGTGGATGACATGATTGTTTGTATAAACTTTATGCATAGGATGACAATAAAAATAAAAAGAGGCGTTTTTAGTTGTGGTTACTGCAGCTGTTGTTTCCACACAGATAGTCCACCTTTTATTCCCGTACCTGTCTTGAGTCTGTCACCTCTTCACCTCCAAGTGGTCCTGTCCTCTGTGCTTCTAGTATACTTCAGTCTTCTCAAAAACAACAACAACAAAAAAAGTACTCTTGCTCTTTAGAAACAGAGAAAGACCAAGGCTGTGAAGAAAAGAAATTCAAAACCTATTTCTTTTGGTATCAACTTGATCCAAATATTTATTTTGAATTCTAGGTGCAAAATCTATTGTTAAAGTCAAGCAAAACACATGCACATCCTGGTCGGTACAGTTTCTCCCTATTTTATGAAATGAAAGTACATCTAAAATAATAATCTGTTTTAGAACAAATCAAGTCTGTTAAAAAGAAGTTACTCCCAAGCACTAGATTTGAGATTTATTATTTACTTTGATTTTTGAGTTATTTATAAAGTACAGAATTAAGAAAGATTTTTCTCCTAGTTACATGTACCTAATAGGGTATTGGACATCTATTCTTAACTTGGATCAATAGGCAATTTTATAAGTTAATCCTTGTATTGCATCAGTATCTGCTAAGAATGTGATCAATTCTACCTTTTGAACAGAGAAATACTGGCCCATCCATGTATTCTTCAGACAACTGTCAGAAGAACAATTTAAATGCTTCTGAAAATAGGACATTTCACTATGTAATTAAAACCTTTTTGAAAGCAATTTGTAATATAATTTTTCAACATTCAAATCACCAAATATCTATTGATTCATTTTTATGAAATGATTTTTAAGAACATTACAGAATTCAGTATTTATATATTTTTCTAAACTGCATACTCAATCAATATACAACTAATGACAGCTTTCCAGCCTTTTGATGTGTCTCACTTGGCAGAAATATTTATTTTTAAATTTGATATCCTTATAAAAATTGATTCTTTATAGTATAGTTTTAGAGACACAATGTCCTTCCTCATTGTAAATCTATGAGAAAAGACAGGTATACATATATATAAAACTGAGACATGCTTCAGCCAACTGCTTAAAACACTGCAATGGCCCTAAGAGGTTCAAGAGCCCATCTTCCTTTTCATCTACCCATAGGCAACTCTCTTAAAAGACACATTAATTTGAATGACCTTTCCTACATTATAAATTAAGGATCAAGGTTTTCTCTTCTACTACTAAAGTTCACAGAGAGATTATTAACTACAGCAAAGTGAAGCCACATTAATTAGCTTCTCAAGAGGATTTCTTGACTGTTCATAATGGAATAGTATGAACAAAGGTTTAGATTTGTCTTAATATAAAAAAAACCTAACAATTAGGAAAAAACTGATAGAAGATCCAAATAGCCACAATTAGAGAAGTTGTATGTGTGTGTGTGTCTCTCTGTTTATTTGTGTGTGCATGTGGGGAGGTATCTTTGTGTCTGTGTGTCTGTGTCTCTGTGTCTATATGTGTTTAAACATTACAGTGGCCATGTGTTCAGAGAACAATGTACAGGAATTAGATCTTTCTTTTCTATCATGAGAGTTTTAGGGATTGAAATCAGGTCACCAGGTTTGATTGCAAATGCCTTTACTCACTGAGTCAACTTTCTGGCAGCTAAAATTACTTTTTAAAAGACAAAGCAAACTGATAGATGCCTTATCTTGGAAATCACCTTATGAAACATTTTACATTGATATCATACCGTCCCTCAGACTCCATCATCTGTCATCAACTGCATCTCCTCTG
This sequence comes from Rattus rattus, assembly GCF_011064425.1. Taxonomy (NCBI): domain Eukaryota; kingdom Metazoa; phylum Chordata; class Mammalia; order Rodentia; family Muridae; genus Rattus; species Rattus rattus. The sequence goes on from NC_046159.1 coordinate 126,466,426, forward strand.
AGAAACTCTTTGGACCAATTTTCATTGGGTGGAAAAGTTGCTTAACCTTTCACAGAAACAGGATAGCATTTACCAATGCACTGAAGCTATCCAATTAAAATATTATGACTAGTCATGTGAATATAGGTTCTTCTTTTAATCTTAGGAAAAATATTAACTATATGTAGGGAGGCATAGTTTCTTGTAACTCTTCCCATTGGGAGAATGTTGTTCATCAGATGATAGCTTAATGAGAACCACCATCTTGTTTGTTGGCTGTCATTTTACTTGGCCTAGTTCCTTTGCTGATGTGCGTATTTTCTCTTAGGTGCATGCAGAATACAGCAGATGGCCCTTCTGAACATGTGGAAGACTACCTGTGTGACCCAGAAGATATGCCCCTGGGCTCTAGAGAATGTAAACTACCATGCCCTGAGGACTGTGTGATATCCGAGTGGGGGCCATGGACCCAGTGTTCTTTGGTGAGATTATAGACTATTTGGATAAAATGGAGTTTGCTTAATGTTTGTGAGCCATATACACAAAGCAAAAGTGTGCTTCCTTGGCCACTTTCTTGTATGGGTAAGCCATGTAAATTCAGCAATGTTTCTACAACAACTTGAGTTCTTGCAAACTGTTTACTCCTTCTCAACCATGCTTCTAAACCAGCATATGATTCCTTCAGCAGATCTCAGAGATCATACAGCATCTTTAAAACTGCAGTGATCATAATGATTCTCTTTAGTTAAAATAAGGAAAGAATGAAACTCTTGTGAAAGTACTTTAATGATGTCAGGTTGATATACCTTGACTGCTGTAGAATCTGTTTAATGTAAATGGTAAGAACACTTTTTCACACAAAGAAATGTTGCAGCAGGAGTATTGACACTAGGAAGAAAACATTCTTGAGTAAGACTCTGAGGAGGAAGACAGTTACACATGGTGGGTCCTCAGGTATTCTTCTAAGATGGTTGTGTGTGGACATTTAAAAACAGAAACCAAATGATCATAGTTTCCATTCAGTGAACTGGCTATTAGTATCTCCATTGGTGAGTATAGAAGCAACCTCACTTCAGCAGTGTCTATTTATAATAGAATCGCTTTGTAACAGAACCTGTGAATATTCATTTCGTCCTACAGAATCCATTTTTCCATAAGAAGAAAAGATCATGTTCCAAAGCTATACCTTCCCTGAGCATCTCCCCAAAGCACTCCTCATTAGTTCCTGTCTCATAGAAGAGGGTGGCTATTGCCATTTCTGTTACAAAAAAAAAAGCTTATCCATGTAGTAGACAGGATTCTCTAGAGCAATAGTTCTCTACCCGATAGTACAATTTCTTTGGATGTCACAAATCAGATATTTATATGATGATTCATAACAGTAACAAAATTATAGTTACAACATACAAGAGAAATAAATTTATACTTGTGGGTCACCATAACATGAAGAATTGTATTAAAGGGTTGCAGAATTAGGAAGGTTGAGAGCAGCTACCATAGGGGAATGCAGTGTATAGAGATTGGAGGTGGGAGGGGTACTAGAATGGCTTACAGGCTATGGTCCAGCTCGTCCAAAAATGGCTGTCAACTGAAAGTCCAAAAATCCAGAAGCTCTTCAGTTCAAGAGGCTGAATGTTTCAACTTGTCTTCATTCAGTATATGCCAGAATCCCAATGTAGGCTATAATGCCAATGAAAGGGTGGAATTGCTAGTGACAGAAGGAACAAGCAGGCAGAGAGTTGCCTTCTTGGTTCTTTATATATTCTCCCAGCAAAAGGTGTAGCCCAGATTAAAGGTGTATCTTCTTACCTCAAGAGATCTATATTAAACGAGTATCTTCCCACTCCAAAGATCAAGATTAGAACAGGGTCTTCCTACTTCAAATGATTTAATTAAGAAAAGAAAATACATCACAGGTATGTTCAGCCATTTGGATTTTAGTTAATTCTAGATGTAGGAACTTGGACAACAAAGAATAACCATCACAACCTGTCAATCACACATAGTCAGCGCTTTTTCACTCCTAGAAGTCCAGATGAGTTCAAAATCAAGAAGAATTCTAGATTTCAACAACACTGAGGACCCTAGCACCCATCTAGAGGAAGGGAATCCCTTGAAACAGTATGTGGAAAAGTTAGTTTCTTAGTTAAGGTTACTATTGTTGTTCTGAAACACCATAACCAAAGGCAACTTGAGAATGAATGGTTTATTTCACTAATACTCACACTTCCATATACCAGTTCGTCATCAAAAACAGTGAGGGTAGGAACTCACAAAGGGTAGGAACTCATGGAGGAATGCTGCTTACTGGCATGCCCCTCTGACTTGTTCATCCTGCTTTCTTACCAAACACAAGATCAGCAGCCCAGGGAAGAACCCACAAAAATGGGCTGGGTCCGCCTCCCATTAATCACTAATTAAGAAAAACTCTACAAGCTTGCCTACAGCCCAGTCTTACAGAGGCATTTCCTCAATGGAGGGTCCCTCCTCTCAGATGACTGTCTAGCCTGTGTCAAGTTGAAGTAAAGCTGTCCAGCACAGTTAGCTTAATCCTGCAAAACGGTGAAAAGCAACGTGATAAAAAAAAATTGGGAAGATTTGTCTAATGTTAAGACATTAAAGTACAACTTCAGGCAAGTTTAGAGTCTGTGTTTTCCAAGGAGAATTGCTTTTTATTTTCTTAAGCTCTGTGTTAACACTGTTAAAATGTTAAGTGGCAACTAACTGAATGCCCAGAAGCAAAATAGGACCAATATATCACTTGAGCAGATGTTAAAAGAAGGGAGAAGGTACCCCCTTCATAAAGGTCTGAAATGACTTTCTGTTTTAATTCTGCAGCTGAACTACATTCTACAGTTTACAATGATGGAATTCTTGTCATCAGAGATTCTGTTAAAAGAATATTCAGCTATTATAAAACAGGGGCTGTTGAATTTGGCTACTTCTTAAATTCCTTAACACAGATTTCAATACCAGGAACCACCAAACAGGAAATGTGCCCATCTGGGTTCACTTTTGGATATCCGTAAAAAGCCATCTTTGAAAAATATTAAGTTCTACCATGTGTAACAAAAAAGAGTTTGTGAAAAATATTTTGTTTACTTGAGCATTTTCCAATAGGAATTTTGGATTGAGACTAAAACTCAACTAGTTGATAAGGTGTGCCTTTTCTACTTCATGAATTCATTCTTGATTCATCACCCAGGACATCAGTTTTAGAAAAATGAAACATTTATTGCATGCAAAGAACTGTTAAGTTCAAAGGATTGCAGATATAGAAGACAGGAGTAGTTCAATATACTCTGGACATAGTAACAGGACCTTTATATAATTTGCATTCTCTCAATACAGTAAATATTCCTTCAGTGGTGTGACTAACATACATCAAGAGCAGAGGACAAGGCAGTAACTATTTTAGGCCTAAGAAATCCAAAATTGTTTGTCCCTTTCTATCCTTAGAGGCCAAAGATTTTCAGAAAGATGTATCAATACGATAATAGCCAGTCACTGTAGAGATGCTAAATTGTTTATATGAGGATATGCATTAAAGTCACCTTATTATTTATTTAAATGGTTTAAGACAATTTATATTCACACACAAGCATGCATACACATATATACATTCAAATATATATTTGTCATTATAGCATAAGCGGTTAACATTCTATGTTACTAAAATTGCTCAAATGAATGTGTTTCTATAGGCGTGAGGTAATGATTTAAACATCTAGCTAGGATAGGATCAGACTCTGTCAATGCCTACATTTTACATACGGGAACTCTGAACTCTGAATCGTAATGAGGTTAGCTCTTTATTTAAATTAGATCAATGAATCAAGTGTCTGAATCAGCTCCAGAAGCATGCTAGCTGTTGTATGGCTGAGTTTACCTTTCTGAAAAACCCTATCGTTCTTTGTAAGCCTTGCAATCCAAGTGGTTCGAGGCAAAGGTCAGCTGATCCCATCAGACAGCCCGCTGATGAAGGAAGAGCGTGCCCTGATGCTGTGGAGAAAGAGCCCTGTAACCTGAACAAAAACTGCTACCACTATGACTATAATGTCACAGGTAAAGCACTTCATCATGGTCTTCACATGGTCTGAGGCTTCAGTTCCAGACGTTCTCAGCCTAGGCCAGCTCCACCGGTGTGCCACTTAGAGACACAGCTTATACTAGATAACCAGCATTACATGACAGAAGTAGTTATCTGTTTTATTTTATTTTCAGAAAACATCAAAATAGAAAGAATAAACTTTCGCAAAACCTCAATCTTGAAGTATGTGATAAAGATTCCAGATAATCCTTTTTAAAGATCCCTCCTATTTGGGGATTATGGAAAATATTTTCCTTTTTATCAGATATTTGATTGTTACATCTACATCAATAATTTCTGGGACACAGGAACATTTGTGAACAACATTAACATGATGCAAAGTGTCCATAATCTTAAAAATAAATATCAGAAAAATAGACTTACGATAAATTGCATTTGTTTCTTAGATTTCATTTAGTATCATCAAAACATATGCATAAAATACTTTATTGGTTCATATGGATTGATACAACATTGATGGTAACTTGGATTTTTTTCCCTAGTAATTTTTATGTTGAAATGAGCTCAAGAAAATGAAGAAAGGCACATAGAAGTCACACTAGCTTTTGTCTCTTAATTTTCTCTGCAGTTGGCTTTGATGCCACAAAGGAAATCAAAGTTCTCTAGGCTGTATTGTACCTGGAGAAAGATAAAGGAATTTTTTCTCGGAAAATATACAAAATAAGGGAATTTAATAAATATGCTGAAGTTATTTACGAAATAAATGAGTTTGCATTTTTTAAAGAATCTTACTTATGCAAATGAATTACATAGTGTTAAATAACTACATAGAGTACCATCCGTTAAAATGTTTCCTTTGTTTTATTTCCTTTGAAATAAAAAATACATAATAGTACATTTTTATTTCTGTTTTTCTTAAGAAAAAAACTTTTGAAATGGTATTGATCCACACGGCCAAGCCGTTTTTACAATATCTCTAAGGAGCTGGCTGTCAAGATCGTCAAGTAGACATCTGCCTCAGAAAATAATCCCCACCACTATGTGCAACCGCAGCAATTCCATTTGACTCCTAATATGTTCAAATCTGGGGCCCATATGCTCTGCATGTGGGATGATTGATTGAGGGGCTTAGGAAGCAGTCGTGAATTAGGTATGGGATTCAGGTCATCAGAGTTCCATCTGAAGTCTATTACGTGCATCGCCTTCTGTTCTGATGGGTCCCTTTCATTCAGACTGGAGTACATGTCAGCTAAGTGAGAAGGCGGTCTGTGGGAACGGCATTAAAACAAGGATGTTGGACTGTGTTCGAAGTGATGGCAAAATCCGTTGACCTAAAGTACTGTGAAGAGGTGGGTGAGTGTTGTGTTAAATCTTTGAAGGAATTCTTCCCTAATAATTGAAATTCACGTGGAGCCAAGTGACATTTGCTCCACCCGGTGCATGGGCAACAGCTGTTTTCACAGGCTGTCTAGTGCCCTCTTGAAAAGAGACAGTATCCACGCTACTGATTTCCACAGATAATTTCCTGTATTCTGTTCTGCTTGGAGCCCTGAGGTATGCTAATTAGCCCATTCTAGAAGAAATGCTTAGGAAACAATAAGCAATCAAGGTGAATAAAAGCAATAAATCTTAATCAGACCATTCATCATCTTTTATAATTTGATGTGAATTGGGTGCCGAGCTTGGACACCTGCCAAGATCCATCATTTACTCTTTCTGTTGCTAAACATTGATCACATGCAGTTTCATAGCAGATTTTGATATGAAGATCTGATACCCAGCTGTGAGAATCTAAGTACTTAGGTCTCAGGTCTGGATAAGAGAGCTTAATGCTCCAGCAAAGCAATGAAATCTGTCCCTAATAACTTTAAGGCTCAGAGATTGTAGTTTATAGTTAATAATCAAAGGAAAGTAACTCCGTGACTCTCAGCTCTGGCCTTCTGAGCAGCAGAGAAACTTGGCATTGGCCTTTCTTTCTCCTCATGAAGCTACACCTTGCGTGGTAGTGATTTCTGTCTGATTCCCAAACCACAAAGGCAAAGATGTTCCTGTCTTTCGACTCCCTGTGCTTCTGAGATGCACAGGGTCATTTTTCGGACCAAAAGGCGCAAGAGCTTCAGTAGATCTGAAACAGAATTGTCTTAATTCTCAAGGGAAGGCCACCAGTGGAACTACTTGAAACCACTCAATGCCATTGTCAAAGTGTATGTAACTTTAACTTGCTCACATCTCTGATTGTAAAAGTCGACTTCCAAATGCTCTGAAAACGACATGTTGATTAGTCAATGAATGCCTCCCTGTAAAATCTTGTGTCACTAATTAACCTGTTTATATGCTAGATTAAAGTAAGTTAAACTCAGGTTTTTAAAATAATACCACTTAAGCAATATAACCAACAGTAAATAACATTTCTCTGCATGGGGATTTTAACAACCAACACAAACTTCCCAGAGAGTGGAAGGTGATCCAGTTCAAGCTGTTAGTGTAGTCTTTTGGGCAAACCCCGAGGAACATTTCCTCCCTACAAGGACATGAAACGAGACCTCTGTAGTAGTAGAGCCCGACGCATTCAAGACTTTTAAACCGCTTCATTTATCCTGTGAATTCTGCAGGAACAACTGCAGGATCAGATCCTTGCCCCCTGGCAAATGCTGTCTTCAGGGAAAACTAAGCTGCTCTCTGTGGAAATTAAACAGCGCACACACCATTTTATACATCCCTCTGAGTCCGGCTGGCTCCAGGAACAACGGTGCTGTCTTTGTAAACAACGCTCAGACCACCTACCCATGAACCCCTGCGCAAACCCTGTATTCAGTTTAGCAGCAGTAGGTAGCTCTTGCTGCTTCTCTAATGGCCACAAAGAAATGTGTCATTAGTGCCCAACAAAGAGGAAAATTAGGATTAAATTCACTAGCATATATGTAGTGTGTTTTCCATTTGGTATTTTTCAGATTTTTTTTACTCATTTGCTACTAAGACATTGTAGATTTTCATATCAGCATAACAAACATTAGGCTTCATTATGTCACTTCTTGTCCTTCCTGGGATCTTCTTGCCTCCTGTACTCTTGCACCTACAGTGGCCTTCTTTGCTGTTTATGTCACCTGTACCCCTTCGCTCTCCCTCCCCTTCCTCAACATATCTTATTCCCTTCCCATGATCTCTTGTCTAATTTCATGGTCTATATCCATTCTCATGATGGCCTATTTAAAAATTGAAATTACTTTTTCATATAAAGCAAAAAGGGTTGGCAGTTCTGAGAATTGCCAATAAAAACTGTTATTCTCTGCTATAATATTAATACTTTTTATTTTAATGTTACTTCATACCTTTGACTTCACTTTCAGTGTTGGAATGGAATATATCACCTGTGAATTTCAAACTGTTTCTTGCACTTTGAAATGATAACATGCAACTCACAACGACAGGATCAAAATACAAATAAAATGTGACATTATGAGAGGCCACACACATCAATAAATAAATGAATAAATAAATAAATAAATAATAAATAAATAAATAAATAAAAAGTTACAGCAGAGTTGGTGAGATAAACCTGAGAATAGAAATTCTTTATAAGCAAATTATATAAAACATTTATATACAAAACATTCCTGAGGACCCACATTTCCTTTCAAGAAAGATGACTTACTTCTCTGACATTTCTTTTTATTTTTCATTAATTTATTTATTCACTTTACATCTCAATATCAGCCACCCTCTCCTCCTAGTACCCCCACATAGGGCAATTCTTTCCCCATTTTCTCCTTCCCTTATGCTCTGAGAAGGGGGCAGGGGGCATCCCCTGGGTCTCTCTCTCTCTCTCTCTCTCTCTCTCTCTCTCTCTCTCTCACACACACACACACACACACACACACACACACACACACATTCCTTCACCCCCAACTATATCTCTACTCCCAACCCCTGAGCACATCAAGTCACTGCAGGACTAGGCATATCTAGTTAGGGGAACGGGATCCACAGACAGGCCAGAATTTCAGGTACAGCCTATGCTTCAGTTGTTGTGGGACCAGCATGAAGACCAAGCTGAACATCGGCTATATATGTGCAGGGGGCCTTGGGTCAGCCCATGCTCACTCTGTGGTTGGTGCTTCAATCTCGAGATCCTCCAAGGATCCAAGCGAGTCGATCCAGTTGGTCTTTCTGTGGAGTCTCTGTTCTCTTTGGGTTCCTCAATCCTTTTCCCAACTTTTTCTTAAAGACCCTCTAAACTCCATCTAATGTGGTTCTCTGCATCTGTTTCCATTAGGTGCTGGGTGGACTCTAGGTTTAGATTTTTTTAAAACCTACTTTAATAAGGGATTTAAATGCTTTCACCTCCCTTCTAGTGCAACACCCACAAGAGGTAGTAAAAGGAAAGGTTTATAAGGCACAGGGGATATAGACCAGTTTAGAAATAGTTCTCAGGGGTGACTCCAATCTTTGCTGTCAGGAGGTCAGCAGTTCAGCTCACAGGAATCAGCAGCGGTAGCTCAGCCTATTCACAAGCACCATTCATAAATCAGCAATGGCAGTTTGATCCAGAAGAGACACAGAGGCTCTGCCAATCAGCCTGATGCTGCCGTAATATCATGAGAAATTCTTTGGTGCATTTCTCTCCACAACGTCACAATAAATGATGGTTAGCAAAGAAGGCCAGGTAAGCCAATGCCACAGCATAGTTCACTGTCTGTTGGGTTACACGAATACTCTTTTCAGACATCACTTGTCTCCGGCAAAACATCACATACCTTTTTTCCAGGCAGCTTCCAGAAAAACACCATGTGACTGTTCTCAGCAAAACATCCTCCCACGTGTCTGTTTCAGCAAAATATCCTCTCATATACATCCTCTCATAAGATAGTTTGTAGAAAAATATCACGACACAACTAAGTCTCCACCACTTCAGAGAACAGTTATGTTAGGCTTCCTGTCTGGAAGCATATAACGAAGTATCATTAATATTGTCAGGTATCAGTTCTTGCCCATAGAATGGGTCTAAATGCAGGCCTGTCATTAGTTGGCCATTCCCTCTGTCTCTGTTCTTTGTCCCTGCACATCTCATAGGCAGGACAGATTTTTGGATAGAAGGTTTTCTGGGTGGGTTGCTGTCCTTTTCCCGCCACTGGAAGTCCTGCCTGGCTACAACACGTGACTACTTCAGGATTAGCATACCCCACTGCTAGGAGTCTCAGCTACATTCAGCCCCATAGACATCCTGGAGCCTTCCCCCATTCCAAATCGCTGGCACATCCTCAAAATGCCCTGTCCACTGCCGATTTCCATTCTCTCCCCTGCTCACCCTATACCTGATTGCCATTGCCCCCAGTTCCCTCCCAATCCCCTCTCCCATCCAGTTTCCTTCCTCTATTCACCTCCAATAGCTATTTTATTTCCATTTCTTGTTATTTGGCTTCTTTAAGTCCATGGGTAGGTAGTGTGGTTATCCTGTACTTTCTGATTAATATCCACTTATAAGTGAGAACATACTTGCATGTCATTTAGCATCTCACTCAGGATATTTTCAACTTCTATCCATTTTCCTGCAAAATTCATGATGTCTTTATTAATAGCTGAGTAGTATTGCATTATGTAAATTATTTATTCTTCAGTTGAGGGACATCTATATTGTTTCCAGTTTTGAGTTATTATGAATAAAGCTGCTATGAAGAGAGTTGAACAAGTGTCCTTGTGGGATGGTGGAGCATCTTTTGGGTATATATCCAGGAGTGTTATAGCTGTGTCAGAGGTAGAACTTTTTTCTGAGAAATCACCAAATTGATTTCCAGAGTGTTGTAAAAGTTTGCACTCCCACCGGAAATGGAAAACTGTTCCCTTAGCTCCACATTCTTGGCAGAGTGTGCTGTCCCTTGAATTTTTTACCTTAGGCATTCTGATGGGTATAAGGTAGACTCTCAGAATGATTTTGATTTGAATTTCCCTGATGAGTAAGGATGTTGACATTCCATTAACTCAGTTTCTCAGGCACTACAGATCCCTCTGTTGAGAATTCTGTTTACCTCTGTACCCCATTTTTAAATTGTGTTATTTGGGGTTGGTAGTAGGTGTCTAACTTCTTTTTTCTTACTTTCTTTTTAATTAGATATTTTCTTTATTTACATTTCAAATGTCATTTTCTTTCCCAGTTTCCCCTCTGGAAACCCCCTATCCCATCCCATCCCCCTGCCTCCATGAGAGTGCTCCCTACCCAGCCACCCACTCCCTCCACCTCCCCACCCTGGTATTCCCCTACACTGGGGAATTGAGCCTTCACAGGACCAAGGGCCTCTCCTCCCGTTGATGCCCAACAAGGCACATTCTCTGCTATATATGCAGCTGGAGCCATGGGTCACTCCATGTGTAATCTTTGGTTGGTGGTTTAGTCCCTGGGAGCTCTGGGGTATCTGATTGGTTGATATTGTTGTTCTTCCTTAAGGTTGCAAATCCACTCAGCTACTTTAGTGCTTTCTTGAACTCCTCCATTGGGGACCCCATTCTTAGTCCAATGGCTGGCTGTGAGCATCCTCCTCTGTATTTGTCAGGCTCTGGCAGAGACTCTCAGGAGAGAGCAATATCAGGCTCCTGTCAGCATGTACCTCTTGGCATCCCAAATAATGACTGGGTTTGGTGACTGAATGTGGGATAGATCCCCATGTGTGTCAGTCTCTGGTTGATCTTTCCTTCAGCATCTACTGCATATTTTGTCTCTTTCTCTCTTTTTTTGTCTCTTTATTTCCTCCTGTGAGTATTTTGTTCCCCCTTCTAAGAAGTACTGAAGCATCCACACTTTTGTCTTTCTTCTTCTTGAGCTTCATGTGGTCTGTAATTGTATCTTGGGTAGTCCAAGGTTTTCAGCTAATATCCACTTATCAGTGAGTACATATCATGTGTATTCTTTTGTGATTGAGTTACCTAACTCAGGATGATATTTTCTAGTTCTATTCATTTGAACAAGAATTTATTGAAATTATTGATTTTAATAGCTGAGTAGTATTCAATTGTTTAAATATACTATATTTTCTGTATCCATTCCTCTGTTGAGGACATCTGGGTTCTTTCCAGCTTCTGACTATTATAAATAAGGCTGCTCTGAACATAGTGGAGCATGTACCCTTGTTATATGTTGGAGCATCCTTTGGGTATATGCCCAGGAGTGGTATACCTGGGTACTCAGGTAGTACTATGTCTAATTTTCTGAAGAACTGCCAGACCGATTTCCAGAATGGTCGTACAAGCTTGCAATCTCACCAACAAGGGAGGAGTTTTCCTCTTTCTCCACATCCTCACCAGCATCTGCTGTCACCTGAGTTTTTGATCTTACCCATTTTGAATGGTATGAGGTGGGATCTCAGGGTTGTTTTGATTTGCATTTCCCTGATGACTAAGGATGCGGAACACTTCTTTAGGTGCTTCTCAGCCATTTGATAATTGTCAGTTGAGAATTCTTTGTTTAGCTCTGTACCCCATTTTTAACAGGATTATTTAGCTCTCTGGAGTCTAACTTCTTAATTTCTTTGTATATATTGGATATTAGCCCTCTATCAGATGTAGGATTGGTAAAGATCTTTTCCCAGTCTGTTGGTTGCCACTTTGTCCTATTGACAGTATTCTTTGCCTTAAAGAAGCTTTGCAATTTTATGAGATCCCATTTGTCAATTCTTGATCATAGAGCATAAGCCATTAGTGTTCTGTTCAGGTAATTTTCCCCAGTGCCCATGAGTTCGAGGCACTTCTACACTTTCTCTTCTATTAGTTTCAGTGTATCTGGTTTTATATGTAGGTCCTTGATCTACTTGGACTTGAGCTTTGTATAAGGCAATAAGAATGGATCAATTTACATTCTTTTACATGCTGATGGCCAGTTGAACCAGCACCATTTGTTGATAATATGATAAACAGACTGAGAAAGAAATTAGGGAAATGACACCCTTCACCATAGTTACAAATAATATAATATAACTTGGTGTGACTCTAACCAAGCAAATGAAAGATCTATATGACAAGAACTCCATGTCTCTGAAGAAAAAAAAATCAAAGAAAATCTTAAGAGAAGGAAAGATCTCCCATGCTCATGGTTTGGCAGGCTTAAAATAGTAGAACTGCCTGTCTTGTCAAAAGCAATCTACAGATTAAATGCAATCCCCATCAAAATTCCAACTCAATTCTTCATAAAGTTAGAAAGAACAACTTGCAAATTTATTTGGAATAACAAAAAGCCAGGATAGCAAAAATGATTCTCAACAATTCCAGAACTTGTGGGAGAATCACCATCCCTGACCTCAAACAGGTTTACAGAGCAATAATGATTAAAGAAAAAACTGTATGGTATTGGTACAGAGACAGGCAGGTAGATCAGTGGAATAGAATTGAAGACCCAGAAATGAACCCTCATACCTATGGTCACTTAATCTTTGACAAAGGAGCTAAAATCATGCAGTGGTGTCTAACTTCCTGAGTTCATTATACATTTTGGATATTAGCTCTCTGTCAGATGTATGGTTGGTCAAGATCTCTTTCTAAAATGTAGGCTGACATTTTCTCCTATTCAGTATATCTGTTGCCTTATAGAAGCTTTTCAGTTTCATGAGTTCTCATTTATTAATTCTTGATCTTAGTGCCTGAGCCATTGAGCAAATATACCCAAGAGAAGTAGTTATCAGGAAATAATCAAATTCTGGGCTGAAATAAATCAATTAGAAATAAAGAAATCAATACAAAGAATCAACAAAACCAAGAGCTGGTTCTTTGAGAAATATCAACAAGATAGATACAAGGCAGAGAGATGGTACCCAAATTAACAAAATCAGAATTGAAAGTGGAGACATAGCAATTGACACTGCAAAAATTCAAAGAATCATTTGGTCTTCAATGAGAAGCCTATACTCCACAAATTTGGGAAATATTAATGAAATAGATGATTTTCTAGACAATTACCAATTATCAAAGTTAAATAATCATCAGGTAAACTACTTAAACAGTCCTATAAGCCCTAAAGAAATAAGAGCAGTCATTAAAAGTCTCTTAACCAAACCAAACCAAAACAAAACAAAACAAAAGCAAAGACAAAAAGCTCAGGGCCTGATACTTTTAGCACCGAATGCTACCAGACATTCAAAGAAGAGCTAATAGCAATTCCAACTATTCCACAAAATAGAAACAGAAGGAACATTGCCAAATTTATTCTATGAAGCCATAGTCATGCTGATACATAAACCATATAAAAACTCAACAAAGAAAGAGAATTTCAGACTAATTTACTTCATGAACATTGATGCAAAAATACTCAATCAAATACTTGCAAACTGAATCAAAGAACAAATCAATGATATCATCCATCATGATCAAGTAGGCTTCATCTCAGGAAGGCAGGTGTGACTCAATAAAAGAAAATCCATCAATGTAATGTTTTATAGCGGACAACTATAAAACAAAATTGAAAGAATATAACCACATGATCAACTCATTAAATGCTGGGAAAGCCTTTGACAAAATCCAACACCCTTTCCTGTTAAAAGTATTGGAGAAATCAGGGATACAGAGCACATATTCTCTCCCTATCTCTTCAATATAGTACTTGAAGTTTTAGCAAGAGCAATAAGAAAACAAAAGATCAAGGGGATGCAATTTGGAAAGAAAGAAGTCAAAGTATTGCTATTCATAGATGATATGATAATAGACATAAGTGACAGCAAAAAATTCTACCAGAAAACTCCTATGGCTGATAAACACCTTCAGCAAAGTGGCTGGATACAAAATTAAATTACAGAAACTAGTAGCCCTCTGTTACACAAATGATAAACAGGATAAGAAAGGAATTAGGGTGAAAACACCCTTGAAAATAGTCACGCATTATATAAATTTTCTTGGTGTAGCTCTAACAAAGCAAGTAAAAGACCTGTATGACAGGAACTTGAAGTCATTAACATTTCCATTCATGTATGGCTAGTACAATGTCTGTAATTCAAGCTGAAACAGGAAGATCACAAGTTCAGCATTAGCTACAAAGTGTACTTCAGGGCACTCTAGTCTACATACAAAACTCTATCACCAACAAACAAAAGAGTCAATTCATTCATGAATGAATACATTCATTTTTGGTGCTTGAGTCTAAATTCAGAATCTTCTAAATATTAATTATGCTCTGTATCACTGAGATATACCAAGCCCCAAAACTGTTTTTTACATATTTTTTCAGTTCATTCTATGTACTGTCTGAAATGGTAGTTCGTCTTTAACGCCACCTGGCGATTCAATGCAGCATGTCTATCTAAAAATAAATAATATCTAGAAAATAAAATTACAGATCTATATATTGATAGTATTTCTATTTTTCAAATATTACAAAGGAGTCTCATCTATACTGTTTTTTCTTCACATATGGAAATTCCACTCATTAATTGTTTTGCTATTTATGGAAGATGTTAACACAATGCATAACCGATAAAGTCGGTATGATCCTGAATTCACCTTTTGCCTCTGACTCCTACTTTGATGAATTGAACCATTTTATATACTTTTGTAACAATTGTTCTGTTTCCAATAATTTTGATACACCATGCACCTTTCCCACTATCCTTTCTTCTCACCCCTTGGCCTCCCCGCAGTCTCCTCTCTAGTCACCACATTTTCCACTGCTCTCTCTCTACGTTCACTTTTATCCTTTTTTCTTCCCTCCTCTTCCCCCCCCACTCCTCCCCCGTGGTTCCTTTTCCTACTGACAATACTAAAAGCCTTGTCTCCTTCCCATACAAATGTATCTATTTCTCCTCTTTCAGCTTGGGCTGGAAAAGAACTGGCAAATGAACACTTCCTGCACAGTGGAATGCCCTTTGAACTGTCAGCTTTCTGACTGGTCTCCTTGGTCAGAATGTTCGCAAACATGTGGACTCACAGGTTAGTTTGTATTGCAATTAGCTTTAGACTGCTAGGAAAGCCACATAAAACAAACCATCTCTCTTGCCATAAATTATATAAGGTAGGCTACAGAAAGGTGTCTTCTTTCCTAAAACATGCAACCCTCTCCTGCACCAGGATCTCCTCAAAAGAGACACCTATGATACCCTCTCCCAATCTATTTTTTCAACCATGGCATGAAGTTGCTGAAGTTGCACCATTTTATATCTTTAAAGGAAAAATGATACGAAGACGAACCGTGACCCAGCCCTTTCAAGGTGATGGGAGGCCCTGCCCTTCTCTGATGGAACAATCCAAGCCTTGCCCAGTGAAGCCATGCTACCGGTGGCAATATGGCCAGTGGTCTCCATGCCAAGTTCAGGTATCAAATTTCAGGAAGCTGTGTGAATGCATTCTTCATCTTCAGAGACGATTTCAAGTTAGAGATGGTTGGTTTCCTCATAAACATTTAAGTGACTCTGCCATTTCCCAGTTCTTTAATTAGTTTTGATAACAAGCATCCCCTGTCCTATACTTTTAAAATCATTTGGAGACGGATCCATTTTAATGAAAATTTATTTGCCTGTCTTTGTCTAGGAAGCAAATAAATTGTTCAGCGGATGCTTTATAGCTTGTGCCCTAAAAGGCATCGTCCCTAGGGTTTCTAATGCTTCTCTAGCTATTCATAAATCAAAACCAGTGATGCAGAGATGACTGCAAGCCATGAGCTCTCTAATGTATTATTTTTCTTTTTCTAATTAGCTATTTCTCCCTCCATTCCAGGACGCCCAGTGTGGAGAAGGAACCAGGACACGGAATATTTCTTGTGTCGTGAGTGATGGCTCAGCTGATGACTTCAGCAAAGCGGTGGACGAAGAGTTCTGTGCTAACGTCGAGCTCATCATAGATGGTAATAAACAAATAGTTCTGGAGGAAACCTGCACCCAGCCCTGCCCAGGTAACAATGAACAGAATTCGTATTTGAGGCATATCGTCGTAGGACCAGAGTGTTGGTTTAAAAACACAAATCCCAGACATTCGATTTTACCAGTGAAGACTCAGGAAACAGATGCTAGAATGAAAACCAACTAGCTCCAAGAGGCAGAGAAAGTACCCAGCTGGCCTTCCTACTCTACCTGTGTCCCAGAAGGGATATTCCCTTTCTCCTCCATTCTGTCTTAAATACTCTTCAACTTAAAAAATCGTTTTTAGAGTTTATTTATGTTTACTCCCAGTAGACTGGCTACCTTTTCTACCTCTGGACTAAGGTTAGCTTTATTTAATTCTTGGATTAAAGGTGTGTGCTAGGGTTTGGTCACACTACAAGTACTATTTATAGTAAACAGAAAGCTCTAGGGTCAATGGCTGAGCCATAGACCACAAATAGAAACAGCTTACAATGTCAGAGTTTACAATATGATCAAATGTCTTGCAGCACCAGAGTCAAGAATAGGTTATGCATACAGTCAATGTGAAGGGCGTCAACCATCTTGTTCAGTGATGCTTCTAGTAACGACTCACTACAATATCTGTGGGTCAGAGGAGCACCACGTTACTGCACAGAATAAGATCTCTAATATCCTTGAGCTGCATACTCAGCCCTCTACGGTGTGTCTTGAAAGCTAGATGAATTTGACATAGTAAGTTTTAAAGAGTAGAATATGAATTAAGGAATATATTTTTCATCTTTGGCAGGGATGATGTAAATTTATTATTCCAGTGGATTTGTTCAAAACATAAAAGTGTATTTAGCACAGAGTGCTTCACTTTCATTTTGTTATTAAATTTTGGAAGCTTGACATGGATATTTCAAGATGATGGTTATGTAATGCACAGACTACAGAAAATTTAACTATTGGATTTCTCTGCAAATGTATGATAAAATAAAATAAAGATAACTATAGAGATTAAGCCTACTTACCCAAAAGAGTGAGTTCTAAATTCCGTTCAGTTTGTAGTCATTTAGGTAAAGTTATGTACCCCATCATCAGTATTTTTTTAAATTTTCACCCATACCAGGTTTTCCTGGTAAACACCCAGTAACCCACAATGTGACATCTCAGAGATATAAGCATTTCTACAACTTTCTTAAATACTTTTCCTAGTTGTCCTTCACCCCCACTCGGCATCTTAAAGTGTACTAGATTTTTAAATAATATTTTATTAATTCCTTTGAGAGGAAAGATGTAATATATACATCCTATTTAAGGCTTAGCACTACCAAGTCTCTTGTTCTCTGCACTTTGACTAGTTATGGGTCTTTATTAATAAACATTTAATTCAAAAAGACACAACTCTGTTGAGAGATGTACTGCTCTATGGGGAGAGCATTCAATAGTTGGGGGTCATTTTAATACTACGTCTATTTAACAGAATAATAGTATAGAGCCAGTTCTCATGGGTAATAGTGATATTGTCCAATATGATGCTAAAACTGTGATTACAAACATGAAGTGATTAAAAACTGACAAATGTCATATATTCTATGATTCCATGAGAGGTCTGAGATTCTGGCAATGGTCTGTTCTTGACTAAATGTTGGTTGCACAGATATATATTCAGAGTGTGGAAATTTGCTATGAATTTACAGTATTTGGCATTTTGTGTGTGCTATCTATTTTTCTCAGTGAAATATGGTTGATTAGAGATGTAGATTAGAAGAAATAGACAGTTTCTATTTTAATGTCAACTTCTCACTAGCCAACCTCAGCTAGACTCCTCTGGGAAGAAAAAAATGACGTAAAAGCACTGGTTCTCTCACCTTTAACTTCAAGTCAATTTAACTTCATGAATACCTGGAGACAAGCTCTAGGTATTGTTAGGTTTTACTAGCTCCTGTTTGTGATAATGACAAATATCATGTTAACTTTTGACCAAACACTATCTATCTCTTAGAAAATAATCCTGACAGACTTCAGATCATAGCTTATGTTTTATAACAGTAAGCCACTCAGAGACCATCCACCCACTTCAAATAACATATTTACTACATATAAACTAATAATTATTATGTTTGTCAAAATCTCACAAATATCATGCCTACTTACAAACATATATGGTTAATATCAAAATGGGTATCTGCATCACTGTTCCTCATGGGTATAAATTACCAACCTGTTTCGTACAGGTGACTGTTATTTGAATGACTGGTCTTCATGGAGTCTGTGTCAGCTGACCTGTGTGAATGGTGAGGATCTTGGCTTTGGTGGAATACAGGTCCGATCCAGAGCAGTGATTATACAAGAACTGGAGAATCAACACCTGTGCCCAGAGCAGATGTTAGAAACAAAATCATGTGATGGTGAGTACTTCAATTTTTTTAATTTATTATTTTATTTATTTATATTTCAAATGTTATCCCCCTACTCGGTCTCCACTCCACAAACTTCCCCCCCATCCCCTCCCCATTACCTCTAAGACAGTGCTCCCCAACCCACCCATCCACTCCTGCCTCACCCTTCTAGCATCTCCCTTCTCTTGGGCATCAAACCTCCACAGGAGCAAGTATATCCCCTCCCATTAGGCCAGACAAGGCAGTCCTCTGCTACAAATGTAGTGGGGGGCCATGGAGCAGCCCATGTATGCTAATTAGTTAGTGGCTTTGTCCCTGGAAACTCTGAGGGGTCCAGTTAGTTGATACTGTTGTTCTTCCTAGAAGATTAAAATCCCCTTCAGCTCCTTCAGCCCTTCCCCTAACTCTTCAACTGGGGTCACCAGACTCAGTCCAATGGTTGGGTGAAAGTATCTTCATTTGTTTCAGTCAGGTGCTGGTAGAGCCTCTCAGGGGACAGCCAGACCAGACTCCTGTCTGCAAGCACATCTTGGCATCAGCAATAGTCTTGGGGTTTGCTGTTTGTACCTGGGATGGATCCCAAGGTGGGGTGTTCTCTGGATGGCCTTTCCTTCAGTCTCTGCTCCATTTTTTGTCCCTGCATTTCCTTTAGACAGGAACAATTCTGTGTTAAAAATTTTTGAGGTGGGTGGGTAACCCCATCCTTCCACTGGAGGCCATGTCTATCTACTGGAGGTGGTCTCTTCAGGTTCTATCTCCCTGCTCTTGGGCATTTCACCTAAGGTCATTTCCATTGGGTCCTGGGAGCCTCCCACATCCATAGTGTTTGGAACGTTCTAGTGATTCCCCACACTGCTGCATATTTCTCTGCATTCTCTAGACCCTCTGGGTTTGTCTCCTGTATTCTCCAATTCCTGATCCTACCCCCCCCTTTTCCTACCCCTCCCCTTTCTGACCAAGGTCCCTCCCTCCTTCTGCCTCTTGTGATTATTTTGTTTCCTGTTCTAAGTGGGACTGAAGCATCCTCACTTGGGCCTTCCTTCTTGTTAAGCTTCATATGTGAATTATGTCATGGATATTTGGAACTGTTTGGCTATTATTCACTTATCAGCATTATTACTGTGCATGTCTTTTTTTTTGTCTGTGTTACCTCTCTTAGGATGATATTTCTAGTTCCATCCATTTGCCTGGAAAATTCATGATGTCCTCATTTTTAATAGTTGAATTGTATTCCATTGTATAAATGAAGTATATTTTCTGTGCCCATTTTTCCCTTTATAGACATCTGAGTTGTTTCTCGCTCCTGGATACTATAAATAAGGCTGCTATGAACATAGTGGAGCATGTGTCCTTGTGGTATGGTAGAGTATCTTTTGGGTATATGCCCACCCAGGAGTGATATGGCTTAGTCTTCAGGTAGAAGTTCCAATTTTCTAAGGAAACACCAGATTGACTTCCAAAGTGGTTGTACCACTTTGTAATTTGAAATAAATTCATTTAGTTCTGTTGAATTTGTGTTGAGTGACTGAATTTGTTAGATTTCTACTTATAGTTGAGAGTTAAAGTCTGAGAGGCTAAGAATATGATTAATGAGTAAAGTGCTAGCCATGCAAGTATGAAGACATGAATTTGAATCTCAAAGATTGTAGGCAAAGTTAGAAGAGTTTCCAGAAGCTTGAGAGCCAGATAGCTGCAAACAAAAACAGACTTTGTCCCAAACAGTGTGGAAAGTTATAACCAATAACCAATGTTATCCTGAAATCTTCATGTATGTGCCTCTAAACTCTACATGTGTGTGTGCATGCATACACACAAACACACACACACACACACACATAATGGGAGAGGGAAAGTGCAAGACTCTGTTTGTTTTTTCATTTTTTATGGGTTATTTTATTTATTTACATTTTAAATGTTATCCCACTTCCCAGTTTCCTCTCTAAAAGCCTCCTATTCCCTCCCCCTTCCCCTGCCTCTATGAGGGTGCTCCCCTACCTACCTGCTCTCACCTCAGTGCATTCCCCTACCCTGGATCATCGAGCTTCCACAGGACAAGGGATAAGGCCATCCTCTGCTTCATATCCAGTTCGAGCCATGGGTTCCTCCATGTGTACTTTTTGGTTGGTGGTTTAGTCCTTGGGAGCTTTGGGGGGTCTGGTTGGTTGATATTGTTGTTCTTCCTATGCAATTGCAAAATTCTTAGCTCCTAAGTCCTTGCCCTAACTTCTTCACTGGGGTCTCTATGCTCAGTCCAATGGTTTCCTGATTACATCCACATCTGTATTGGTCAGGCACTAGCAGAGTCTCTCAGGATACAACTATACCAGGCTCTGTTAAAAAGCACTTCTTGGCATCAGCAATAGTGTCTGGGTTTGGTGTCAGCAGATGGGATGGATCCCTAGGTGGGGCAGTGGCCTTTCTCTGCTCCACTTTTTGTCCCTACATTTCATTTTGACTGGAGGAATTCTGGATTAATATTTTTGAGGTGGGTGGGTGGCCCCATCCCTCAAAAAGGGGCCATGCCTATCCAGTGGATATGGTCTCTACAGGTTCTCTCTCCCCTTTGTTGGGTATTTCAGCTAATATCCTCTCTACTACGTCCTGGGACCCTTTTGGGTCCCCAACATCTGGGACTTTCTAGGGGCTACCACTAGTTCCCCTTCCTCTATTGCTACACATCTACTTTCAAATTCCTGACTTTCTGTAGTTCTCCCACATCTACTCCCATATCTCAACAACCCCCTTTCCTCTCCTCCCAGATCCCTCGCTCCCTCTACCTCCTGAAGATTATCCCCACTCCACCGGAGTAGGACTGTAGCATCCACACTTTGGTGCGATTTTCTTTCTTCTTGGGTTTCATATGACCAGTAAGTTGTACCCTGGGTATTCTGAGCTTTGTTTTGGTTAATATCCACTTATCAGTGAGTACATATCTTGTGTACTGCAATCCCACCAGCAATGGAGGAGTGTTCCTCTTTCTGCACATCCTCACCTGAGTTTTTGATCTTAGCAGGTGTAAGGTGGAATCTCAGGGCTGTTTTGATCTGCATTTCCCTGCAGATTAAGGATGTTGAACATTTCTTTAAGTGTTTCTCAGACATTTGAGATTCCAGTTCAAATGAATTCAGTTGAGAATTCTCTGTTTAGCTCTGTAATCCATTCTTAAAGGGTTATTTGGTTCTCTGGAGTCTAACTTCTTGAGTTCTTTGTATATTTTAAATGTTAGTCCTTTATCAGATGTAGGATTGGTAAAGATCTTTCCCCAATCTGTGGATTGCCATTTTGTCTTATTGACAGTGTTCTCTACCTTACACAGCTTTTCAATTTTATGAGGTCCCATTTGTCAATTCTTGATCTTAGAGCATAAGCCATTGATGTGCTATTCAGGACATATTCCCCTGTGCCAATGTGCTCGAGGTTCTTTCCCACTTTCTCTTCTATTAGATTTGTCATATCTTGTTTTATGTGATAGTTCTTGAAAAATCAGGGAAACAACACACCTTACAATAGTCACAAATAATATGAAATGTCTTGGCGTGACTCTAACCAAGCAAGTGAAAGATCTGTATGGCAAGAACTTCAAGTCTCTAAAGAAAGAAATTGAAGAAGACCTCGGAAGATGGAAAGATCTCCCATGCTTATGGATTGGCCGGATTAACATAGTAAAAAGCCATCTACAAAATGCAACCTCCATCAAAATTCCAATTCAATTCTTCACAGAGAGAAAGAGCAACTTTATCTGGAATAACAAAAAACAAAAACAAAAAACAAAACAAAAAAAAACAAAATAGGATATAAAAAACCATTCTGAACAATAAGAGAACTGCTGGGGGAATCACCATCCCTGACCTCAAGCTATACTACAGAGCAATAGTGATTAAAAAAATACATCATGGTATTGTTACAGAGACAGGCAAGGAGAACAATGGAATAGAATTGAAGACCCAGAAATGAACCCACATACTGTTGGCCACTTGATTTTTGACAAAGGAGTCAAAACCATCTAGTGGAAAAAAGCATTTTTCAACAAATGGTGCTGGTTCAACTGGTGGTCAGCATATAGAAGAATGAAAATTGACCCATTCTTATCTTCTTAAACAAAGCTCAAGTCCAAGTACATCAAGGACTTCCATATAATGACTCATGCTTTAAAATGTGGAATATTATTTTAAAAAATGTCTCCTAACTTTAAAAATCTAAGAAGTCTAAGATAATTATGAGCATTGAGTGTGCATTTATACCAACAATGAACAAACATAAATTTAATGTTTTTCATTTGTTTAAAACAAATGACAAAAGTGGATAGAACGGCAAAAGCACAGTAAAATTAGACTCTTTAATGTGGTCTTAGAAAATGATAAATTAATTCATTGGTGAGAATTAGAAATTTTAACTTCACAATAATTAGATATAGAGCATCATAGACATACATGTTCATGTTTCTTTTATGTATATACATATACGGAACTATTTCCTCAATATTTGCATCAAATTCCATATCCAAAACTTCAGTGCATTACAATTTCACAGTTTGGAGCATGGTGGTATCTTGATAACAATAAAAGTCTTGGTATCTAGTGGTAAATTTAAGGCTCAAATTCTTAGCTTTGTTCTGTAATAGTTAAGAAATGTAATACATAACATACACTAAGTAGTATAGAAAATGTCACCTTACATTGAAAACTGGAAGAGGAGACCTAGGATGCTGAGAAAATATAGAACAAAAACTAATGAACCAGATGATTTAACCTAAGAATTGATTAAAATTCTCAACCCTATCAATATAATCTTCCCAATTTACCAATCACATAAAATATTTCCAATTCCTGGGACAGAGCAGGCAAAGAAGTACTGAAGCTCGAAATTTGCAATTAATTAAATAAATCCCAGGGCAGGGAACAGAATTGTTAATACAAAATGACAGTGAAACAAAATTAGAAATCAGTGTCACAACTGCAGAAGAAACCCTCTCGTACACACACAAATAAAACCTGGAAAGCACGCAGATGGTTAACCACTGTCGGGAGTTATGTAGAGTGGAGAAAGAAGTGTTTGGGGGAGAAATAAAGGTCTCATATGGTTACATATGTGGAAAAGAGCAAAGATAGGCTGTATTTTCAAATCACGAAATTTGTTTTGTAATAGGAAGCAGACATTCAAGGATAATAATAAAAGAAAAAAGAGACCATGAGCTTGAGAAAGAGTGGGAGGAAGGGGACATGGACGGAGAGGGATAACAGAAATGATGTAATTGTATTTTGATTAAATTTTAAAAGCCAGAAAAAATTAAGTAAGATGCAGCCTGTGTGGATAGATCCACACTGAATGAGGCAGCAAAAGTAGACACTCAGCAGAAATCATAGTGTGTTCGTATGACAACGTAATGAAATGAACGGTTCACAGCAAATTGGTTAAGGAGAAGAAGAGTGAATGTTGCATCTCTACAAACAGAAAATGATTTTGAAATTATAATTCAACAAAAAAGTCTTATTAGCAAACACAAAAATGCAAATGATGTTGTTCAAAATGTAATAACTTAGCAACAGTAACAGAAAAGCTATGGCACGGATTCCATAACCCCTGAAAGTGGAAATGTGTGAATTTTATAGTTGCATAGAATACAGTCTAAAATGTGAATGGGTACCTATATACAAAAATAAAAATCCGTGAGCCAAACCTGGGAGCAAATGTTCACATTAATTCACTTTATTAGTTGAGGGTTAGGTGAAAGCTTAGAAACATGATTTTTTTAA
Organism: Rattus rattus; assembly: GCF_011064425.1. Taxonomy (NCBI): domain Eukaryota; kingdom Metazoa; phylum Chordata; class Mammalia; order Rodentia; family Muridae; genus Rattus; species Rattus rattus. The sequence goes on from NC_046159.1 coordinate 126,490,397, forward strand.
ACTAACATATTAGTTAGAAATTAGCCTTTCTTTACCAGCAGAATTCAATAATAAAATTTTAACTAGAAAAAACTATGCTTGAGCGATAACTTAATCTATCAATAGTGGCGTAAGATATCTATTGAAAAGTTATGAACCCTAACTGAAATGCATAAAGCACACAAATATTGGTACAATAGACCATTTTCATGAACGAGAGGTGCCAATGCCTTAATATGAATTGTACCTATACTTACCTATAAATTCCATGTGATTTGAACAGGCTATTAAGACAATCTGAGAAGTAGATCCTAAGACTAATTTGGGGATATTAAAGACAAACTGAGGTAAGACATTTTTTTAAAAACACAATGATGAGGAGAGGTCAGGAGATGTGCATAGATGTTTATTATGACTGACTATAAATACTGATATTTAGGCATAATGACTTACCAATAATGAAGAATCACTCTAGTAGGATAGGATAGAGATTTTTAGAGCAAATCTAGGCTTTCTGCCAAATATGTGGTAGAACAGGGAACAGGCACATTCACTCTGCGAGACATTAAGACAGCCTGGGCTTCTTTGATGATCACTCCTTAAAATTAACAACTTCCCATTTCAATGAGTAAAGGCATGGGTGTCAATAAGAAAAAAAAAAACATGACTGAAATAGTAACAAGTCAGCCCTATCAGAGGAAATCCAAAACATTCTTTAAACTATTTGGTAATTTTAGTTATCAAAGAATTTATTTTATTAAGATAAAACAGATTTTTACACACTCAAGACTGGTTAAAAATAAATTAAGTTTTTATTCTAAGTCATCCTGACTGTGTAGAGCAACCAACCTACTACAGTTGAGCATTTAAATGTTTACCTTGTAGTAGAAAAGATGAAGAATATTTAGCAAAGTTCCATTGTCTACAGTTATACCAGAGATTGCTCTCCTTAATATTTATATTTTAAAGCAACAATATATTTGCCAATTGTTAGCCATAAGGCATTTTAATGATTTAAAATAACATGACCAAAAAACACAATAAATTGTAATATCTGATACAATGTAATTCTTTGTGGTAGTTAAAAAAATTGACTATATCTACATTAAAAAAATCACATGCAGACAGTTTATCTGTTATAACAATAAGCTCCCAATTATATATAAAATATGATATACTAATAACTAATTCTGAGTAAAATATTAATTTTATTAATTAATAGTAAATAAAATATGCATCTGTGTATTTATAATAAAAGACTAAAACCAAGATAGAAAGTCATGCATCTGCTTTAGAATGATGTGCATGGGCTGGGACATTAGGAGATGGCACCAGGAAATGCTGTTACACAATAATAAGTCCTTGACTCATTTATTGATCAGTAAGCAAATGAAAATCTAAGGTAAGTATGCCCAAATGGTAGCATTTTGTTAGAAGGATATGATATATCAGTTGAATATATTTTTACAGTTAATTATTCTCTGAATTTGTCTATATGTTCCATATTCCATAATATTAAAAAAACCCAAACTGTAAAACTTTAGCTATAAACCATGAATTAAATTACACATCCAGGGTCCGACCAGGTGGCAGACTAGATGTGACACACTGGTGGGGACTTAGGTTGATAACTGCAGTTTTATCAAATTTGTTTTGCAACTTCCCAGCAACCCATTGACATTGTGACCCTTAGCAGGAGACTTTGCATCACCTTAAAGCTTTCATGCACACATTAGTAACTCTCTCTCATGGTGGTTCTGAGTAATGTCACCTCAACGCTTGCTCTATGCCTGCAGATGGACAATGCTATGAATACAAGTGGATGGCAAGTGCTTGGAAGGGCTCTTCTCGAACAGTCTGGTGTCAAAGGTCAGATGGTGTAAATGTAACAGGTAAAACACTGGCATCTTGGTTTTCCTGAATATATTCCTGTAATATATAATGCAGTCGAAAACTGAAGGAACTTCAGTTATTAACACATTGTTGGAATCAAGAAATGTATGGTATATACATGTCTGGTGACTGGTGCTAAATTATTTTATTTTAAAATATTAAAATTTCTCAAGTTCTCTCTTTACTATCCCCTTTGGATGCTACCTTCAGATTATATTTAATTGACATATCACCTAACTCTAATAAATTAATATAAGTAATTTCCTAATTTTTCCACTAGGGAATTTACATATTAACAAATTGATAATTTGAAATGATAATTATTCCATTCACTACTTCTGCTTTCGTGCTTTTAGGATGATACAGAGCAATGGAGTATGCATATATAAATATAATCTACTGAAATTAGCAAATCTACTATTAAGATTTATTAAGGTTTGTCGATAAATCCAGGAAAAAAGAAAAGAAATTCCAGGTTGAGTATATATTGCATGCACTGAAAATTCCATGAAAACAACTCAAGGTCAGAAGCATAATTCTACTTTAGACACATAAATGCATTTTAAAACATGTTTCCATAATTATCATTTTAACATAATTCAGTTGTCCCGAATCTCCACTTAAGAGTCAGAACGAGTATTGACTGTCAGCTGCCCAGGGCATATGCCAGCTTAGGACTCTTGTTTCAACTCTTTTACAAGAAAAACCAAGTCATATGCATCAGGGTGCCCCTGAATAAAGTCCACTTGTGATTTCACTTTCATATATATTGTGAGATCATAGGACCCGCCAGGATCAATGCACTTCTTGGAAAACATCAACTTTTATATTGAGTTTCAAGTGACCCAGATCTATTGAAACCTAATTACTTACTTCCTCTCTAAGAAAGCCAGAAGAGAATGTCAAATTATATTCTTATGAAGACAGAGTTGTGTGGGACTAAAAGCTGTACCAAGAAGCCTTTGATAATAGCATCTCCCAGTGGACATATAATATGAAATAGAAAAAACACCTACCAGGAAACTCTTTGCTATCTCAAGAATATTATTTGGGGAAGAAAAACAGTCAGCCGGAACTCCATTCTAAGCAGAGTGGATAATAAGGGCAGAGACAAGACAGGTGTTAGAAATGCCATTCACTTAACTCAGATCCTAGAAATGAATATACATCAGTCTGTAAGTGATTCTGAAGGAACTTAATAGTTTCCTAAAAGGTTCTATTTGATTGAAGATTTTTTTCAAAAACAGAAGCAAATAATATGTATTTGCCCTTTTCTTATAATACAATTATTTTCCTACTGCAAATGAGATGATTCACTTAATGCAAAGCTAAATGAAAATTTAAAGACTGACTGATCCCTATAAATCACATTTTAAATTTCTTTTTAATACAACAAAGTCTGTATAGGATTATTTTTTTTTCTCTGTTGCCATGAAACCAGTATGTAAATGACCTATGACAAACCCTAAATGCATTCTTCCTCCACCATTCAGATGACTTCCTCTAGGAAAACAAAAGTAAAGTCCATTACCTATATAAATCAATAGATTTACTTATAAATTGTCATTATAAGGAAGCCATGTGACAACTTTCTTTTCAAATATTTGATGGTAGTTAACACAGTCACTAACCTGCACTTGTTTCACTATTATATTTATTTTGTTGCATGTTTTAAAATGTATGAATGAATGATGAATGAATGAATGAACACTTTAAAAAGTATTTATAAGATTAGATTCTGGGAACCTTTGAGTCCAAAAGACAATGAACTCAATGAATAAAGAAAAGTATTGTTTTGGCTAAAGTTGTGCTGCATTGAGTAAATATAGTTTGAAACCAATAGTCCCAATTTGTCACCAGTATTGCTTCTTTAGGGTAACTGTCTCCATCTTCAAAACTGTGGTAACATCCAATTCACAGTTTGTATTGCACGTGAGAAATAAATTGGGGGGATTAATTTCAATGAGAAGTTGGAAAATAGTGTAAGCAGAAGACTTCCCAGCATCCACAAAATATCTGGAAGTAACAAGAATAGTGATTTTTTTCAAAAATAAATAAGCACTATAATAAACCCATTTGTATAATGGTCAAACAAATTGTAAATTTACTTCAAGGGTTGTGCAAACTACCATTTTGAGTAGCCAAAAAAGATATTTAACTATAGAATAAAATTCAATCTGTTTTGTTTATAATTGCTGGTCTTGGCTTGAAGAAATAGGTTAAATGCCCTATTTTATTCCAGCTACTGTTGGAAATAGGTTATATGAAACTAGTGTTTCAAATATAGCAGCTACAAAATCAGCCTCTTGGCGATATGTCTTGGACACTTGTGAAGTACAAGCCATAGTGCTGTTATCTGGGTAAAAAGTCCAACGTTTCCAATAAAATTGTTAGCCAACCATTTCACGAATACAGTACTTCCTGGAATTTCGAAAGGGATTCAAACTTCAAAGATAAGTGTGTTTGTTAAAATGTGGTTTTCTGTTCTGCAGGAGGCTGCTTGGTGGTGAGCCAGCCTGATGCTGACAGGTCTTGTAACCCACCCTGTAGTCAACCCCACTCATACTGTAGTGAGGTATGTACACATTCATTCAAAGGGACAAGCCACTTCTGTCATCCCACTGTCTCTGGTACAGCCCCTTCCCCCGGTCTCCAAAGAGCCATGACTGGAGGAAGAAACCATTGATTTCAAACCATCCCTTTTTTGTTTTAATTTAGTTGAGCAGTTCTCAATGCACTTGACTTATTTACCTTTAGAAAGACTTAGTATGGACCTTCCTTGGTTAGCCAACTCCTATTTTATGATTACTTATTTATATGCTTGATGTGTTTAATTTTTTTCCCATCCTCCCTTACCCTCCTTCTATGAGGGTACTCCCTGACCTACCCAACCAGTCCTGCCTCATTTCCCTAGCATTCCTCTACACCAGGGCATCAAGCCTTCACAGGCCCAAGGACCTCCCCTCCCATTGATGCCATCCTCTCTGCTACATACGAGGCTGGAGCCATGGGTCCCTAAATGTGTACTCTTTGGTTGGTGGTTTAGTCCCTGGGAGTTCTGGGGGGGCGGGGGGAGGTCTGGCTGGTTGATACTGTTGCTCTTCCTATAGGGTTGCCAACCCCTTCAGCTCCTTCAGTCCTTCCCCTAATTTTTCCACTGGGCCCCCTATGATCAGAACAATGGTTGGCTGCAAACATCCTCCTCTGTATTGGTCAGGATCTGGAAGAGCCTCTCAGAAGACAGATGTATGAGGGTCCTGTCAGCAAGCACTTCTTTGTCTGGGTTTGGTGTCTATGTGTGGGATGGATCCCGTGGTGGGGCAGTCTCTAGATGACCTTTCCTTCAGTTTCTGCTCCACTCTTTGTTGCTGTATTTCCTTTAGACAGGAGAAATTTTGAGATGTAGTTGTGGCCATTTTCTCATATACTCATCTCCTTCATGGAACTTTATTTTCAATTAAAATTCTTATTTTTTATAATTCAAACAAAAGATCCAAAACAAAAAATATAGGCAATAGCTTCGGGTTGCAGCCTACCTAAATAGTGGTAATTAAAGATGCCCTTTATCTGTTCTTTGACTCAAAAAAAAAAGAAAGAAAGAAAGAAAGAAAGGAAGGAAGGAAGGAAGGAAGGAAGGAAGGAAGGAAGAAAAATTTAGCATAGGGCGGCAGAGTTAATGTAGCTAAGGCAGAAATTACATGCAGTAAATTCTCTTAAAAATGCTTCCTAATGCTGTTTTCTCTGAGTAAGCTTGGTTATCCTTTCCAAGATCCCTTGTGTGAGTACTGTAACCCTCCCTGATCTCCTGCAGATGAAGGCATGCCGCTGTGAAGAAGGGTACACTGAAGTCATGTCCTCTAATAGCACCCTTGAGCAATGCACACTTATCCCTGTGGTGGTGATTCCCACTGTGGAAGATAAAAGAGATGTGAAAACCAGTCGGGCAGTTCACCCAACGCAACCCTCCAGTAACCCAGCAGGACGGGGCAGGACATGGTTTCTACAGCCATTTGGGCCAGGTGAAGCAGCCAGACACTGAACGCAACATTATTTTTTACTTAGACATTCCACCAATATCCCAGTATATTTTTTAAATAACCAAGAATGTTTCAAATAAATGATTATTTCTTAATCCATGGACTCATTTTTAACATTGCAGCTATCTTTATGTCTTTTTATTTTTATTGTGAACACAAGTACCCAGGTCTGAATTCATAGAAATGAAACTACTTTCTACAACAACAACAACAACAACAAAAAAATAGTACTGATATTACTTATCTCAAACCCAGTCCTAAAGTTGTAAATATAATAAATACACACTGAATAAAATGATGTCATAATGAAAATAATTAGAAAAATATGTCGCCACTTACAACAGAGATAAATAAGAATATAAAGGCATTTCGAGTTTTCAGTATAATCACACAGAGTGGCTGGAATGAGCCATGAGAAATGCAGATCCATGCTAGGAGCGCTCAGCTGCTAGGACAGTAAACAGCAATGTCCAAGTTAATGTTCCCAGTTCCCTTAGAGTCCATACTAGGGCCAAATAGAGAGAGGCAGTGATGGAGTCTTCCTTGCTTGATGGAATGACCCTTAGAGGCTGACTAGGCCATTGTCGTATTACAACAGATACTCTTAGTTTATCAATGATTGAACTTGAACCCAATGCAGGAATAAGCCTGCAAGCTTGAAGAAGTGCTGCTCTCGACTTTTCACTCTTTCTCTTCCTAACTCGGATAGAACGTGCTGTCTCTAGGTACAGAAAATGTCCTACTATTGCTCTATGAGCAACACATATTCTGCCTCATTCCCTCCCACCATGGAGGAATTTCATATAAATCCAGCCATCACCAACTTTATACTTACATCAGAAACACAAGAAATAAAGAAAGAAATTTGCATAGTTACCATGCCTCGATTTGTGGCCATTAAGTAAAAACATTTTCCTTTTAAAAGAACCAAAATTGAACTTTAAGGTGTTTTAAATATCTGGGTGATTGCCATTATCCATAATCACTCCTTTTATTAGATTCTTAGGTGAACATACAATTGAGTTTGAAAAGCAGATTTGTCTGTGAAAATGTAAGAACGTCTCCATTTCAAGTCAGGAGACCAAATTGCCCTTAGCAACTTGGATCTTATCTAAAAACCCAACCAGCTCTCCACAAATGAGAACATCTCTTTTCAAGTTAAATAATTCTCTCCACTTTGTTTAATAATTTCCCCAAACATTTTGAATATTGGTTAAATAATTTTCACAGAAAAGATACTAGTAATAGAATAGCTCCTTTGATTCTAAACTCAATACAAAAAGAGGAAAGAAAAGAGATGGGAAGAAAAGGAAAGGAAAAGGAAAAACCACTTTTTAAATGTACAGGTTTAAAAGAAACTAATGCATAGATTAGTCGTACTTATTTCCAGCAAATGAGCAAATGATAAACGAAACATCTAGTACTCATTATATTTGATGCTTTTCAAATATTGGATAAGTCTCCATGGGGTGATTTTTGTGTACATCTAATTTTCATACATCTTACCATATTGTGATATGAATATTGCCCACCTACTCATGTGTACATATTGCCTGCATACTTCCATGTCAGCTCCAGACAATGTATGCTAATGTTAGCATCAAAGTAAGAAGGCAACATCATCCTGAGCAACACGTTTGAAGTTTACTTAGAGCACAATACTTCAGGGACAAAGAAGCCCAAACTCAACTAGAATCGTGCCTATCACAGTGATTGCACATCCCAGGAGGATTAGAAAAGAAACATTCAAAAGTCCTTAGCTCTGTTATTTCTATGTGATTATCTCCGCAAAGTCTCTGATTGCCTAAGCACACTCTAAGAATAGACGAGATAAAAGATTGTAATGGCCAAACCGAAAAAGTTAATATGTTACAAAACTGTTAAAACAAAAGTGAATGGTCAAATATGCATCTGCATTGAGTCAGAGTTTTATGACTTTTTCAAAAGCTGCATTGTTTTTCACCTTTTTAAATATTTTCTATGCCCTTCCTGCAGCAGGTGGAGAAGCCAAAGCATATGAGCATAGAGTAATACACATGCTGGGCTTGAGGTGGGATGTCATGTAAAGAAACCAAACAGGAACTCAGCATCTGAATGCAAACACCACTTGTTGCTTTTCAACTCTTTCCATTGCTAATGCCCCTTGAATGCAGCCTAACCCCCATTAGCTGCTTGACATTAGTGGTAACTGTTCTGGGGAAGAATGAGTTGAGTATTGAAGAGACCTGATCATGAGTAACTTCTCATGAGCCAAGGTATCATGAGCCTGTCATATATCATCCAGACTAATGTAAACTAATAACTAATATCTTTTCTTCTTAGATGGGAGACTAAAGACCTGGGTTTATGGTGTCGCAGCTGGGGCATTTGTGCTGTTAGTCTTCATTGTCTCCATGATTTACCTAGCGTGGTGAGTGTTTAAATATTTCAGAATCTTAAGGGAGATGTAAGATGGTTATTTCAAAGAAAATTCTCTCAGTTGCTAGTAACGCAGGGACCGACCTGTGTGTGAAATGCATGTGCTGCATTCACTCCATTCACACAAACACAAATTAAAAAAAAATAAACTTTAATATTAGAAAACCTAAAAATCTATCTACCATATCTAATTGTGGAAATGAGTCGGGACTGTTCTAGGTCATTCTTTCAAAATTTTTCTCATGAAGAAATGCCATGGGGATGGAGATATATAGATAGATAGATAGATAGATAGATAGATAGATAGATAGATAGATATAGATATAGATATAGATATAGATACAAACTCTTTCTTAGAGGAAAATGTTATGATGATTCTTCATCTTATTTAACTGTATTTGTAAATGTGCATTTTTAATAAAAGTTCTAAGACAAACCAAAAATATACTATACCATCACTTCTATTGTGTCAACTAAGAAATTGGAGAATTTGGCTTTTTATAAAAGAGTTAAATACCGGAAGACACCTTCTCAGAATGTAACGCTCAAAGAGATTGTTGTATTCTAAAAGGCACTGGGAAACGTAGGTGGGCAATTTAGATCTACTGTTTTGTTTTGCTTTGCTCTTTTATTTAAAACAACATTTAAAATGAAAGACTGACTTTTTTTCAAATTTTCCTGAATTTCCTACAGCAAAAAGCCAAAGAAACCCCAAAGAAGGCAGAACAACCGCCTCAAACCTTTAACCTTAGCATATGATGGAGATGCGGACATGTAACGTTGACCATTCCTGGACACAACCAGAATTGGCCTTTTCCCTTTATAGTAGGCATCCAGAGGCCAGAGTGCCAGTATTCAAATTCTGAATTATAATTAACCGTAACTGTTAAGAACACCATCATTAGGAAAAAAAGAGAAAACCCTACTCCCTCTGGGAATATTGAAGACAGTACCACTGGCATGTAGAGTCAGCCCTGAGGATTCTAAGAGATGCAGTGGATTGCATGCTGTGTCCTGAGAGTTTTGTGGCACCTTTTCTGAAATCTACCCAATTGCAAAAACAAAAAACAAACAAACAAATACAACCACTTTGATCTCTAAAATATAGTGAGGACATTGGCCAACTGGGAAGCCAGATGCAAGACCGCTTACAACACTAACCCACAGAACTTTCTAGCATGAAGAGTCCATACTGAAGGCTTTACAGTTCTACTCTTAACCATTACAACATGTATACTCGATCGAATGACTCACATTATGATGTCATCTTATATACTCGTTAATAAGCCACATTTAACAGTGAAGAAGATGTAAGGTCTATGCTAAGCGGGAAACCCATTGAACAACTTAGCAAGTTCGTGGTCGATGGTAGCTTTTATTGGCCTTCATTCTAGAGACAAACTCTTTTATAAGACTTTACTCTTGTCTCTCTCTAATGTGTGAAGGCTGGACAGGTACTAGTCTTAGAAGAAGGGGTCCTGGAGTTTGGTATTTTATAGTGGTTATTGTCTGGGAAACAAATATGCCTGTGTTAATACATTTCTACTTTCCCTAATTTCACACTGGTTGCCTACATCTTTTTTGCTACATGGAAGGCACATTTTGCACTATATTAGTGCAGCAAGATAGGCACTCAACCAGTATTGCCATAGAAACTGCCTCTTTTCATATGGGATGAAGACATCTGTGCCAAGAGTGCTGTGGAGACATTTGCAAGCTTTTGCCCTCTGAAGAGAAATAGTTCAGTCTTGATGGTATTGGGATCAAATCTGCTATTATACCTGCTGTCTACACTCTTCCTTCTTGCTACAGCCATCATGAAATTGACAACACGGCAATAATTCAAGTGTTGAAGTCCCTAACCCCCCAACCTCCAAAACGTAGAACCCCTTGGTTGGGTTGCAGTTGCTCTTGGGAAGCTGTTTATGACAAGATTTATATATTTGTTATCTTTGTTTAAAAAAAGAAGAAGAAAAGCAAAGAAAAATGGACTGGTTGTCTTCATAATTTTGAGTAGATGGAGAAAATAGTGTATCAATGATTTTTCTAACAAAAGGAAATCAAAATTATTTGTTAGCTTCCCTGTCTTCCTGATTTGCTTTTCCAGTGTGAGGTAGGCATTCAGTCTTACAGGCTGTATTACATAGTCATGACCTTTTGTCCTTCTCATGGTTGAACTCTGAATTGGTGTGATTTATTAAAATATAAAATTTAAGAAAAGAAGAGTGGATGATCTTGTTCAGGGCTTGCTTAAACATCTAGAGCAACGGTCATAAGCCTTTAATGCAAAAGACCAAACAGGAAATGTTTTCAGTCAGCTCTTTAGTTCAATTCAGAACGCCGCCACTGTGCAATGCTTCCAGGGAAGTCAGCTGGAAAATAGTGTTTTCCGAGAGAATTTTCTTTCCTCAAGAAGCTAGCCAGCTACATTTACATGTCTTAGTTTGCTGACCTGCCTTACACTCTAGCTGTGGTTTAGAGCCAGCTCTATATTAGCATCTAGTCACTTACTCTGTCTATTGAGTGTGTTTAATTTCACAGGTGACAATTCATAGTCATTAACTTAGAGTTGTTGGGAAATCAGCTCTGGGTTCACTGATGAAACCCGGGAAATGCCACCGTGGAATATAGTTCACCTCTTTCTCTGAAAAGGAAAGCTAGTCTGTGTTGTGAAAAGGCACTTACATACTTCTGGAAATAACTAGTACAATTAGCCTCTGATAGTCTTTTAAACACAGTAAACACGTGATTTTATTTATTTCATTTTATTATTTTATTTTTTAATCTGAAACATGTCTGTATCGCTGGAGCTGTGGTTTTGTTGGTGAGGTATTTGCCTTCAAAGGCTGTGTTTGAGCTCCCTCTGCTGTCCATTAGGACAGCTTTTCCTGCCAAGATTAAAAATGAACTCTGAATAAGAGGATGTTGTAATCTCCCAAATGAAAAATCTTTATATACAATTCAATATGAACACAATGATTCTTACTTATGCCAAATGTAATGCAGTAAGAGATTATGTCATTTCAAAGAGAACAGGATAGCCAAGGATTTAATTGAGGTAAAGCATTAAAGAGGAAGGAAAATAATATTGATATTCTGAAACTGTAATAGTTTGCACACACACACTCAATATCGGTCTCCAAATCTTCGAGTTGAGCTCTTTGAATAAACAAACGCAGTCTGTCCAAAGAGGTTGAATCACAATCTCTGTGGTTAGCTGAAAATTTTTAACAGTCTGGTGAAGTGTGGGCAACACCTAGCCATCGTGAGATAGGAAATAAAATAAGACTTTTTTAACCCATGCTACACTTGAAGTATTTTATAAAATGTGATTAATTATGACAGCAAATCAATACTCTCCTACATAGGTAATCAAATCAATTAAGAAATCAAACATTGAAAAATGTTGTGGAGATGGAAATGTTTATGAATAACTAATATTAAAATACTATTATCATGTTGGAGAGACATTTGATATCATCATTAGGATAAATGAATACTGTGTGGCCTATTGTTAGAAAGGTGGAAAAGGATTTATTCACTTGGATAATTAGGGCAAATGGGAGGTTATCGTATTCATGTACAGATCACTGTATTGAGTTTATAGGGAAATAAATACTGGAATTTTCCCAGAACTTTACTCCCAGGAGGGAAATGGTGGAAACCTGTTTGATGATCCCTTTTCTTTTCCAAAGCTGTCTGTGGGCAGGAAGAAAAGAATGAGGCAGAAAGGGAGGGAAAGGAGGAGAGAGATGGACGAAGGAAGAAAGGAAGGGAGATTCTCTACTTGATTTTAAAGAGAATGAACAAACGCAGATGTTTATAAAAATTTGGTGGATTGTCCTAGGAAAAGTCGCAGGGCTGATCCCCCCACCCCCGAAAGGGACGGATTTGCCTTTCCACTGGTGCCTGTCCAATACACTGACTATAATAAAGGCTCTATTTCCAAGCCCACATTCTTTTGAATGTAGCTTAAGCTAATTGAAAAGGAGCATGTGAAAGCATGACTTTAAGTTATCTAATCAAGCACAGATTACTTATCACAAGGCATATTTATTAAGTTATACGTGGAGGACATTTTTCAGAGCACTTAAAATTTATTAAGTTATACGTGGAGGACATTTTTCAGAGCACTTAAAATTAATAATGGCAAAAAAAATTAATAATGGCTCTTGTATACCCAGGTCACTGAGACATCTAAGAGAAGAAGAGCATGCTTTGTGAGAGCTACTTGCACTGGAACACGTCACTATCGATTCTTTAGACGTGTGCTTAGAACTTTTCCACAGGAACTCAGAGTGTCAGGATATGCTGTGAAGAGTAGCAATGCTCACTGTGGCTTAATCAGACTGTTAGGCTCCTAAGTATTTCAAGATGAAGCCATTGGTTATAAAGGAGGAGAGAAGCTCTTCCCATACACTTGTTCACTTCCTCTAGTTACTCTATCCTTGGTCCTGGGTGACACTTTTCTCCACCTCACCTCTCCAATTCTCCTCTGTTTATTATAGCCTTGTCTGCCTTGCTGCAAACCACCCTCCACTAAACATGCCCAAAAATTTATAAAGAAAAGTGCAGCATAATTATTAACCCAACATTATTATAGCCTAGCCAGACGATAAACCTGGAAATATGTGAAGCAAGCAACCTTGCCAGTGGCAAAAACCAACTTTAACTATTTTAGCTAGCTGTCTGTTTTATTGTTATTTTATAGTTATTTTGGCTTCCTTTTCTTTCTATAGAAGATAATTTATGTTTTATCTAATTCTGATCTCAATAAGCTCCCTGGATATTTTTCTATAAACTCTTTGTATTTATTTTTAAAAGTAAGCATTTAGATTCCCTTTCTGGTACATTTTCCTGCCTGTTTTTCTTCACAAAAACTTGAGGAAATCAGGATCAATCACTGTAAGATATAACTATTCCTACTGAAATAAAACCATCCGTTAGAATATAAATATTTTTATTTGAATGGAATACACTTGTCAAAGCAATGACTAAGGAATAAAGAAGAGTCACACACATGACATGTCAAAGGAAAACTAAAAATAAAGTCCTTGGTATGAAAATGTCAACTCTTGTACTTACATTGCTATTAGCCGATATCCTCTTATTTCCCGACTTTCATTTAAAATCTTTATTCACGTACCACCTTACATATCAGCCCAAAAGCCTGTATCTATCAGTAGTGAACAGAAAAGAGAACCTATTTCTAGGGAGATTTAGAGTCAGAATCGGTTTTGCAGAATCATGCTTGCTGAATGTGCTGGAGTCTTGTTATCTGTAAGTGTCTCCTAGTTCAAATGTCTTTTGTCCAATTCCCCTTGTAAGACTGAGGAGGAGGCAGGCCAGGAGCCCCTCGACAAGTCTATAAGAATCCTGCAGAGCATCCCTGGGCCTCTGAGTCTAGTTTGGGCTTGAGAACAGAATCTCCCTGCTCCTAACGTGATAATCCCCCCTGGTCCTTCCCTCCGATGTCCTGGCTGTTGTCCACAGGAGGTGTGGACACAACATGTGACTTCTTTGTCTTTTTTGTTTGTTTGTTTGTTTGTTTGCTTGTTTTTTTTTTATCAACTAGATACTTTGCAGTGTGATAAGAAAGTGTGCAGCCGCTCCTTTTTAACGGAGATAGTGGGAAGTGGGTATCTACAATATTAAATGAATAAAACAAATGTTAAACAAATAGTGTTAAATTTTCATTTTTTTATTCTGCTCCGTCAAGACAGATCATAAACCTGGAAATGTCTAAAGCAAGCAACCTTTCCAGTGGGCGAAAACCTACTCTACTTACACTCTAAATGGCTATAAGTTTTATTGTTCTGTTTTGTAGTTGTTTGGGGTTCCTTTTCTTTCTATAGGTAACAATTTATGTTTTATCTGTTCGTGAGCCTCAGTAAGCCCACTGGCTATTTCTTTTACTATCTGTTTGCTGTTTTTCTTTAAACACTTAGATTTGTTTTCTGGTACTTTTTCCGCCCCATTTTTATTCACAGAAATTTGAAGCTATCAGTATCTACGACTGTAAAATTTAATTTTATCAAATTCATAATCTATTGTTCTTTAAATTGTATTGCTCTCAGTGAGCACTCTTTTGTTAATTTATCTACCTGAATATTTATTTTGTTGGAGTAAGGAGGTAACTGTCCGTGTGAATCTTTTGTTAATATTACTTTGTAAATGGTGTAATGTAATTTATTTTAAATTATGTATACTTCTTTTGTAATGCACAAAATATCTATGTACGGGGAACTGCAGATTGGCTAAAACTGTCACTAAGCTGACGCAGCTGATGTGGACGGCGTGTGGAGATGTAATGTGCTTTTCTACATTTTCATATGGGTTATTTGTAAATATCTATATTGCTGACAGACATAAATCCAGAAGTCATTTTCATTCTAATTGTGTGTGGCTCTGTACTTTGTTTGTGCCGTCTACTTCTTAGGTGTGGATAAAAATACTTATGTGGTGAGTATCCACGTCCTACCCTTCTTTATTTTATTTTTGTCATCTCTTTACAATTTTAATACAGAAAGTTTGGGAAGTTCAGATTTCTCTTTAAAGTCAGCTGTTGAGCCAGCTGAGACCAGGTGACTTTCATGGTCCCCAGACCCCTGTGTATTTGGTCAGCTAACAGGACACTGGCAGAGGATGGGTGATTAGGACACCACAAAAAAAAAACAGCTCTTCCTGCTTCACAGACTAATCCTGTGTCTGTCCATAAAAACCCAAACCTAAGAGGCTAGGTGCATTTTCTGTGTGCTGCGTACTTCCTATGTAGGTCACTTGCCTTGCCTCTCTGATGTGCTAGTCTCAGATGTCACACCCCTTACTACCTCTCTCTTTATATATCACTTCACTTTATATATATATATATATATATATATATATATATATATATCTTCACTTTATATATCAGCCCCTTGCTTCCTGCCAGAAGTTTGCTATGACTGTAATCTCTCTACCCTCACACTTTCTTTACTTTGCTTTAATCAATGTTTCCTAAGTTCCTTTATTTGCTTATTTTCTTTTTACTTTGCTTGTTGGTGCCCCACCTCCACTTCTACACGTGGGAGAAGACAGTTACTTATCTGTTTTAACTCTTGCTTGGAATGATGATCAACACACAGTGAAAATAATAAATTAATGAATACCTGATTGATGAAAGGAAAAAGAATAGTGAGCTGCTAAGCCAACAGATAGTGTGTGGCTGAGCGTGAACCTCAGAGCAAGAAATAAAGAGGACCCTAGGGACAGGAGACAGATGGACGAATGCATCCCAAACTGTGAGGCGTCAGTGCTCAGTGCAAGGCGAGTAGCAAGAGTTCAGAGACCAGAGATTTCCTCCAAAGTTCCAACTTTTTAATACTCTACTCTTGAGAACACTATTTTCTATTTTCACTAAGGTATGTAACATAAACATTATATGTGGCAAAACAGAATAGAAGCAGATCAATTACACATGAAGCTGGCATAACTGAGGTTGATACTGCAGAGTCATGGAGAGCTAAGCATATTCCCATTAGATGGGCAGTGTCATTGGTTTGCTAAACGATGCTGAAAACAAAGTCTGTAGGAGAGTTCTAGTGTTCTTTCCTCTAGGGTTTAACTCAAATGCATGGCTAAGTTCACTAGGGCTGGATCAGAGACCTCAGAATGCTGGAAAATGAATGAAGGGACAATTGAAAATTTCCAAAAAGAAAAGCCTTTATTCCAGACTACAAAAAATAGTCTGATTGTACTATTCGGTTTTAAACTAATTTATTTTTATATCAGTGATAATTAAATCAGGTGCTATTTGTTTCTATGAAAAACACAGTAGAAAAACAAAAACAAAAACGAAACACTATGCCAATCAAAGGGATTCCAAAACCCTCAGAAAAAAATCACTTCAGAAGCATGGAGAGGGACACTCAGCACCCGTGAAGCACACTAATACACTGAAGAATAGCTCATCCCATGTAGAGAGCAATGGTGTGACTTCCTCGAGAAGTAAAATGAGTTTCAAAATGGGTATCAGCTGCTAAGTCCAGAGGGTGTTGGGAAAGACAAAGCTCATGTGTCAAGGGAGAGGCAGGGCCCACATCCGTTTTTCATGACCACAGTTAGTTGACAGAGAATCCTGTCAACCACATCCCCAGTGACCCGCCTCCTGACAGCTGATGTGTCACTGTTCATTTCACAGTTTTTCCGGCATGAAAAGGCTCCTTGCCCCTCCTTGCCCCTGGGTTTCTTTTTTACACTATTTATCACATTGCACTGTTTCCACACCTAAGAGTTCTGGCCCTTTCCTCTAATGAGACTTTGCTGCTTTCGTGGGGTGTGGCTTCAGTGAAAAGATAATCAATCAAGCATCCTGGAGGGGGAAGGAGGCTCTACACAGTTGACATCTGCTACTCAAACAGGAAACACTCCGCCAAGTTCATTCAGAGAGGCTGAGGGATCCCAGGAAAACAAAATTAAAAATTGCCCCATAATGATGTATAAAAGGACAGAGTGAGATTGGAGCAGGCAGTTATCCTGAGAGAAATGCTAACTGCAAAATCACGTGGAAACATTTGTTCAGCAGTAAAAACTAAAGAAGTCTTTGGTGCAATTCGCTTCAGTCTAGGTGTGGCTTTCAAATAGAAATACTAGCCAGAAACAGTTACATGCAGTTTTGAAGTCATATTCAAGGCACATGTGGCAATATCTTGATACAAAAACCATTTTTATTGCAGCACCACTCAGAGGGACAGCCCATTGGTATGCAAGTAATAAGAGCAAAAGCACAAGAAACTTCCTGTCTTATCATGTCTGTTATGAAAGGGAAACAAGGGACAATAAGGGCAATTGATTTGCTGAGGAGAGGACCCAATAGATTAGAAAACAAACATCAGCGATCTATTATCTTACAAACATAAAAAATTTAAATCTCACTTTTAATTGGCAAGGGAAGTATTAACCCATTTAAGTCCAGAAGAAACAATATCAACACTATATTAATTTAAAAATATAGCCTTTGACCTCATAATTCAACCTAACGAGGATCTTATTCTAATACATAGAAATAGCTGATTATAGAAAGACATATGAGAGAAAGGGGAGGAGAAAAGATGTTTGCTGGATAACACGCAAGGTATTTGTGTTTGTATATTATTTGTATGTGTGTGGGTGTGTGAAAAAGATTGTCGGTGAATAGATGGTTGCTGTAAAGCATCCACACAGTGACACACAGTGGCTGTACTGATAATTGTTGTATCAAGTTCATAGCTTCTGAATTATAAAAGCTCAGAAATAAGCAGGCATAACAAAACGTTTCAATACGTGTAACGTACAACCACAAGTGAGCAATAGACTGGGAAAGAGAAAGGAACCACTACAGAAGGGCCTGGGAGTTGCAGAGGGATGCAGGGGAGAGGAATGAGTAAGAGTATAGTGTCGTCACACATTTGTGTGAATGAGCACAGTGAATCCAACACTTTATGCTAGCCTATGTTTTTAGCTTAAAGTGAATCGTGGTACACCAGTGACACAAGGTCTCATCCATAGGTTCGTTTAATTTCTGGCTTCACCATAAAGAAGATTAAAAGTTTGTGAGAAATCCCAGAATACACACTAACAAGTCATCAGTTGTGCTTTTGATGATGAAGCCATTTAGTTTTTAATTTATAATGTGTTTATATATCTATCTATATTCTAACTTAATTTTGTAGTGTTGAAGGTGGAACCAATAACCTTTCCCGCACAAGGCAATCAGTTTTGAAATTCTGATATATGCCTGACGTACACGCAAATCATTTATTGCAAACGAAAGAACCACTGACTGGAAACTGAACCAAAAATTTTTTATACAGGATGAAATTTAAGATTATTTCCTTGTAAAGCTGACTTTAAAAGCCAAGTGTAACTGAGGGTCTTTCCATATAAATAATGGAAAAAATGTTGGCTGTCATTCAGAAAAGGACCTTTTTTCAACGTAAAACCTGCTAGCACAAAGTAACTTTAAAAAATTAAAACTTGCTGGCTGGCTCATTGTTGCTAATGAGGGAGCCAACTTCAATGTGTCAAAAAAAAAAAAAAATGGCAGCACCGAAGAGGAGTTATCTGGTAATGTGGCAATCGCCTGAGGTTAAACTTAATGGGCTGAGAAAGCAAGCTTCTGCGCCATTAGGAAGAGCAGCTGGGGAAGAGTGGTTCTTTCTGTGTGTGATGGTGAGTGCTTACCAGATAAGGGACAGCTTGTCTAGACTCAAGGAAACACCAAGGTGGACACACAGAAACCTGATAATTGTCTTCCTGATTACAGATCCATTCTCAATGTTTAAAACTAATGAAAAAAAAAGGGTATGGAAAGGGGTCCTGGAATATGCATCAAGGCCTGAGAGGAAAAGTGAAATAAAGGCTTATTTATTCACTCTATTATACCTTGACTGGGAAGGACAAGAGCAGAAAGCACATGAGCAGATTCTGTCTTCCACCCAGAACAATCTAGAAAAACTTGAGAAATGATGAACCCCCTAATGTTTATGGTAAGTTGAGTGCAGGTGAAGTTAGGATGCTATTTATCAAATGAAAGTGAATTAGCTTTAACACTCCCCAATTGATTCACTAATATGATAGCCCTGAGTACATTGTTTATACTACAGCATTGAAGGGATTACAGAGAATTAAATTTAAGTAAGCACTTGATAAAAACCACTTGGTTGATGAGATATTGGAAAATCTGAAGCACATTAATAGATGTGGTGTAAGTACTTATTGGGCACAGACAGTAGAGTGTAATGGTTATCCCTCTACCCTGCTATTCATTGTAAATAATAGTTGGCCCTAACACATACCAGGAACAATGGGCTTTGAAGACATAGCAGGAAAGGAACAATACATGAAACTTGATTTCATGGAACATACATTCTAATAAGGGGAATTCAACAAATAAGTAAACAAAGGCAGAAAGGAATGCATTGAACCGACTGGTGAAATACCATTAGGGAAAATGAAGTATAGTAAAAGTACTGATGACTACCAGAATGTGGGGAAGAGGGGTCACCTCACACAAATTCATTGGGGAAAATGCTGGTTGAGAGAAAAGGAAACATTTGCCCAAAACTAGAGAGGAAACATGATTTACTCATTAGAGACTTGCACAGCCTAATGTGCAGAAAAAAATTCTGCCAATCAACAATGATTAGCTGTTCAATCAGAAAGCATCTCCCATCATCTTTGACAAATGATGTATGATGCTGTTTCTAATTGAAACTTTGTGGACAGTGGCTACACCGAGAAAGGCAAAACATCAGTATCCAAATCACCCCAGCCTTCTAACACTATAGAAATCTCTTCTGTGTCTTCTGTAGACACGTTTTTCTCCTGATATTATTTGCAAAGATATATGTGCAGTGGCACATGAAAAAAAGACTTGAAATATGAATGCTTGTAACCACATAATTCCATGTTAGCCATCCTAAGCAAATAATCCAGTATTGGTAAGTTCTATAAACCTTATTGTGATATCACAAAGAGTGCTCAACAATATATTTGAAGTCAAAGAGGCACATTCAAAGAAATACGCAAGATTCACACAAAGCATATTATGAGGATTTTCAACATGATTGTGATGCAGATTTTTTAAGCTTATCAGAATTTGAAGAAAATTCCCATGGCAGGCAAGCTGTAAACCTTGGCTGCTGCCTGAAGGAGGAAGTAAAAGAAGAGAAAGAAAATAACATGTCTTTTGAGTTAAGTTGACTTGGAGATCAGTCACCTGATAGGGAACTTTAGAAAAAGAGTGGAGGTCAAGGTGTTAGGGGATCCCCCAAGTGTTAGGGAAAGCATGCTGAGAAAATGAATGTAGTGAAAAAGGGAAAATGTATACTCTTCTGATAAACCAGAAACTTGAGCAGATTCATGAAGTGTCCTGACTGTAGCTATGTAAGTTGCTGCCAGTGAAGAACTATTAACAGTGAAAATACCCAGTTCAGGCATACATTTCTTGCAACCTACTTTTAATAAGGATTCAAGTCGACACCTCTGTCTCCTGCAAGGGATACATGTCGGCCCGGAGATCTCCATAATAGATCTCCATAATAAACCTCACCTTTGCTTATTACATCCAAAAAAAATAATAATAATAAGGATTCAACCTCTTCTGTAGCCTACCACCCAGAAAAGGTAGTTGAAGAGAAAAAGTTATTAGGATATAAGGGAAGTGGACCTGTTCAGCTACAGTTCTTTGTGAGCGAGCATGAACTTCTTTGGCACTATTTCAGTCCTGTAGCAAACACCAAATATGACTCAGAAGCTGCAGACCAATGCTGTAGGCAGGCAGACACCACACAATAACTGGCAGCTGTGGTTTACTCTTTTCAGCAGGCAGACACCAGGCAAGAACCAGCAACTGTAGTTCAATCCTGAGGAAACTGCAAGGCTTGCCAACCAGCCTGAGGCAAGGTCCCTGAAGCAGCAAGCTGCCTCAAGAGCCTCACAAGCAGTTCTTGGGGGAGTTTCTCTCAATGGCAGTGCTTCTACAGTTTGAGCGCGACAACACTATGTAAGGTAAACCAATACATGTGAGTGGTTAGGAAAAATATTGAGGCAGAGCCAACTTAACCAATGCTCGGTGCTCATCTCTCATTGTCTGAGGGGTCTTATTTATATTCCTTCATCAAGTGTTCATTTATTTGCTATATTAAAACATCCTTTCACCTGTTTCTGCTTCAGGAAATATCATTTGACATAACTAACTTTCCAAAGAAACCTTAAGTTTCCACTAGAACCCAAGATACTAAACAGTGGGCAGACTTCAGAGTGACCTCATAGCAGAGCGGAGAGGGTGGGGGTCAGATACAGTCTCCTCCTAAAAGCAAGACCTTGTACCTTTGTGTAACTTACAGTTTCTCTTCTACAAAGGCAGAAAAAATGAGACCCCTTCTTCTTTTACAAAATTGCAAATCAAATACTATGCATGCACTCAATACATTCTATATTGGTGTAATATCCTGTTAAATAGAGACATTTCCATATTGCTTAGAGAACATAGAGTATGATTGTAAAAGGCTACAAGCTAAAAATTCTTCGGCAGCCCTGGAGACTGGAAACTACTTCATTGATCTGGGAGAGATAAAACAAGACAAGAACAAAGGGAAAATTGACAAGTGTGGAAAGAATGATTAGACAATGCCTCCACAGAGGTTAGTATGGTCATACCATGACTTCACTTTCTCCCCCCTCCCTCCTTTATTCCTTTCTTTCCTTCTTTCTTTCTTTCTTTCTTTCTTTCTTTCTTTCTTTCTTTTGTCTGTCTGCCTGTCTGTCTTCCTTTCTTTCTTTCTTTCTTTCTTTCTTCCTTTCATCCTTCCCCCCTCCTCCATGAAATGGTTTTAAAAAGGAATCTCACTAAGCAGGCTAACTTTGACAGTGTGATACTCCTGCTTCAGTTTCTCAGGTGCTAAGATTACAGTATGTGACATCACATACTGCCCACTGCTAATTTAATTACCTACCTGTGAAACTACATGGTTTGTGAACTGGGTAACAGGAACTATCTGGAATAGCTTTCCAGTAGCAAGGCATCACACTAAGGCAATAATTCATCCCCAAGTTTCTGAAGTACGGAAGTTTCAAAGTAATAATAATTTAACATAGAGGGGGAAAAGGAATGATTAGAGGAGACTATAATTAACTGCTCTCACTCCAAATTAAAGGGTTATAAAATAGAATCTATCAAAAAAGACTTAAAGTTCTAGAGATTAATTAACACTGGAATAGAAGTGTCTGAGAAGATGTGCCAAATAGCACTCAATATATCACCCAGAATTTTCTCCACTGACAGAACAATAAAACTTATGCTTAAATAAAATAGGAAAAAGACACATTTAAAAAAAATACGTAGAGATGGAGTTCAACTTAGAAGTGAGAGCTTGTATAAATTAGTCAAGGTTGCTCTAGAGGAGCATTGACAAGGTGCCCAGAGATGTAGAGTTTGACCCAGTGTTCACTCGTCTCCATCCTTAAGACATTCTGACTCAAGTTCAGTAAGTGGTGACTGTGTTCTATGGTACCCAGCAGGGAGACAAAACCACTGCAGCATTGATTGGAACTCTGACTCATTTGCATCATCAGAAATCTAAGTTCTTGGACCTATTTGATTTTGTTCTAAGGGTAGGATCAGGTGCAAATTGAGCCTGGGTCTCACACATGCTAAACAAGTGACCAACCACAGCGCTACAATTTCAGCCCTGTGTCTGTTATGTATTGAATATGCTTATATCACATCA